>NW_027491503.1:750000-1286915 GCF_021521415.1 Bidens hawaiensis
GGCTAAGGCTGAAATGGTGTGTAATTTTCGGTTGTGCAAATAGAAAAAGAATAAGGTTCAAACGTGCTCCTAGGGGGATAATGGGCGGGTAAGGAAATTTTTTTAGTGGGGGGAAATTGTATGTAAAGGTTTTCTAAAGTCTTAATCTCCATACATGTTGTGGTATTAAGATCTCGATAAGCATGTGACAAGCAAGTTCTAACTCTGTAAAACATACCGGTTTCCCTCAATCAATGGTGTAAGACATGTTGTATATCTATTATATAATATGTGTATTAAGTATAAGAGGCCATCTCACAATATGTCTGGAATTATGGGCTGCCGATATGAAACATGTATACCCGTCCCCTTGACTCGTTATCCCCGCCTAAACGACCCCATTTTCAACTTCTCTTTTTGAAAACATTTGTGAGTAAAACTATCGAGAAGCTGAAAAACCAACCATGACCAGAAACCTATAACTTGGCAATAATGACAATAATTAACAGTTAATAACTTTAGTTTCCGAACACCCTTCGATGTACTATCGGGCTAAAATTTTCAAATTTCCCCCATCCCCACACTTGAGGTTTACATTGTCCTCTGTAACATTCGTCTTTTTCGGTTAATGTTTATATTTGTATTTGTATCAAAACCCGACCCGTTTGTAAATCGAATCTTTTTATAAAATGATGGACTTTTATGTTCATAATCATCTCACACTTGTTGGTTTTCGAAAACACTTTCTTACGGTCTTTAAAACGCCTCAAAAACGCTCCGAAACGACCCGCAAAGCAAAATGGACCAGCCCCCCTGAAGACGCCGCGCCGCGCAGACCAAGGGGAGAGGCCGGTCGCGTGACGTCTTGGACCACCTGCACACATACTTCGGAATTTTGGCTTCTTGTTTGTATTATTTACTTGTTTAGACCCTTTTAACTCATGAAAGCCTTGATATAAAACATAGAAAACAACTTTGACTACTTCCCTCTATAAACAAACCCATCCTATTCATTTCTCCTTGCTTATTCACCTTCTTTCTCTCCCAAACAAAGTTAATATCTCTAACCTTCAAGGTTCTTAATAATCAAGCAACGACCTTCTTTAATTCTTGTTTGTTACTTACTAATTCATGTCTTGTGGTACAACATATATATAATATGCACCCCTTGTTTCCTTCGGCTTTCATCTTCTTCGGTAGGTGATATGCTACAAGGCAAGGCTTCATGGAGAACTCTTTGTAGTTCTTGATTATACTATTTTCCTTTAATGCTTTATTAGTCTTGTTTATATTGTAAGTAGTTTAGTTTTAATTCATGTTTAAAGAGTTTCATGGTGTTGGGTATGAAGTCACTAGTCTCGGTTTTATCCCGAGATTAGACCCGAGGAACCAAGACCGGACTCTTGTTTACTAGCTTTTGTTTTAAATAGTTTTGTTTACTAGTTTTGTTTGAAATAGTTAAATAAACATGTTTATGAAAGATTTGAACCTTGTAACTTCTAAAACCATTTTTATAGTTCTATTGTATTTGGGTATGTGGCAACCATCCTCGGTATCATTCCGAGTCAAGGACCGAACCAAAACTGAACTAAACCGAGTTCACTTGCTTAAGACACACAAGTGTGTTTTTGGCCACCGAAACTCATCTTTTCTTCAAGATTGTATTTTAAACTAATTTTAAGTATTTTATCAACTTACTTGGTGTGTTGGGATCCAACTTGATCTTATAACAAGTTTGGACCGGTGAAACCAAATACTCACTTAACGGACGTGAAGGTTCTCCACAATAGAACTATATACTTGGTTAAGTCTTTTAATTTTATTGAGTTATCTCAAAACATTTTGGAAAGTTAACTTTGAGTTTAGTTAATTATCTAGACCCAAATTAACAAATCCGAACACTCGATTAAAACCTTGTTTTGGTATTCATATACCCAAGGGTTTTGCATTAGTGCAATATAACCCACATAAGTTACTTAACATAGGTTGAGTAATAATTATGAATGAAATACCAAGACCCGGTTTCGAGTAAACTTACTTTTAGAGCATGTCTTTAATTTCCCAAACATTTACGTTTTTAAACCATAAACTTCATTTATTTACTTTACTTGTCATATTTTACTTTAAACCCTTCCAAGACTACCTACTAACTTAAGACCCGTTTAATCTAGGTCTTGCTCGTTAAACCCGATCTCCGATTATTCAAGAATCAATCTTTCAAGTTACTTAGTTAACGTGAGTACATTTCATCCCTCGTTTTCACTTTTATCTTTTGGGGGTAACATGCATACTTATTCAAACAAAATGATTTTTTATACTCATTTCTCAAACCACAAACTTTATGTATGATGCTAGAATACTTGCTCTATTGTGTGTTATATGTCTCATATGCTTTACGTGCGCGAGTGTTTATTTTTATGTTGTTGTTGAGCCTCATTAAGTATGATCATACGCTCCCCTAACTACTTAGCCTTGTGCTAGTAGAATAGGGCCTCATTATCCAAGTATGTCGGTTGTTACCGATTAGAAAGGATCCTCATTTACATATGTTTTATATGCCACGATTGATGCTTTTATTTATAGTCTCATATACGTTTGTGGATTTCGCTCATATTATATATACTCAAAACTATGAAATTGCTCACCAACATACGTGTTGGCAAATGTTATTTTATGTATTGTTACAGGTTTGATTATTACTTGAGTTGGAGTTCGAAAGCGTTATTCTATTTGATACCGCTAGGTTATTAGAAGAATGAACAATATCTATCTTTTATATTTTGGTGTTTATTTATAAGAACAATATGTGTTACTTTGATGATTGAATGAAATTAATAAGTTGATTAAATATTGTCACTTTAATAGTGTCTTGTGTTCTTGGGCAATCCGTTTCACCCCGGCATGTTCCGCCGCCTTTGGTCAGGGTGTTACATCCTCAATGATAAAATATTTAAACAATTAATGAACATTTGAGGGACGGGGTTGAAATTGACTGTTTAAAAATTTAAAGACTCGGGGCTCTAATGTGATGGTTCTATTAGCAATTACACAATTACACTTTTAACACTCAAACTAATAAAAACAAAATAGGTTTTGAAACTAAAATCACCTGATATCATCGACAATGGAATGGAACAATTTGCTCGCGAACCTTCGTAAACACTCGTGCACACTCGCCTCACCCAAATACCAAAACTGACAACCAATCCTGCCAAATCTCGAGACGTGTAGAAGTAAGCTTCTCACAAGTGTAAGACATAGGTCTTTTAAAAGTTATAAAAATGATTTTCTATTAATTTTGTTAAAACAATTACCGAGCCGAATTAATTAATTTCATAATAAATTTGTTAAACTAATTAATAATGTTAAAAGACCTAACTCACTTTCGTAGGAATCACGATTGCATTTAGCGTATGCAACAAGCCCTTTAAACCCCCCAGTAGCCCGGGTGGACGAGTGAGGTCTCGTGAGGATTCAAAATCCCAACGTTTCTCGTGCGGTATCCCCACACTTAGATTTTGCTATGATGGTATGCTTAAAATACAATTAGTAATATAAAAACTAAAACAAAATGGAAACTAAAAATATACAAAATGTACAATTACCACCCTTTTGAAACTTGTATGGCATTCAAGGTGGGCGTCTGACCCGCTCCCGTGCAACTTTCTCATTATAAGCACGCTTTTTCTTCAATCATTTGTTGCCAGTCTTTCGATAGGCCAGGATCTGGCCCGAACATCCTCAATCTCCACTCTCGATCATTTTGGTTGGTTGGATGTCTCACTTTCTTCTTCCTTGGTCGGCTACCTTTCTCTTCCACTTTCTCACTTTGTTGTTTCTCAAATCCCTTCTTATTTATCATGTCAGTCACAAAACATTCCTCTTTTCTATGATCCTTGTCCAAGGATACACACTTGTCAACAAGAGGGTTAATAGCATTTTCAAACAATAATAACCGTCCATTACGGTCTCCACACTTGATTCCCAAAATCCCCTTAGCACAATCAATTACCGCATGTGTTGTGGTAAGGAATGGCCGACCCAGTATGACTTGTGGTTGTGTATTATTCACACGTTTAGCATAGTCAAGTACAAGAAAGTCAACTGGGTAGGAAAATTCCTCCACCTGAACCATTACATTTTTCACCATGCCCCGAGGAAGTGTATGAGTTTGGTCCGCCAACACCACTGTGGTGTTTAACCTTTCTAACGGGCCAAATTCATACTGATCATATAAACTACCGGGCATGATACTAACACATGCTCCAAGATCTAAAAGTGCCCGATCAGTTTTAAATTCCCCAATTTGAATTGATAAAAACGGCACTCCCGGGTCTTGGAGTTTACTGAGGGTGGTATTATGCTCCACCCCTTCATCAATTTTGTTAGTCAATTTACCATTTAAACATTTATCACAAAAACAATTTTCACAAAAAGATGTTTCATTTGCTTTTAAATTCGAGTTATTTTGGAAAATAATTCCATTTTGACCAACACAATCACACTCATCACTAACACCTTCCACCACCACTTCAACAAACTGGGGTGGTGGTGAATCAACATCAACACTAGAAATTTCAAAATTAGGTAAAAGACTTACCGCATTGATGTGTACATTTTTTTCCTTCCTGGAGCTAGAGAAATAGTGGTTTGGGTTGACTGTAGTATCACTCAGGAGTTGACCCGCACTCTTTTGCAACTTTGCCATATCTGCTGCGAGTTGACCAATCTTCTTTGACATTGCCTCTGATGACTTATCCCGTAACTCAAACTGTTTATTCGTTTCAGCCTTATGATCTGTCATAATCTCTTCATAAATGCATCAAACTTTGAGTGCACTGACTCGTCTGCTTTCCGTATTTGAAATTCGGGTGATTTCTCAAGCCGGGGTGGTATGTGTTTAAATTGAACCCCTAACTTTTGGAATCCCCATAAGCATAATTAACCCCTTCGGGATCCTCCTCGTTTTCATACTCGGGGCAATCATTTGCTGTATGCCCAAGTTCCCCCACAATCTTCACAAATTGGAAACTTTACCCCGACTTTACCAGCCTCCTTTTTACCTTTATTTTTCTTCAACAATGTCAGTTCTCTTTCTAACTCTGCTATCCGTTCAGATTCACTCACTGCTGATTTTAGTGATTGGGTAGTCGAGTGTTTTCTTCTTCTTTTCTGTAGCTGCTTCTGACTTAGAATCTTCACACATAAACTCAAGAAAATTCCAGTCATCTTCTTCCGGTTGGTTTAATAATTGATCATTACACGTGGCTTTCAAATGCTTTCTGTCTTCATTTGTTAACCCGTCAACAAAACACTTCACTAATTTCCACAACTCGATCTGATTATGAGGGCACTTTTTTATCATCTATTTGAAACGGGTAAATGTCTCATGAAATAGCTCGCCCGGTAACTGTGAAAAATGGCGAATCTCAATTCGGGCATCATTTGTCTTCGATTGTGAATAATACTCGTTTAGGAACACCTGTTGCATCTCGGCCCAGTTTCTGATACTATACATCGGTAATGAGTTAAACCAGTGTTTTGCTTTGTCTTTCAATGAAACTGGAATAACCATAACCGAACCTCATCTTGATCAAATGAATCATCGCCAATCGACCCGCAAATAGCCGAAAAATCAGACAAGTGTGAATACGGGTCCTCAGAAGCCATCCCGTGAAAATGTGGCACGATGTTAATGTAAGACAGTCGGGACTTAAATGTCTGGTATCCCGGCACTCGTACCTGTGGGACAATCGAGGATGCTCCATATGATATAGCCGGTCTAAAACGGCTGTCAACACCCTGAATTGGGGCAATATAATTTCTCCTTCACGCTGGATTAACCAAATCACCTCTATTGACATGAATTCTCTGACCTCTGTCAAACCTTTCGGCTCTGTTAACCATGTTTCGCCCAATACCATTTCCCCCCTATTTCTGTTAACAAAGTCACCATATCTCCGATTCACCGGTGCTTCCACCTCTTCATCCCAATCATTATTTCACTCATTTATCGGCTCAAACCCCTCATTTTGTCTAACTATCTAATTTACCTCGTTATTATACTCAAAACCTTGGCCCGCATCGTTCTCATCCCCCTTTTCTTCATCGTCTGTATGAATGTTGGGACGATCATCATCAAGATTAATCCGAACTCTTCGTCTAGGAGTGTTATGTGGAGCTGATGGTTCGACTTGATTGACATCTTGGTTTCGGTTTCGGTTCCGGTTTCGGGTTCTAGAAAAAGGAGCTGAGTTATTCGGTTTGTTTTGCTGGTTATCATCGGGTTGGAAATTGTTGTCTGGGTTAAAATCATTGTTTTCTGGGAGTTGGTTCGAGTCTGGGTTTAGGTTTTCATTCTGGTTCTGGTTTTGGTTCTGGTGTTAGTTTTGGTTTTGACCTTCCATTTCTGAAGCTCTGTTCTAAACTCGGTTCTGCCGAGCTAGTCTTTCAATTTCGGGCTCGAAAACAAGCGGTGACTGTCTGTCCGAGTGTTGGGTGTGCATAAACCTGGTACCTGCACAAACAACACACCCCGCGTAAAATGAAAAAAATAAAAATAAAATAAAATAAAATTCAAACTAAAATCTAAAAATTAAAACTAAACTAAAATAAACTAAACACAAAAAATCAAATAACACAAAAAACACTAAGCGCACTAACTCCCGGCAACGGCGCCATTTTGATAACCGTCGTTTGATTCATGCAAAAAACCTAATTAACCTAAGTAGCTAGGATAAGTAAGGTATCGTATCCACTAGGAATATGTGGTCAATGCAAATCGTGTAACAACTTCAATGTTATGAAGTAACAAAATGTAGTGCTGATCACACAAGCAAATAAGAATGAGTTTTAATACTGGTTAAACAACTTCAAAAATTCAAATAATTAACAAAAGCAAATCACACCCGGGGTTCAAGAATGCAAACAAACAATAATCTCATGCAACCTAACATATTAACTATTACTGATTAACACAGACTGATTAACTAGATAAACCTTAGGCATCAACAATCGCTAACACACGGAACTGGTTATCAAATAGTCCCTGTCAGTGTGACTCAACTAAGGGCAATTGTATACTTCTTTGTATTCAACTAATCAAAACAATCCTATGAGCAATTATTATAGCAACCTACAAACTAGTCGTTCTGATAAACGTAAACCTAAACCGACTTAATGCACAACAATACTAAACATAAATACCCATAGATTAATCATCAAAAGTTACAAAGTATGTGTTCTTAATACAGGAGAAAACTGAAAGTAATACAAACTTTACATCCCGGATATGATTCGAGAAGACTAGCCAAGCATCGTCATCGATAGATCTTCAATTATGATGAGGAAGGCCATTAAGATTGATCAATAGATGATTGGTAGCCCTAGAATTCACCCAAAATCGCCTAATAGCTATTGCTGGTCGTCATAACTGATTACGGTTCGTCAAATAGAAGATATAGGTCAAAACCCGTTTTTTCCTGTTTTTTATGTCCATCGCGATAGGCTATGGACATATGACCATCTCATCGCGTATCGCGACCTAAGAAAACCTCATATTCAGATTCCTCTCATTGAGAAACCCAAAATTCTTATGTTATGGCTCCCGTAACTCATTTTCTAGCCCAGGATATGCCCGTTTTACTTCTTGGCCACATTTTGTCACCCATCTTGTTCAGTTTTAGCATCAGCTTATGATTTCTCATCCATACTCTTCCCGAATCCTTGTAACACTTCCCAAGACATCAAATCATGCTTAGGTCTTCCCGAGATATCATTCCATGCTCGTACAAAACTCCCATTTAGCATCTTTAACGATCAATGACCTGAAATACAAAAGCACGTATGAAGTACTAATGTTCCAACAATACACTCAATAAAACTAGATAATTAATATATTAATATATATATATATATATAAAATACCCGACCATCATCCTTAAATGTTCTTTGACCACGTGCTGGGAGCTTCCAGTAGCGAACTATGAGGTAGACTCAGTCGTAGAGTCGTTATACCTAGCTAACACATCACCATTCAAACACAATTATTAGTAAACATATATTACCGAGGATCCCTGATCCTTCATAATCTGGATCATATCTCAAGGATAATCTATCCATAAGATAGTCAAGAATAATGGATCCTCAGCATAAAATTCATGCCCTAACAATTGCCCCCAAAATGGCGGGTGATAGTGTAACACAACTGTCATTTTGAAATTTGAAATCCCTGCAAAAAGTAGATGATTAGACATGTGTCAGGCAGTTATTATCAATAAACTCATTGTTTTCCGCCGCCTATATATGTGATTATCATAACCATCTTATAACCACAAAATCCAGTCGTCACTCAGGTATCCTTCTTTCTTTTCTTTTCATTTTCCTTTTCTCGATCATGTCTATTGTTTCTGCTTCCTCTTCCTCTTCCGACCAAACCGACCCCAATGAACTCCATTCGCAAGGTATCCTTGAAGCCCCGTCCTTCTACGTCTGTTAGTTCACAGATCCGGAAATTGACGACATTCGTTCCGGCCAACGCCGTTTTTCGATCCTTCGACTCTACAACCTGTAGCGATTGTATATCAAAGAACCGGGTTTGTTTTCCAGCCCAACCGTTCTTGATAGGCTTCAAATACCCCTTTCCTGATTATACCCAAAGTTTTTTCACCTTGACCGGAATTAGTTACATCCAGACCATGCCTATGTTATGGAGGGTCCTTCGTGCTGTAGAAATATAATCGAGGAAGAAGGCGTCGAGTTCGGCTTGTCGGAGTTAGCGTACCTGTACACCTTAGTTACTCATGGTTCCAAATGTTTTGTTTTTAAATCGAAACCTCGTCAAGTGATTCCTATCTCCAAGGTTACCCAGAACGATACACTCTGGAAGAATCAATTTTTCTTCGTAAAAAGGGATTCCATTCCGGGTGGACCTGATCTACCCAAAAGGTGGATACATAAGGGTAGGATCTAGGATCCTTAGGTCATAATGGTATGATACTTGATTCTTTCACTAACATGGAAACACTTACTCGAAATCTCACTTATCAGATTCCATTTTGGAAGACATAATTTTTTCTGAAGAATTCGCCATGATATATCTGATCCATGCATAATATCATGAAAAATGGATACTTTTCTTTTCTTGTATAGCTAAAAACTTTCCTTTGTTGTCTGAGCTTCCTGGAATTGAAGAGAGAGTCAAAAATTCTTGGCATTGGATCCTACAATCAAAATCTTTCAAGCTAAGTTTGTTGCAGCTTTTCAGGAATCAAACTCAGAATCAAACATGTCAGGTAAGTATCCTTATAGTTAAGTTTAATATTGATAAAAAAATAATTGTAAACTTATCTGTAAATCCTTGTTTATAGGTGCACAGAAGTCAGGAAAATCTGCATCCAAGTTCTCTTTTGAAGATATTGACTGCATGCTTGTGAAGAAAGAAACTCCGAAATCCACTCCCATGTCCGAACCTCGTCCAGTCACGACCCGAGCTAAGTCAGGAGCAAAGAGGAAGAAAAGCTCTGAACCTGAGAACCCCTTTGACATCGAGAAACAGTTTCTCGAGATGCTTAGTGCCGTAAGGATCCTTTATCCTGCTTAGCCTTTATTGATAAATCAAGTATTCTTCTAATAAGGTCTCATTTTCTAATACAGGCTGTCAACTCTGCTCGAAGCCATCATGAGAAGATCGTTGGAGAATACGAGGAGACTCTTGCTGGGATGAGGTCCATGGCCGCTGCAAAGGATAAAGCGCTTTCCAAAATAACCAAGGAGAAGAAACAAGCCGAGGATCACGCATCCACACTCGCAGTTCAAATGCAGGATGAGATCAACCGAGCTACCAATGAGGCGATGATTTGGGCTGCCAAATCAGTTCTGCAGGCCAGAATCAAGCTGGTGAGTGAAGCTAATGATCCATCTTTTGACAAATCTTAATGGGACATAGCGCAGTGGAAGCAATCCTCGGCAGATTTGGGTGGTGGTAAGGACGAAGAGGAAAGTGAGATGGCTGATGCGAGTGGAGCAGGTGCAAGTGGAGCGAATGAGGCAGATGAGGCTGAAGAAGGAAAAAGAGCAGCAACGGAGGGTGAAGAAGCTGCTTGAACGAGCGATGAAGGATATTGAAGACAAGGCCCGAGCCCGTTCTTTTTTTTTATTTTGATGATGGTTTTATGGATAATTAATTATGGTTTGTAACAGACAATAATATTTCAAGCAGAAATAAATTAAGGATTTCGAATCCATAAGTGTTGATACTTTTCGCGATCCTTGTAAAAAATAAATTAAGGATCTTGAATCCGTAAATGTTAATCCTTCTGTGATCCTTATAGTTGAACTTAGGATACCTGATGCAAATAACTTATGAAATTAAACGGGATTAAATCCAATAAATTGGGTACAAGCCCAAACAGGGGACAAGTCCAAAAACTGGGGACAAGCCCAAACTGGGGACTGGCCCAAAGATACGGGTGTTAACTGGGGACTCGCCCAAACCGAGAGTTATCCCAAATGTAAGATAACATTAAAATGTTATAAACCGGTGGAATGGTATGTCTACCATAAATCGTAGGATCCTCCATGTAGCCGAAGACAACGAAATTGTCAGCCAGTAAGCGTGTACTGGTCCCGCTACCCCAGACTATACGTTGGATAGCGTGCGCTCCAGGCGAGAGTGTAGAAACTCTAATTTATAAGAAAGGTGAAAACCTTTAAACCTTGGAAGATATGACCATCGGGGGTCATACCTTAATCGTGGGCTAGGCCAAAGAAAATAGCAAAGTACCTTAAATATGAAGGAGAGGTGGCCAACCTCTTAGCCATTGAACATCTTACTAATATCCTGCATTGTTACTTAAAACTTGGAAAAAACAAATGTTAAGAATAGGTTATCCTTAAAAAAGTAAAAATCTTAAATGAATAAGCGATCAAATAGATATTACCGATTTTAAGATCCTTAATCCTTTAAGGATACTAGATCCTCAGAGGATACTTGATCCTGATCAGAAAAAGTACTTCTTGAGGTGGATAGCGTTTCATGCTCTTGGTAACCTGTTGCCTTCCATAGTGAGCAAATGATATGCCCCTTTTCCTGCTTCCGATTCAATCAGATAAGGACCTTCCCACTTGGGTGCTAGCTTCCCATCTGCCGGATTGGTTGTATTTTGGAAGGCTTTCCTCAAGACCAGATCTCCTTCTTGAAATCTTCTGATCCCTATACTTTTGTTATATGCCCCAGCTACCCTTTGTTGATATGCCACCATCCTGATCTTGGCTAGATATCTAAGTTCTTCAACAGTGTCTAAATCTTCAAGAAGGATTCCACTATTGACTTCAGGATCACGGATGCTTGTTCTGGCTGTAGGAACCACCATCTCTGTAGGGATTACTGCTTCGGATCCAAACACCAATGAGAAGGGTGTTTGTCCTGTTGCATTCTTGGATTTCGTCCTGTCAGCTCAAATGACATAAGGTAGCTCTTCAGCCCACTTTCCTTTCTTGGATCCTAGCTTCTTTTTCAAGTTGTTGATGATGATCTTGTTGCTTGACTCTGCTTGGTCGTTAGCTTGAGGATGGACCGGTGTGGAAGTAATCATCTTGATGCCCCAACTGTCACAAAAGTTAGTAGTTCTTTTCCCAATAAACTGGGATCCATTCTCACAAACAATTTCATGGGATACCAAATCTAGTTATAATGTTTCTTTTAATAAAGGATATAACTTCCCTTTCTCGGACTTGTACGAATGCTTCTGCTTCAATCCATTTAGAGAAGTAGTCTGTCATAGCAAGCATAAAGACCTTTCCACCTGGTGCCTTTGGTAGCTTGCCAACAATATCCATCCCCCATTTCATGAAAGGCCATGAAGAGGATATAGGATACATTGGTTCTGCTGGCCGATGAAGGATGTTTGCATGCCTTTGGCATGCATCACACTTCTTTTTGTATTCCGTTGCACCCTTCTTCATTGTTGGCCAGAAGTACCCAGTCCTAAGTATTCTAGAGAATAATGTTCTCCCCCCTGTGTGGTTGCCGCATTCGCCTTCGTGGAAGTCTTGGAGTACCTCTTGTATTTCAGGATCCTCAATGCATCTCAAATAGGGACCTGCAAGATATTTTATATATACAATATCTTGTAAAATAATGAATTGTGATACCTTCAATCTGAAAGCTTTAGGATTTTCCCCTGTAGGAATTTCTCCATCTTGAAGGAACTTCTTAATTGGCAGGATCCAAGATCCTACTTTTTGAGAAGATGAAGGATCCTTAAGTTTTTCCGTGCAATCCACTGTTTCCTCCACAACTTCCTGTTCTCCAATTTCCGGAGACATTATATGAATGATAGGTATCTTTACATCATCCGGGATCTTTAATGAAGACGCTAAATTTGCTAAGGCATCTGCCCCAGCATTTTCTTCTCTTGGTACCTGTGAGCTACTAAACAATTTGAAGGATTTTGCTAATTCCTTCACCATTTTTAAATATTTGATCATATTCTCACCTTTCACGGTATAAGAGCCATTAAAGTGGTTAGTTATAAGTAAAGAATCTATATAAACTTGAAAATACCTGATCCTCATCTGTTTTGGCTAAAAGTAAACCTACAATAAGTGCTTCATATTCTGCCTCATTGTTGGTGGCATGGAATGCACATGCAATGGACTGGGGTATTATGCCCCCCTATGGCAATTTCAGTAGGATACCTAATCATGTTCCTCTTACGTTGGATGCTCCATCCGTAAAGAGGATCCAAGGATCCT
Source organism: Bidens hawaiensis (assembly GCF_021521415.1). Taxonomy (NCBI): domain Eukaryota; kingdom Viridiplantae; phylum Streptophyta; class Magnoliopsida; order Asterales; family Asteraceae; genus Bidens; species Bidens hawaiensis. The sequence continues at coordinate 762,736 of NW_027491503.1, forward strand.
TGGTTTCTTCTAGTTGCTGGACTTCTAAATCAGCTTCCTTTTGCATGTCACTGCTGAAATTAGCCACAAAGTCTACTAGTGCCTGCGATTTAATGGCAGTTCTGGGTTCATACTGAATATCATATGCACTCAGCTTCACAGCCCACTTGGCCATCCTTCCTGACAATTCTGGTTTTCTAAGTACATTCTTAACAGGATAATTAGTTATCAAAATAATAGTATGCGTATCAAAGTAATGTCTCAACTTAGTAGAAGCCATAAAAAGTGCAACAATTAATTTTTCTAAATGAGAATACCTGGCTTCCGCATCTAAAAGACTTTTACTTACATAATAAACGGGATACTGTTCACCTTCGTGATCCTTCACGAGGACAACACTCACTGCATTTCCTGAAACAGCTAGGTACAAATATAAGGATTCTCCATCCACAGGCTTCATCAAAGCTGGTGCTGAGGATAAGTAATCCTTTAAGGCTTTAAGTTCAACTTCATGTTTCTTCGTCCACTCGAACTTCTTGTTTTTCCTAAGGATGTCATAGAAGTCTTTGCACTTCTCTGAGGATCTGGATATGAATCTGTTGAGAGCAGCTATTCTTCCCGTCAGTCTTTGGACATCCTTAGCATTCACAGAAGACTTCAAATTGACGATGGTTTCTATCTACTCGGGGCTCGCTTCTATTCCTATTTTGGTCACCATGTATCCTAGGAACTTCCCATCTTTGACACCAAAATGGCATTTTGTTGGATTCAGCTTCATATTGTACTAATCCAGGATGTTGAATGCTTCTTCAAGATCTCTGAGGTGATTTTCTGCCCTTTTTAACTTCACCACCATGTCGTCTATGTAGACTTCCATGGTCTTGCCTAACTGATCCTTGAACATAATGTTGACCAATCTTTGATATGTTGCCCCTGCATTTCTTAGTCTGAATGACATAGCAATATAAAAGTATATACGCTGGTAGGAGTCATGAATGTTGTATCTTCTTGATCAGATGGTTCCATCTGAATTTGTTGGAATTCAAAGGAAGCATCCATAGAGGTAAGCATCTCATGTCCTGTCGTTGCATCCACCATGGAGTCTATATCTGGTAATGGGAAAGGATCCTTGGGGCATGACTTGTTTAAATCAGTAAAATCGACACACACCCTCCACTTTCCATTCTTTTTGGAAACAACAACCACATTAGTTAACCATCGAGAATACTTAACCTCTCTGATCACACCGGCCTTAAGAAGTTTTTCAACTTCTTCTTGTATGATCATGTTCCTCTCAGGAGCGAATTTCCTTCGCTTCTGATGGATGGGTTTAACAGATAAATCAAGGCCTAACTTGTGAGTAATTACCTCCTTAGAAATACCTTTCATGTCTGAATGTCTGAAAGCAAACGTGGACTTTCTCTGTTTTAGGAAGGATACTATATCCTCCTCGATCTCACTAAGGATATTGGATCCTTGGAACACTTTTACATCTGGATCCTCGGGATCCAAGGATACCTCTTTTATGTCTCGTTCCCGAGCTTCTAACACGTCCCTAGGATGCTGTTGTGGTTGCTATGCTATCGTCTGTTTGGCTGTCTGCTTCAAAGACGAAGAATAACAAATCTTGGCTTCCACCTGATCACCATCTATCCTTACTACTCCCCCAAGGAGTCGGAAGTTTAATTCATTGATGGTAAGTAGAGGCCACTGCCTTCATCCCATGTAGCCAAGGCCTGCCCAAAATAACATTGCAACAAGAAAGGTTATCAATAACACAGAATTTCTGGTAAGAATTTAACCCTTCAATATATATTGGAAGTTTGATGTCCCCCAATTTTTTCTTGGTTTCGCCACTTAAACCAACGAATACCGACGTCCGTGGTATGATCTCCGAGTCTGGGATATTCATATTCTGAAATACATCTTGTTGGATGATATTGACCGAGCTTCCACCATCGACTAGGATCCCGCAAACATAATGGTTAGCTATAAACAAAGGAACAATCAAACCGTCATGATGTGGATCCTGGATGTTTGATTTATCTTCTTCATTGAATAAGATCCTTTTGTCAGTCGTAAAAGTGGTGGATATAACAGGCCGTTCTCCATTTTCCAGCTTGGTCTCTTTGGCGTGCCTTTTTTTCGAAGAGAAAGAGGTTTCGTATATATCTGAGCCTCCGGAGATGAAGTTGATCACTTGAGCATCTGATGGGGGCGGAGTTGCTTTTTGAGGAACTTCTTCCGGATCCTGGATCCTTGACTTTTTTTCTTCCCAACAGTTCCTTAAAATGGCCCTTGCTTAGAAGGTATCCAATTTTTCTCCTCAAACCAATGCAATCGTCTGTCATATGGCCAAAATCCTCATGAAACACGCACCATTTGGATTTGTCTCTGAAGGTCATTGACTTCTCGTTCTTTCGAGGCCACCTTACCTTCTCTCCTAGATCCTTCATGGCACAAATCAAGCCATGAGTATCAACAGAGAAGCAATACTCTGAGATGCTTGGGTAATCTTCATCATCATCATCATCTCCTTCTTCAACTGCCCGAACGTTTTGGTTGTTGAATTTGGAGTACGGTTTCGAGTTGCTGTTTCTGAACGAGGATCCTTTATTCTTGTCAGGGGATTCTTTTTTTGTATGAGCCCCCAATCGTTCTTGGATCCTTTTGTCATCCTCCAGTCGTATGAACCTTAATGCCCTGTTCCTCACTTCATCTAAAGACCTACAAGGAGTCGTCACAAGATCATTATAAAAGGGGGAGCCCCTATTTAGCCCCATCTTAAAGGCTTTTACAGCCGTAGCCATGTCAAGATTTGGGATTTCTAGGGCCTCCCTGCCAAACCTCGTGACAAAATCCCTAAGGGATTCATCATTAGGTTGGACTACTCTATATAAGTCACTAGTTAACTTCTCAAATTTCCTACTACAAGAAAACTGGATGTTGAACAAGTTAACTAAATGTGAGAAAGAAGTAACAGAAAAGAGAGGAAGACTTAGCAGCCATTTTAAAGCAGATCCTGGTAGTGTGGCTCCAAAACCCTTGCACAGACAAGCCTCCTTGAGCCTCTCAGGAATCGGGTTAATTTCCATCATTTCCCTGTATTGTGTTACATGCTCTTCAGGATCAGTGGTCCCGTCATATACTTTCATGTTGGGGGGTTTGAAAGTGTTTCGGGATCTCCGCGTCACAGAATGGTGGAGAAAATATGGACAATTTGTGGCTTCCTTCCGGTATTTCAGGGATAGGACGGATTACCCCTGGTGCGCTGGATATCATATCCTTGAGTTATCGCAGTTCCTTAGCCATAGCTTGGTTGATACCTGCATTCTGCATGGAACCACGATTAGCATTTAAGGTATGGGATCATGCATGTTACCTCCTTGTTGTGTGAAGGTTGGCATTCCAGAAGAATAGCTGAGGTAAGAAGCGTCTGCTACAGGAGTTGGTCCACTAGAGGCAACGGTTTGCATGGGGGTAATATCTCTTCCATGGACCTCCAAAGACCTCTAATGTTAAATTTAGGAGGATCCTTGATTCTGGAGAAAGGATCCTTGATTCTGGACGAAGGATCCTTGAGGCCAGAAGTTGAAGGATCCTTGATTAAATAATCCGGAGGATCCTGGATTAAGGATTGAAGATCCTTGCTGTAAGATAGAGGATCCTTGAATCTGATGACCCATGGATCCCTGGTGAAGGATAGATGACCCTTGTTGGAAAACTGATGATCCTTGAGTTTGCTGATTCATGGATCCCGGTTGGAGGATAGGTGATCCTTGCGTATGTTGAGCCAAGGATCCTGGAGTGGTAAAATCCAACATCCTAGCCATTAGAGGAGTCAGATCCTCTGCCGACCTCTTAGTCCTCTTAAGGTCTTCTATCTCCCGAAGGATCCTCTGGTTAGTCTTGTTTTGTTTCTCCATGTATGCTTTGACTTGTGAAAATATAGCAGAAACATCATTGTTAGTATTAATCACCGAAGTGGCAGCAATGGTTTTCGAGCTCTAGAAGACTGGTAATTGCGTCTTGCTTCCAGCAGCAACAGCCCTAGGTGCTCCCGTGATTGGAGGAGGCATCGGTGGTAAAGTTCTTGATGATAGAGGAACCGAAGATGGCATGGTTGATGAAGCAAAGGTTGATTGAGAGGCCATTGAAAGTAGTATAGGTAATAAGGTTGAGAATTGATGGGAATTACTATGGATTATATCACCAATTGCCCCACGGTGGGTTGTTTTGGTCAAAAATCTAACAAGGATAATGCATCCAAATTCGTTTTGTGTGGTTTAGTGCTAAGGTAACAATAATGAATATATGATCAAAATGAATCTGAACACCGTGATTTGTTGCGAGGAAAAACCCTTTAACCTTTATCAGATCAAAGGAAAAAAACCTCGCGTGATGACAACTTGTCTATCACCAATTTATTAATATCAAAATCGGGTTACAATGGATGGAGTAATGATCAAAGATTACAAATAATCTAAGTGTGTGTGATCTGCCTTGAATGTTCGAGAGAGAGTGTGTGTGAATGTTAACAGTAAGTGAATGAATGTAAGTGTAAGTATCGTGCCTAACTTTGATCATAACTCGATATTTAATAATAATAACAACTAACGATATTCCCTAAAAATCAGCCACTCTTCCACGAACTCCTTCAACGTTCTTTAACCACATGCTAGGAGCTTCCAGTAGCGAACTATGAGGTGGACTCAGTCAAGAGTCGTTATACCTAGCTAACACATCACCATTCAAACACAATTATTAGTAAACATATATTACCGAGGATCTCTGATCCTTCATAATCTGGATTATATCTCAAGGATAATCTATCCATAAGATAGTCAAGAATAATGGATCCTCAACATAAAATTCATGCCCTAACAATACTCAAAACTATGAAATTGCTCACCAACATACGTGTTGACAAATTGTATTTTATGCATTGTTACAGGTTTGATTATTTGTTGATTGGAGTTTGAAGACGCTATTTTATTTTAAGACCGTTTAGGTTATTAGAAGAATGAACAATTTAATTCTTTAATTTGTTGTTATTTGTATGAACGAGTTGTGTTACTTTTGATGATTAAATGAATGAATGAGTTGTTTAAATATTGTCACTTTAATAGTGTCTTGTGTTTTTGAGCAATCCGTTGCACCCCAACATGTTCCGTCGTCTTTGGTCGGAGTGTGACATGTCCATTTTTGGTTGTGTTCAACCCTCAACTACAATATAGTTTTTTAGATTTTAGCATAAGTATTACCACTCTTTTCATATTTAATTAATTTTGTTTTGTGTGTGATAAGGCTAGGCTTTTATCACTTTTATATAAGTGTGTTTTCGAGCAACAAGCTGATTAATGTTAGGTGACTTTTTTTAAGATACAGTTTACCTAAACAAACATAAATGTGTAAGTAGTTCCCTAAACTCATGTATTTCTCTTTCGGTGTAGAAACTATAACATTGCATACTCACAAATCACAATTTTTCATACTTTAGAAAAGAAACTTATTAGATGCAAACCTTTTTTTTATTCGCAAGATGAGAAAATGAGGTCTTATATAACCGAATATATGGTTCAAGACAATAAATAGCATACCAAATCTTATATAATTTCTATTTTGTGTTTTATTTATAACGATAAAGGTGATATTTAATATTCATATAGCGGGATAGGCGCATGACCAAAGGTGAACTCCATAATTATCTTTTGAAAAATAGAAAAGACTGGTGTTTGGAATTCCTTATTTTGCCTTCTTATAACTTTCATTTCATTAAGTTAATAAGTTACAACATTGTAACTTTTGGAACTTTTCCTCTCACAATATAAACAATCTCAAACACTGTATTACTTTTCAAAAAGTTTATAAGTTATAAGTTGGTGAAAATAAGCAATCGCAAACACCCTTTTAAAATATAACCTGCACTTCACAGAGAGGGTAAAAACATGGATACAACGTTATCCAATTTCGACGACATTTATATTAATATTAACATATCACGAGAAATGTCACATCGAAACATTAAGAAACATAGTCTACAATCAAAATTATGATTATTAGTTGATAACATTAGATGACTAACATACAAATTTCTGCCCACGTCAAACAAAATCAATAATAGGAAGTATATAAAAGTCTAAATTCATATACAGATATGGAAAAAAAAATAATCATAAGAGCACACCAGGCTTGTCAGAAGCGGGCCCATTGTTGAACTTTTGGCCCAATTATGAGGATAGCGTCATAGCACCAGTCATCAGATAACTAGACTAGAGAGCGGTTTTAGGCAAACCGAACTGAACTGGTTTGGGTTTAAAACCGGTTTCACCCAAACCTGTTCTCAAACCGACCCATACCACCAGTTTTAGAACCGGTTTTTCTTAAAATCTACCAAACCGGTTTGAGAAAAACCGGTTTATAAACCGGACCGTATCGACTTGACCGGGCTGGCCTTTCTTGCTTTTAAATCGGTTTATAAACCAAACCGGTTTAAGTCAAACCAGTTTTGACCAGTCGTTGACCAAACCTGTTCGATTTGAGTTTAAAACCGATTTTATACACCTCTAAAGTCTAAAATAGACCACTTGGAAAACGATGAACAAGGTTATCTTCTCTGACTGCCCGACTTATCTCTCTAATATGCTAGTAGATTTAAAATCTTTGAGTTATCTTCAATGTTTTAAAAACCGGTTCAAACCGGCCGGTATTTTGAGTCCAGTATTTTTGACCGGTTTGCTAAAACATCGTACTGGTGGTTTTTGTCTAAAATACAGGTTTTAAGCCCGCGGAATTTTTGATATTTGCGGCCCATATATTTTCAAAATTACTTTTAACCCAAATACCGATTTTAAGCCCGCGGAATTTTTGATATTTGCGGCCCATATATTTTCAAAATTACTTTTAACCCAACAATTAACATTCAAACGTGTAAACTTTATAAATATTTTATAAAATTGAGTGCTTTTGCATTATTTTTTTTTAACATAGATTAACTTTTGGATCATTCTTTGTTATAGGAATCAACTAGTTTTCGGTTATTTTTTGATTGAAGTTACATTTATAAGAAATTATAAGGTAAACTATTCAACCAGTTGAACCTTCCGGTATAACCCGGTTCAACCAGTTATACAATTTTTTAGCCCAAACCGATACAAGTAAAATACTGGTTTTTAAAACATTGGTTTTCTTTGTAGTTTGTACTATGAATGGTTTCACCTTTAAAGTATTTTGTTAAAGGACTGTTGTAATTTTTGTAGTGTTGGATTGTTTGTTATCTTCTAACGTCTTGTTAGTCGTGTTTTGTAAAGTTATTTTTTCTAAAAAAGAAAAAGATAGTTGACCACTTAATAATTCTTTTATGGTTAATTTCATTGTGTGTTACAAGCGTAAAATCTTATATGTTTGTCAAAACCTTAAAAATGGCTAATTATATCCTACATATATCGTTTCATTGGATTAAAAGTATATCCAAACCAAGTTATGTGCCTTCGTTGGAGTGGTTTTGTTCTCCGACTACGTTTTATACATTTTTTTTCCTCTCTGACATCTTATTTATCCTTTTCAATGGTATTTATGATGTCTTAATAATAATATAGGATTATATTTATAATATTACAATTTTGGATGAAATTGTGCTTCAATAGCTGTACATCAGGCATATAAAGTACTCACCGATTCATCATCCATTCAGTTTCTTCCATCTGTACACCCGATTACATATATTATTTGTGTTCCTACAGTGTTTATAAAGACTAGTTTACTTTTATACGGTTTTAATTTAAAATCCACTCATGTCACACCCCGATTAAAAGCAACAGAACATGCCAGGATGCAACATGATTGTTTCAATGCACATGATACTAATAAAGTGTCAATATTTAAACAACAAATCATTTCATTTAACATCGTAATGCAACACAAGTTGTTCATTACAAATAAAACAAAGTACAAGATAATAAATAGTTTCATTTAACTAGTGACCTAATGGTACAAAACAAAAATAACGTCTTCAAATCTTCATTCAACCGATAATCAAACCTGTAACGTTGTATAAATATATTTTGTCAACCCGAATGTTAGTAAGCAATTCCATTATTTTTGTATATATAATATGAGGAAAAATCCACAATTCTTATATGAAACCATAAATTATAACAACAATTACGGTATATAAATCATAAATAAATGAGGCTCCTTTATAATAGATAAGAATACCAAATTACAAGGAGCGTATGATCATACTTATTGAGGATGAGACTAACAAACAAAAGCAATAAACATTTAGCAATTAATCATATGAGGCATGTAACACACAATCAAATAATTATTCTAACTAACACATAAACTAAAGTTGCGGTTTGAGAATCCAAGTCTTAAAATCATTTTTGTTTAAGTATGCAAGCTACCCCCAAAATATAAAAGCGACATCGGGGATGAAATTACTCACTTGGACAAAGTAACGTCGATGAGAAAACTTAGAATAATAATAATCTTCAAGAAAGAGAGCCGACGGTTTAACGAGCGTGTCATAAATTGAAAGATCTTGAGTTAATATTGAGTCTTGAAGATGGAAAATAAATGATATAAAAGTGCATAAAAACAATGCTTGGATTTTCAGGAGTTTAAGTTATATTTTACAAAATGTGATTAAATAAAGTATAACATAAAATGGGTTTTACATGAAACCGAATTTTTAATATTTAGTTTTACTTAACCTTTGTTAAGTTTTACATCAAGGAATTGGTTTAGTGCTAGTTGACTAGTAATTTCAGGAGACATGCATCATGTGTAAATTTTGTAACTTTCTGTTTCCGGAAACTGTTATATATATTACTTCCAGGAAGTTGTAAATAGGTTAATCTTATTTCTCCCCTATGAGAAAAAAAATGTTCATTATTCTGAAGAATAGATGCCCAAACAGAAGAATTAAAATATGTTGGCGGATTCAGAAATTTTTCTCAGTGGATTCACTGTACTAAGATATTATAATTTTATAAAGACCAGACAAACAAAATTCCGGGTCCCTTCTACGGTTCGGGTCGGGTAATCATGTGGTTGAGGCCTTTATGGCATAGACTAGTGATTAGACGTGGCAAAATGGGTTGGAGGGGGGGGGGGGGTGCGCTAAAAGGTAGTTTTAGAATATGGTATATTTGTTTCGGCTCGGAATGCATTTTAACAAAATTAGCGCATGCCGGTTTAGAAAGAAGTATTAAAATGTTTAAATCATCAAGTTACAAAAGTTATCACCTTATCATATAGGATTATCACTAAAAATTTTATTCATCTCCTCAATATTTCGTTAACAAAGTGACCAAAAGTTAGACAAAACATTTTCATATATGAAATCTGAGGACACATAATAGTTATACTACTTAAACTTGAATTAAGTTGGCTTGCAAGTTGCAACTCCTACTTGTCTATACTGTAATAGTGTACTACTCCTATCTATGCTCCTGTATAGATGTTTTGATAGTATTTAAAAAAATTCAGCAAAACACGCCGTAGAAGAGAATAACCCGGGTACACCGTGCCACAACCTAAGGTTTTAACCAGTAAACTGCTTGTTCATCTTGTATATAGGTTCACTCTATTTATTTATATGGGTTCACTGTAGTTTTTTATATAAGCTTTCTATTTAAAAACCGAAACTCAATGGGTTCCCGTGAACCCGGGTACCTACTATGTAGGTCCGCCCCCAGTTAATAGATGGGAGATCTAAAAACATTTATTTTTCTTGTCAAATTTTTAAGTGAATAAATATTAATTCAAAAGTAAAATCATGTACACAACAAATCTCAGTGTCTAAAAATTAGTGGATGTTATTCCCCTTTCTTTCTATACACAATTGTTGAATAAGAATCAATCTTTCCACATTAACAAATCCTAAACCTTTCTTTCTTTCTTTCTTTGTATTCATCCTTATATCCACATCCTTTTTACCCGATCCAACACCTTTCGACTTCATGTTTACATCGTCCCATATAACAAACCCGTCACCCGACTTGTCGCAGCTCGGGCCCACCTCAAACCGTTCGCACACAGTCAACAGAACCAGTCTCTTTCAACTTTTGTTCCATTTTCGCAAACCCATAACAAAAACAAACTTGACATCCAGAAAATATTACGAGTCTCGTTTTCCTGTAATGAGGTTCGAATTCGGTCTCTTTTGAATACCATGTTGCCAGGCGTCTCTTGACTGATCACCCGATTGGTCAAACTCGTCAAGGGAGCCGTCTTTGAAAGACCGGTAATTCCCATTTCTTGACTTAGAACTTTTCTCATCGTCTTCGGAGCGAGAATCCATGGGATCATATGATCGGTGTCTTAACCCAGGCCTTTTTAAACCCCTCATGTTGGAAAACCGGGCCTGTGGTGGGCCGTAGACTGGTGGTTGGGCCACCTTTGGGCCCATAAAATCTTTAGGAACCGAGTCCATGTCCATGTAACATTGTCTTGTTTTCGCATCAGCAATTAGTGCAGCCCAATCATCTGATTGAACCAGTGTACTTGCATTCCCCATAACCTAAAAGAACGCACACAAGTTGGTTAATTTCGGCCCGTTTGCTTATAAACGGGTCAGTTTTGGGCTATTTCAACAAACTCATATTGACTTTTTTATTACAAATTATTGGCAAAGATAGTGTTACAAGTCAACCAAAACCGACCCAGCTAGTGTTGACAAGTATAGAAAAGAGCCTGTTTCAAGTTTCAACTCAGACCTGTTTCGACCTTTTTAACTATGAATAACTGACAAAATGGTGTTTATAAGTCAACCCAAACCACCCAGCTCATGTTGACTGTAAAAAATTGAATACCTGTTAAATAGTGTTTAAAAAGTTAACCAAAACCAAACCAGCTCGCTTTGACCCATTTATAGAAGGACCCGTTTTAACTAAAACCCATATTTGACTTGTAAAAAATGAATAATTGACAAAACTGTGTTTATAGGTCAACCCAAACCGACCCGGCTTGTGTTGACCAGTAATACAAAAGGACTTGTAACAGCTCAAAAGCATTTTGACTTATAAATAATGAATAATTAACATAACAGCGTTTATAAAGTCAACCCAAACCAACTGAGCTCATGTTGACCAGTAAGCCAGTAACACAAAGGAGAAAAAGGAAAAATACCCAAAGAGCCCTTTTCGCACGAGTGAGAGCAACATTCATTCTTCGAATATCAGCAACAAACCCGACACCATGGTTAGAAGCTCGCACACACGACATAATAATTACATCCCGCTCCTGCCCTTGAAATGCATCAACCGTATTAATATACAAATCCTTCCCTTCTTCCGACTTCAAAACGGCTTCAAACTCCCGTTGTATACACTTCAACTGCAACTTATAAGGAGTTATTATCCCCACTGACACTTTCCCAACACCCAAGCTTTTAACAAATTTTTGAAGATGCTGATACAACCGCAACCCAAACTGTGCTTCATGCACATTCTGATACGAAACCGACCCGCCCCGATGTGACTCCCGCCCATGCGTAACATCATAAAAAACATATGGTTTCAACATCGGGTCCTTGTAATACACCTCATCGGGTAAACTATTAACGCTTTCACTATCGGTTAACCGACCCTGATAAAAATATCGAGAAGGAAATTCGCGTATGTGCGGGTGCATTCGGTACTGAACTGAAAGTAACATTGTCGGACAACCCGCTTGTTGAAACCGCTCGAAAAGACTCCTACTGTATAATAGCGTTCCGGCTGCTTTGCTAATAACGGTTGCGGGAAGTTGTTGTGGGTCCCCCACGAGCACGCACCGGGCCGCACCGAGAGCGAGTGGTGGTAACACACCGACTTCACTTGCTTGAGCCGCTTCATCAATAACCACCATGTCGAACCCGTGGGTTAACCGCGAGAAAAGTCTTCGACCGCTACTTGAAACCGTTGTGAACACGACTTCAGCCTCGTTCGCGAAACTCGCTTCGAGACTCGCTCGAGCCTCTTCTAGATTGAAATTCCCGCCAGCGCGAAACCGTGGTTCAAGAATAAAAAGACGAGACAATTCGACTAAAACTTTATCGCGGTTTTCAACCACCGCCGCAAGGTTTTGTAATAACGAGTCTCGGCTTTGGTCACGAGCTATAATAACATCTGGGTCGACCCCAACGTATCCTTGGGCCCTGCCCGTGAAAGCTGAAACGTTTAACTCTCGTTGTAATGAAGCGATCTGTTGAGATAACTGAGCTTCGCGGGCCCGTAACTGATGCATCCAACCGTAAACTTCATCTCGGGATTTCACCAAAAGCTGTTCGGTTCGACGCTCGACTGACACAGCTTGAGCCGCGCGCGTTTGTGTGTCGACACCGACTCGAGCCACGTCGGGCCGGTAAACCTTCATCTCGCCATCAATGAACCCGTGGTCGAGGACGCGTGTCAGCAGCTCATCGGTTGCAGCGTTTGACGGGGCGCAAACGAGCATTCGCGGTTTTGGGCAGAGTTTATGAAGCGTTCGGAACAGATTCTGGTCCATGCTTTGAAGAACTTCATCAATCGACCCGTTAGGGATGTTATCAGAAACAAAATTTTCACTTGTTTGTTTGTAGCTTTCGGGTGCTAGTTTTTTTAATAACGCAGTGTAATAATGTTGGTATTGGACTAAATGAATAACGTTTAACATTCCCCAAACCATATGAGTCTTTCCGGTCCCAGGTGGGCCCTGGACGAGAGTAAAAGGCCACGGTTCCTGCCTTTTGGTTGACCCGTTAACCGTACCGGCTGCAGTGTGCGTTGCAGCCCAGTGAATTGCCGATAATTGTGGCCCGTTAAATGTTCGGTGAAGATAATCGACAAAGTTTGGTGTAAAACAATCAGGCATTGAGGGTGCTTGTTCTTCATATTTGGGGAATAATTCTGGGTTCGGTTGAAGAATTGCAGTTTGCATCTGAATAACACAAATTAATCAGCTTTCTGAAAAAAAAATATATATATATACGAAAATTGAATAAAATGGTGCACACGAGTCGAGCTGAGACCGTGCTTAACTAGGCTGGTGCTAGGATCGTTTTGACTTATGAGAACCTGACTTCGAGCTCGGCTCGTTTTGAACTCTTTTTCTAAAGCTCGAGCACAGCTCATGAATCGTTTCTAAAGCTTGAGCACGACTCGATTCAAACTTTTAACGAGTCAATCTCGAGTAGCTCATGAGCCGGCTCGGCTCATTTTCACCCCTAAACGAGACCTACCTGGGAATTGAGTCGGCGAAACGCGTGTAATGCGATATATTCTCTTTGGGTAGTTGCAAGCGCACCGAGAACAGTTAAAAACCAAATTCCTTTCGGGTGTAGTTTCTTTAGAATATGATCATCATCGACCTTGCTGCAATTAGAATCACGTAAGAAATATAATAATAATAATAGGATAATTTCATTTGTCTTAACCGACCTAGAATCGTAAGAATCGCCAACATAAAAGTGAAGAATTGCACCCGTTGGATCCCGAGTGTCTATCGGTATGTGACGCCTCACGGTTCCAGCTACACGTCCACTCACCTCGGCATCCTCCCCCGTGTTGTTTCTCTTCGGTATGACTGATACAAGAATTTGTTAAATTGTAAATCTTAAATAATAATTATTTAGCGTTTTTCTAGGGGTAATTAATGTCATGAAAAACCAATATACTATCTTATTTTGCATTAAAAAGTCCCTCAATATATTTTGATACATTAAAAGCCCCTAAACTTACCTAATGCAAGTATTTGTGAACTTCTTTTACATAATGACTTGTTACCTCTTAAAGTGATCAAAATTTGATAAATTGGCATTCAACATTTTCACTAAAAAAACCATCTTATTTTAACCAATTTTAAAAGTTTATCATTATTTTAAAAATAAACTTAAAATGTGCAATTTACACAAGTTTAAGAATTTAATATACCACAATCAGTTTATTGATCTTTTGTGTACTTTTACAAGTCAATGGCTTCAGTAAACCAAAATTAGGTTGAGGGACTTGATCATGAAAGAATACAGCAATTAGTATTTTCTTTATGGTATTAAACATGGTCACCGGAAACGCCAGCCTACCTGGCTACGTGTGATCACGATCCAGATCGTCCATACCTGATCACGATACAGAATCAATCTGATCACCGATGGTACGCGATCCGGATCGGAAAAATTAACCATACCCGATTGATTGACGAATCTAACCATTATCACAAAATCGCAATCCTGCTTGAAAAAAACGGTGTTTCGGATCATTCAAGAACGCGTACAGGAAACCCAAAAGCCAATTTCACACTTTATTTTATAAAAATAATTGATCGCTGGTGTCTCAACGTCTCCTTAATTCTCAGCACGCGGTGCAATCAATTCAATTCCTAAACTAGCAACCTCTTCAATTTCTAATCCTAATTCCTAAGCCGTCCTACTCGGTACTCTACTCCCTGTCTGTTACAAATGGGCAACTGCTGGGCTTATAAATGACATCCTACTAATATGATTATGAAATGTGTCATTTTAAATTTAAATTTCGTACCAAATTTTAGAAATGCACAACCACGTACCGAAACGTACTGTGATACATGTGACTATGGTATTAACCCTTTTTTCTATTAATTTCAAAGATATGTAAACAAACCTGTTCCAGGTCTAGGAGTTGAAAGAACTGCCACGTCACCCTCCTTGAAATTCCATCTACATTCATTTGTCGGTAGAAGTATCACATCATACCAACCTGTAATAAACATACATAAAATTAAGTAATAATCAATATTATTAAATTAAGCAACAATATTTACCATAAAATACACAGTTAAAAGAAAAGGACATTTTTACCCTTTAAAAAAAGTGTAAACATAATACCTCGTTCTCGTCTCTCGACATTTTTTATACGAACCATTGCGTGCGAATCCCGAGACCCCGCTTCGGTTAGCTCCTCCCATGTACTATAAAGTTGTGCTCGACATTCCTCAAAAAGCAAGGGCTCGAATACTTTAATATATTCTTCTACTGACTCAAAGCTTCCGGGAACACATTGAAGCTCTGCTTCCTCTATATGTATAGAAAAATTAATATTGTTAATTAAAAGAAACCTTATTCAGTATCCGAATTTAATAAATGTCTCAAACCTGGATGCTGCCAAAACTTCTCGTTAGTCACTTCACGAATAAGCCGTTCAACTGATGAATCCTGATATTGTGTCGAAACAGTCGGTGGCTTCTTAGACGGAAGCTTTTTAACTCCACTCGTTTTATTATTATTATCAACTGAATTTTGACTAACTAAACCACTCTTTCTACTCGCTTTATTATTATTATTATTATTAATTTCATTATCATTACCACTAATTGACCTTTTTGGACGACTTAAAACCCCCAAATTCGTATCACCATTAGTGCATTCGGTTTTAATATCATTAGCATCCGTGTGACTGCTGCTTTCAATCAGGTCAGCTTGTTTCGAATCTTTTGTTATCAGTGGTTGACTTTGTTTATCTTTGACAATACGAGAAGTGACAGGTGGCGGGAAGTTATGCCTTCGTGGGGTCGAGGTTTTAGTGATCCCAGCTTGTTTGACGCCTTCTAGGTTAAGAAACATTGTCTGCCTGTTTCGTTTTTTCCCCAACATTGCTTCTTTTTGTTGGTCAAATTTGGGCCGTTTTCCAAGGTTAACACAATTAGCAATTTTTAATGCGTGAACCGCTTCAACCCCTTTAATCTCTTTCGATTTTGGCGCCAAAATTGAATCTTCTTTACTATCGTTACTTTTTATGTCGATTGAATCACCATCGAGTCCTAAAGAATTATGATTATTGTTATTATTTTTGTCCTTAACAGCCACTGGTTTCACTTCTGACTTATCGTCAACGTTTAAACTTGACTTTTCGTGTACATTACTGCCCTCTGCATCAGACCATTCACCTTCTTCTTTTTCGATAACAGGAGTTGACTTTTCCACCATGTCATTTGACTTTGACTTTTCCACCATGTCATTTGACCCATTTGACTTTTTTGGGTCTTCATGAGCTTCAGATTTTTCTTTTACTTCTTTGGGTCGAATAAAAGGTTGAAAGCCAGAAACAGACGACGCGTGAGAAAACGCGTTGTTGTTTATGATTCTACGTGGACTATTTGAGCTTTTAAATAAGTTGGAAGTATGAGTAATTGACGGAATTGCCCTTTGGGGTTGGAAGCTGAAGCCACCATCACTTTCCTCATCTTCCTCAGTAGCAGGTTCATTGAGGTCAAATAATGGTTTTCCTTTGGAACTCATTCCTAAGATACATAAATGGAAATATATATCTATTTCGTAAAAGATCCGCCTTTATCTGCACATCACATGTGCAGGAAAATGATAGAATTCTCTCTTTATTTTGAAGCTTTAAACAAATGTTATAGGCCCTGCAAATAAACTCAAGATGTAAAAGATAATAATAAAAAATTAAAAATATATATATACAAAACATTTGACTAGGCTTGTAAACAAGCCGAACGAACACAGGCAGGTCTTCTTGTTCGGGTCTGTATATGTTCAATAGTTAATATTATAAACGCATGGTTCACGAACATAAAAAAACATGACCAAACATAGATGAACAAACAAGATACATGTTTATGCTCCTGCCAAATAGTTCACGAACATTTCGTGTAACGTTTGATGCGTTTACAGGCCTGCATTTGGCACTGAGATACATTGCAATGAAATAAGAATACAGACAACACATTCCAGTTTCCTAACATTATGTTGTTACTTATACAAAAAAACACAAAGGGTGGTCTCCATGGGTAACCATGGCCGCCTCTATACAAAGACCTCTAATATGCTACCTAAATGCTCATCCGGGCCATTTTGCTATTCATACGGGACGTGTGATAATGAGAACCAAATCACACTATACATATGATGCTTTGACTGACAAAGCTTAGCCATATGAGTGATATGATAAATTGATAAGGCGGAAAAGGTCATACAGTCTATATGATGTGACAGGCAAACACAAACTGGAGTAGCTAATATCAGGTTCCTTAATCAGTTAGTCATATAAAGAGGATAACCTAAATTGAAAAGAGGCATTATAATAACCTAGATAAAGAGTACCACTAAATTCAAACAAATTAAACCCAATCTGTAGACACAATTGAGAATCTGAAGATCCAGCTAGCGTATGCTGAAATATCCGATAATGAATTAATTAAATAAATAATTAGCATTGTAATTCGTCAATTGAGTTAAACACTCAATTCAGTCCAACACGTAGGGTACGGATAGCGGAAACAACACAGTATCTTAGATCCCTAAATCAAAATCAAATCAGCAAGTACGGATAATCAATTAGTTGATAAGCAATGAATGAAATTAAACAACGCACCTTGGATTGATTGTTGTTAATGGTGCGTGATTGCTGATTCAAATCCAGTGTAACTATAATAACAATAGCAAAGAGAGAGATATATATATATATATAATAGATTATGAGAGTCATAATAACAATAAAAAGAGTAGTTGTTATGTGTTTGTGAATTTGATGTGAGTATTTGGAGGGGACTTGGTGAAGGTTTTATAGGAGAATTGGTGGGGGTGCAAAGGCGTGATATGGTGATAAAGGATCCGGATAGGGGTAGGAAACCGGATCTGGATCCGAACATGTGTTTTGTTATATTGAATTGAATACTTCTTCTTTTACCCACCTACTTACTTCATTCGTCACTCTTCTTCCTCAATGTCTAACATTTACTCCTTACTTTCTTTTTATTTCTTCTCTTATTTTTATTTTCTAAATATATATACACGTAAATGAGAGTAAATAAAGCATTGGCTTTTTTTTATCTTAAAATGTACAGAATGTAACCAAATGATTGAAATGCAATCTTAATTAAAAAATAAATATATTGGCGTAATTTTTTTGTATAGAGTCTATACATATGTAAGTCATATACCTATACATAGCTTACACTCACATGTATAGATGTATAGTTAAATATATATATATATATATATATATATATTAGTTTGATGATTATTTTGTACAGGGGCGGATCTACGTTTAAAATGGGTGGTTCCTCGGAACCACCCGAGTTCCGAAATAATAGTGTATTTATGTATAGAAAATAATACAGGAACCACCCTATAAATTAGAAAGGAACCACTTCATTAACACATTAATCGCTTGTCTGGCTGGTAGCATGTTGGTTTTGTGACCTTCGGGTCACAGGTTCGATTCCGGATTTTGACTTTTTTTTACTAATTTACCCTAACATCAGTTAGGGTTTTATCATAACATAACCACACCACAGCGCCTCTCTGTAGCCCCAGCTCCAACCCCATCCTCTTGGCCTCTTCAGACTTCAAACCTACCGCCGTCCCCATTAGTCCGCCGGCGCATCTCCACCTTCCCCGTCAGTCCGACCCTCGAATCCTCCCACTTTGAACTTTGAAGGTAAATTTACATTCATTGTTAAATGTTAATTGTTCTTGGTTTTTTTGTTAAATGCTAATTGTTCTTGATTGTTAAATTATTTGTTAAATTTAGTTTTAATTTCTTAGACTGTTGGTTTTAATTTCTTAGTTTTGTTAGTTTCTTAGTTTTAAATTTGTTAGTTTGTAATTGTTAATTTGGAGGTATTTTGAATATGAAGAGATATTTTCAAAGTAAACCATCGAACATTGGATCATCATCTTCAAGTTACGGTTGCAACGGACAAGTGTTGAAAGATGTTTTTCTCCAATGAAGAATGTGAAAACGGATTTGCATAATAGGATGAGTGATGAATACATGAACGATTCTTGCATTTGTTACATTGAAAGGGAATTCCTCTAACAAGTTTTGGTTGAAGAAGTAATGCAACGATTTCAAAAGATGAAGACTCGTTGGGAACAACTATAAGTTTTTTTTTTAATTCGTAAAGACTATTGTATTGATATTATGTGTTTTTTAATTTCTAATGACGGTGTCTCTTTTATTATTTATCGTATTTTTATTATGTAATGAACTTTTCCCGAACTATTGAACCGACCCGAACCTCAAACCGACCCTAAATTTTTTATACCTAACTCTATGAAATTGAAACATCTAAAAGTAGTGCACCACCCAAAAAAAATTTCTGGATCCGCCACTGATTTTGTATATTACACACTTGTCTTAAAAGATGCAAAGTTTAGAAAATATGAATCATTGATTAAAATCTAAAGGTTTCAGATTACATCATCCTCAGGGGCGAGGACCCAACGTGTAGAGAAGGGGAGTGGCCGCCCATCTTAAAATTTTATCTTCTTTGTATACATATGTGAAATATTTTAACCGTCCTCATGAAATTTTGACACTGCCCCATAAACCAATAGGAATCTAAGTGAAAAGAAAAACAAATTTATAAATTTTAAAGCTTTTTCGACTTGTTAATGTCTGTTACAAAACCTGCAACTAGGTGGGTGGTGATGGATGAAGAAGGAAGAGATAGAAGATGAAGAAGAGAGAGAAGGATGTAGTTTATTTATATTACTTTTAGGCATGCTTTTCTATTAATATATAGTTTTCTATTAACATTGTACTTTATGTCGTACAAAGTTCTCCTTTAGTTTGTGTAATTTACATTTTTCACCAAGTAAAATTGTAAAATTCAAAACTAATAGTTCTCTCTTAACTTTTAAATCTTATATAGCATATTTATTCTTTGATAAATATAGTGTGCATAATTTGATGTTATAAATTTTTTGTTCATTTTCATTATGTCACACAAAAGTATTAAACTTATGTGTGTTGGTATGTATTTGTTAATTAATAATTTATAGAACGGTTGTATATTCGTATTCTTTATTATACTATAAAGAATAAGTTCTAAAATATTAAAACCTGTAGGGAGTAATGTACCGATATTGTATTTCTATTATTGATATCTAATGATGACTAGTTTTATTATGTAGTTAAAAAAAATTAATTTAGTATTATTATTTTAATTATATGACCCGAACCGACCCGAGATTTGTTTACCATTAAAGATATACAACCGACTCCTAAAAATTTCCGTCCCCAAGAAAAAATTTTCTGGGTCCGCCATTGATCATCCTTTCAAGTAAAAATAAATCTTGCTAAGCTTTTATGATGTTGAGTTTGCAAAATCTTCGATATATCTTCAAGAAACACGAAATCCCCCCCCCCCCCAGTCTAATTGCTTAGTCTAAGGGTGATGATTAAGTATTCCCTACGATGGGTTGGATATCTTCTCGGCGCAAATGAGTAGTACACCTACAAAACAAAACACTGTGAGCTTATTACGAGGGAATACGATGAGGAATCCTCTCGCAACCACCTTCCGACGTGAGAATCAGTATCGATGTTTGAACAATACTTTGTATAGAGCTATGGTATGTGAAAGTCTAGAACCTTTACCATTTGGAGGTAGCTTGGTATTTATAGCCATTTGAGACGAGAGAGAGGGTTCGACCACCTGCCCCGTTAGGCTATCTACCAAGCAGGTTCCTTGGATGTGTGTTAAGGATAGTTGGTGGACATGATGGTTGTTTGATGTTGGCATGCCGTACTGTGTAGTACTATTGACTATGTGTTGTCAATTCCTCATTGGCCGGGTGTTCTTTACGATGAATATATCTCCTTTTTGCACCATACTCATGGAGATCTTTGGTTGGCACTCCCATTCCCGAGGTGTCAAGGAATGTTTGGCTCCTGGAGATATAACATGTATCGCCATGATCTCTGCATGGCGCATGACCCAATAGCCAACAGAAGTATGTTATGCTTATGGGTATGTTTAGTATCCTACCTTTACATACCTGTTGGTCAGAATTATGGACAACAGGCGTGTGGGATTTACATATGAAGTTGATGAACCTAAAGATGATGGATATGTTGTTTATAATATTATTTCGGTTATATGGCATTAATTATACAAAGATGCCTAGAGCGATTCTTTTTCTTTGTTTTACTTCCACATTTCCATGTCTTTGTATATCATTATGTCGTCGTTTAAACAAACGCGACTTTTATGAATGGGTTTGTGCCTGAACTTCTATCCAGAGAATTAACCCTAACTCACGTGTATTTAAAATCGTGTAATCCAAACATGTCAACTTGAACACAATCCCTCATTACACAAGTTAAATATGACAACTTAAAGTCTAATTATTGTTCATGATAGGTTTATCTCATGACTCGTGTGATTTATTCCAAAGTATCAAACTCATGTATATGGTAGTATAAGGTTTTTGCCAAATCAATTAAAAATATAGGAGCAATAGTAGAGTCAGACTGTTAATTATATGTATTATATTTCTTAAACTATAAATTATTTAACCTGTAATAACGCCGTAGTTATATTACTTTCACTAAACACCTTGCTTTAATATTGTTTATTAATGCTCTTGTTTGGCTATTATTCAATAGTATGCAGACATTGACTGAAACAGGAAAAAATATACTAAAAAGTAATATATTCCGGAAATATATTATTATTATTAGTACGTGAAAGTTATGTATATAGACATAACATATTGGCACTAGAGTGGTCTATGAAACACATGTGATCGGCCCAACTAGGAACACAACCATAATGACATACTTTTCGCAATATAAATAACGTTTATAATGAGTTTATAGGCGTTTAGTTAAAGAATTAATTATCAATTATCTATTTTTGAAATATACCTAATGATAAAAGCATTTATTTCTTTAAGAGATTAAAATAAATTTGTTAATCATCTTAGAGTTTATTTATTTATTGAAGAAGCGAATTAATAGATTTATCTTAACTAGTGTGATCTCTGTCTTAAAAGTAAAATTGTAAATTAATTCTATTCAATTTCAAGACCTTTGTTTGATCTCTTTGGTTCTTGTGAAATCATTTGAAACGTATGTAATGATCAAATCACACAATAAATAAAAATAATTTGACTCGGAGGAGCAATTTGTAAAATTCAAGTTAATCTGACCTAACCCGTTAGTTTATTACGTCGTTTAAAAAACACCATAGTTAACAATTTGACCTAAAGTGTTCTACAAATTCGAGTTAATCCGACCTAATCATCTCTATTTTAGAGTTTGATGAAGAATATAATATAATATAAATTTAAAGTTAGTAGGCAAACAAGCATTTAAAAGACATCCGATAATACAGTTGCATGCACGTATCTTTAAATACCATACATGTGCAATAAAAACTTTAAAAGAATTAAGCAACATTAAACAATAAATTTTTGATGCATATGATTTAATTTAGAGGGTTGTGCTCGAATATAAGTACAATCGATAGACACTTTATGCTCTGTCTTGAAAATATTTTATATTCAACTAGTATTTTTACCGGCGCAACGCGCCGGGACAGGTCGGTAAAACCCGAGGTGGTAAAATTCAAGCGTTGTCGGTCCTAAGCGATGATATGGTAGGTCGACGCAAATTAAGTTGGATTCGGTTATATGCGTTATTGTACCGGAACTAAAACAAATAATAAACAAAAAAATTATAAAATTGAGGTGGAGCAAATGGGTGGTGTCGGCCGGTATAACTCGAGTGTTAGTAAAACCCGATCGTTGTTAATCCCGCAAGTTGAGACGGCGAGTCTACGCAAGTTCGGTTGGTTTCCGACATGTTCGTTATGGTACCAGAGTTAAAGCATAAAAAAAGAAAATCGACATTCGGTTGGTTATCTTTATGTTCGTTACGAAGGTGGTGGATCAGTGAAACCCAAACCTAGGCGCTGTAAAATAGGAGCTTTGTCAATCCTGGTCGTGCAACGGTGTGTCAGCGTGAATTTGTTCATTTTCGGTTACATTCATTACGGTAACGAAACTAAAACCCAAGTGTTGTAGGTACCAGGTTTCGCGGCGGAGAGTCGGCAAAACCATAACATATTCAGTCATGGGCGTTGCGACAGCGAGTCGACGCAAATTCGGTAGATTTCGTTTACAATCTTTACGATAATGGAACTAAAACAAAAAAGGTCGGTTAAACCCGGGTATTGGCAAAACCCAAGCGTTGTCGATACCAGGCGTTGTGACGGTGAGTTGGTAAAACCCGAACGTTTTTTGTCTCGGGCATTAGGGCGGTGAATCGACACGAATAACCCTTTAATTATTAAAATAAAAAAAATTACTTAGCCAATCTTACGATGTCAAATAGACCAGTAATACTCTAGCGTCGCCAAACTTTTCTTTTATATTATATAATAATTTATGATTATCAAATTAATTACTCTCTGAAATATCGTAAGTTATAGATTTAAGTTATAATGAAACAAGTAACTGAAATTAAAGTTAGCTAATTAATCGAGGAATAAGTACACACATTAGGTATGTGTGTGTAGGCACACATGTATTTTAGGATGACAACATATGCGTTCGTTAGTGTCCACCATTCTAACGAGTTTAGACGTACCAGTATAATTGTAATGCATCAAATTTTATTAAAAAAAACATTTCTAGATGATCACTTTATATATAGACAATAACATTGAAGACTTGTTAAAAGTAATGTAGTATATAAAAGTTATTTGACTTACAAAAGAATTGGTATAAATAGATTGAAATTAAAATTCATGTATTACCGATTTTACTTTAGTGGATGCATTGATAATTGCACTATTTGACTTACAAAAGAATTGGTATAAATGAATTGAAATTAAAATTCATGTATTACCGATTTTACTTTAGTAGATGCATTGATAATTGCACTATGTATGTTAGTTATTACATTTTAGTATATGCATTGATTACAATACATATTTTGGCTGGGTGGAAAGCAAGCAAAACGAATTTCTATTTTTTCTGTCATGACTCGTGACTTGCTTAGCATTCAAGCTTCATGGGTGGCTTCGGAATCGTTTTTTCTTTTAGTGGAAGGATATTATCGATGCGAAATCAAAACTAACTCCGGAGTCTCTAGAGATGTGCATTTGCCTAAAGGATCATTTGGAAGCGGTGGATCATATACAACACAAGGCGAAGTTTGAAGATGAAATACTATTAGAGCGTCTAATTCATGATGAGCAGGTGAAAGAATTGCTTTCTTCTGGGCTATCAAGTGGTGAAGAAGATGAAGACTAAGAAGAAGAGTTTGAAGACTTGTAATTTTTATTTATTTTAGTAATTAATTTGTAACACGAACCAATCGATCCACTTTCAAGTAATTTTTAGTTTTATTAGTCTTGTTTTATTTATTATTAGTCACGCTTTATTTTTTATTAGTCTTTCAATGACCACTTCATTACATTAACGACAAACATTTTATTATAAAAAAACAACATATTACAAACATTATTAAACATAAAACTTAAAATAACAAACAAGGTTCGTCATTATAATCCCGCTCTCTACAACAATTAAGCCTCGTTACCGACGACGATAGGTGCTTGAGTTGCAGAGTTGGACAACTCTCCCGCTTTCGCTTTCTTGGCGTCCAAAGTTTTTTTTTCACGACAATACTTATTGGTATGCTTTCGGAGAGTGGAGTTAGACCCCGCTTTCAGAAACTTGGCACAATACCTGCACTGTGCCATCTCATGTAAGTCAGTCATAACACAGATCATAATGAACCCAAACCTCGGGGCATATTGGTGTGTTAATGACCATAACAACATTCTCGTTAGTTGCCATTGATTGTCGGTTTGAGCGTAATTGAGATTTAAAGTGTGTTTTAGAGTTTTAAAAGTGGTTTATCAAGTTTTACACCCAACCTAGCTATTTATAGTATGTGTGTACATGTTATATAGTTAAAAACCGGTTCCAACGGTCCAAAACGGCTATATAGCCGTTGGAACCGGTTCTCAAAGACTAGTTTCCTTTTAAATTCAAATACCCAGTGTACCCGATTTTTGGGTATAAACCGGGCCCGGTTCCTACCATACCCGGTTCCAATTGGTTCCCATATTCTTCCACCGGTCGGGTCCGTTTCCTACTCGGTTCTTTACTGGAACCGGTTCCATTTTGTACCCAATAAAAAAAAACTCGGTTCCGAGTTTTCATAATACCCGATTTGTGCACGTCTAATCTATACCATATTTTTAAAACATTACATAGGTTCATGTTAAGAGTTGTTTTATTTTAAGAGTTTTACGAATTTATTCATATGGTACGATACTTTATGCATTTACTTTAAATAATTACAATTTTCTAAAGAGGTAAAATGGTCATTTAATCACTAGCTCTACATTCTTCAATTCACTATATTCAATCTATATTAATAAGTTATAATAAATTGTACTGTATTTATTTCTATACGTGACTTTCTTGTATAGGCTACCGCACTTCTTAGATTTGAAGAATCATGTTACCTCACTCTGGTCAGACTATGTTTTAACAGGACCCACGCTGGCTTCAGAGTTTGGCCTGGACGTTTCCTCGGGAAACCATACCACTGAATGTGATGCAGTTTCGACTAGCAATCAAATGGCTCAAGAACACATTGATTTCATTCAAACGATTCAAACCGAACGATTCGGTTAACAAGCTTAAAAGCTTACAAATACTTTAACTAAAAACAATCAACTGACTAAACAAAAGACTTAACAATCCTATTTATAAATAAAAATAAACATTTGGGTCGGGCCGAGTTATTGGGCCGGATGCTACTACATCAGACTGCCACTTGACAGTCGTGTCATCACAAGAACATAACATATATTATATTAGAGGTTAGTTTATTTTAGCTTTATCTTATTTTTTAAAACTTTTTAACCTTCTTTTTATTTCGTTATTTTGGCCAAATCACTCTTAAATTGCGCGTGCAACTCTCTATACCTTAACATCTAATGACATAAATTTTGTCATGTACAATAATAACAGTGGTCTTGCACAGGTTGGATTAGATGCAACACCAGTCATCACATTATGTGGCGTACAGATGAGCATATGGTACAAAATCAGTATCGTACATGTATCGAAATGAGCATTTCAATACCGGTACCAAGTTTTCAAGAAAATCGAGATTGGGAAATTCTGGATCAGTACCGGTATCGGTATTAACTGAATTTTTGTCTATAATACCAGTACCGAACCATAACCAAATTTTTGGGAAATTCGAGATCGGTACTGGTATCGGTATCATCCCTTACGTAGACGGGTATTCGCGAGATGTTATTGGAGAACTAACACTTAATTTGTCCATTATTTTCTTTCCGTTGGATTAATTTGCTTCTTAAATCCATCAATATTTACTGGGGTATTGTTTCTTTTAGAAAAAAGAAAAGGAATAAAAAGGCATCATGCACACATAAAATCCTGCGGCAATGCGCAGCAACCTACTAGTTATACATTATTTAGATTACAGGTGGTTAAACTAACATTTTCATTTATTTAGATGTTAGTTCAGTTAACTATTTTTTACTATGTGGATAATGTTCTACGTTCATTTGCCATGTCCCATCAATTCTGTAAATACTAATACTATAGTCACACTCTGTGTCTACATATGCTTGCTGCATATGCCCACTGTGTTTCACTAGAGTCCTTGAACATATACACCTTGTTTCTTCTTCCTAACTCGTCTTATTCATGGTAATCCCTACTAGATTTCAAAACCAGTGTTCACTAAACATGGTGAGTTCAAATGTAAACAAACCACTAATAGTATAGGCGCTACAGCAGCCCTCTGTTAGACTTCTACCATGGAACGGACCAAAGACGTAAACAATCACAATTCATGAAGTGGAAGAGAGAAAAGAACGATTTTAACCATTCAATGAAAGTATCCCTAAGGCTAAAGTATGAAGCTTTTGGTTCCTAAATACAGAACAAATTTTAGTCAAAAAGCACGTAGACATTTGATGTAGTGCTTGCCACGTACAAGGGAGAAATATAGTTGATTAAGCAGTTACATAACCACCTTATATATCGTAGTCAACGAAATATGCACATGTCCTCATACGATTTGTGCAATTCTTTACTTGAGATAGTTACTGACTCTCTAAAACACACGCACAAAAAAGACCCTAAAAAAGGTTATCCTGACTCACACCGATCTTTTACATGAAAAATTACTAGAAAAGAAACCTAACAAGTTAGTCATATATAGCTTAATAAAGAGTTCCCATCACATCTATTAATAAAAATTCCACAATCTATGATATTACATGATATAAGCAGTCAACAGTTAAGTTCATTGTAAGGGTACAAAAGTGAGGAATCCTGATTTAAAATTTTGGGGGAAATTTTTGGATGTTTTAGAGAAGCAAACCTTCTGTTTTGGCATAATACAAAACTGCTGCAAGTAACATGATAAACAATATGATCCATATATTCAACCCTGCAACAACAACAAAAGGTATGAATATAAACAAAACAAAATCATTGGTTGATATGAGAATAGGGAAGGGTAAAATAACATATGAAATTAACTATTCGGGTCAAACAGAGTCAAAAAAGATGAAAAGAAATGTACCGCTTTTCTTGGTTTCTTTAATTTGCGTCACCCTTGCACTTGAATCCAAAGAAGCAGATACCAAAGCTCTGAATTAAAACAAAAACCTTCATCAACATATTATATAGAAAACAAAAGCAAGCTCTAACTGACAAAATCAAACTAAAAAAGAAAATTAACCTTGAATCACGTGAGAATGCTAGTGCTGTTACAAGGCCCAAATGCGCCTTTTTCACTACAGTATGCACCTTCATACTAGCATTCAATATATAAATGTCTCCTTGTATTGTACCACTATCAAAATTGAATAAAAAATTAGTCCTCTACAACAAACACAAAAAAAAGATGTTAAATAATTAAGACTTACATGGCAAGAAACTTCCCATCATCTGATACATCAAACGCAGAAATTGGGTCCCGCACGATGTGCTTTGAGCTAATTCGCCTCCATGTTGTCGTGTTCCACTTAACAATACTTCCTCCTCGATCTATCCAAGTTGAAAAACAAGCCCTGATTATGCCATACTAATAATATAATAATTATATTTAACAATAACTAACAAGAGTGGAGATTCACCTCGCATTGCAGTGATATATAGAACTTGATCATTCACATGGTTTTGTGAAAACCTACAAAATCCAAAAACCTCATCCTGAAAAGAACATATAAAACAGGTTAGTTATATACCAGAATATTATTGAAGCGCATAAAATTCTGAACATTTTACATTTTCTTTAGGTAAAGAAGCTTTAAGTGTTGATGATGAGAGATCCCAAACTCTACCAGGGCCACCACTTCCCACAGATACAAGAAACTTCCCATCAGGACTGCAACATACATATTAACAAACTTTGACTTCATACAACTGACTTTTTTTATATGATTATGAATTCACTAATTCAGCAATCATTGAACCTGAAATCAAGATTCTTGATGGAGGTATGAGCATCGGGTACATCAACAAGTGATTCCATTGTAGGCCATTTAAACGCCCTCAATTTCCCATCCTGTACTGCACACCATAACTCGGTAGTTAAAACTTAAAACCATATATTATTATCCAAAAGTCGAACTGATATAAACCTACCTCACTGCCTAGGGCGAGCAACGAACCATCATGGTTAAAAGTAACGGCTAACTGCTGTCCAATATGTTCCAAATCATAAAGGACTTTTTCAGACTGCTTTAGAGTTAAAGTCAACTTGTTTTCAATATTAGTTGTTTCCCATTCAAACCATCTGCACACCAAGAGTTTGAAAGGTTACCGTATATCGTCAAGTTAAGCTACTAATTACATCAGTAAACAAATATTATAAACTTGTAAGTGTAACTTGATTTCAAATTAAATGGCTACCTGCAACTCTTTGGCAAGGAACATATTACACCTTCACCACCAGGATGAACAGCCATTCTATAAGGAAGATCATCATCAGTCCCAAACTTGCTTACCTGTTACAAAAACTCATAAATTGATCAATAGGGTTTTGCCTGAGCACAATCTTGGTGTATAGATTTTCTAGGAACCAATAGACAACATAGAAACTTTCAAGGGGACTTGGGCTACCATATTCATGTCTCCCCGCTCTCTTATTTGTTACTACCTAGGTTTTAAAAACCACGCCTGACACTGCCTGAGGTGTCGCTTCTAACTTGATGATATACAAGGTTTACAAAAATCACACCTGACTAGGTGAGTCGCAAAATGTGCACAAAAAGCATCACGAAGCACGCTTCATGTACATGAAGGTTTTATGCAACAGAATGCTGTACATATTGGTTATTTACATAATAAACCATCCATAAAGCTTACTTATGGCTAAATTGGGGTAGCTGGTGCTAAAAAATTACGAGTAATATAAAAAGGATTATATAAACAAACTGCGCCTTGCGCCTCGGCCCGGGACTCTATCGCCTCGTGGTTTTCAAAAGCAAGGTTACTATTATAGTGTTGTCACCATTTTGTGCTTTCAGTGGTTTATTGCTACTATTCTTAGTACCATAAGTTTATGTAGCTGAAGTCTCAGCTTGCTATGATATGTTGCTTAGTCAAATAAAACATGTCATCAATATATGACCTCTGTTGTTGTATATCATGAAATGCGTAATATAGGTAAAAACAGGAGCTTACAGGCTGATCGGAAAGCGAATCGGAAGCCGGATCAAAGAGGGAGATTACAAGAGCATTAGGGATTCCACTTCGACCTTCACCACCACCACCAGAGAAAATGACGTAATTAGGTTTATCATCATCACCACCAGCAGCAGCAGTAGCAGCAAGTTGTTGATCATCTTCTTCAACCTTTGCTTCTTTCTCAGATGATGATAATAATAATCCGATTACATTGCGAGGGATAAAGGAAGCTCCGTAGAAAGGAACGCCGTACTTCTTACAATTCGCCATTTCTTAATCTTAATCTTAACCAAATAAATGTGCTGTTGAACTGAAACGGATCTGATGAACCCTAATTTTGGATTATCGATCGATTGGATCAACGCTTACTGGTAATTTGCAGGATTATATATGGAATTGAAACGAATTGCTTACCAATGGAAAGATCGAGATTATGAATTATGAAATTCGAAGAAAACGGAATCGAATCCAAGCGTTTCGTTTGGTGAGTCCACGATCAACAAAGAAATTATTATTATTATTATTATTAATATAATTATATAAATATCTATCTACCTATTTCAACTACTTTTTCCAAACCTCTCGTTTTTAGTCCCTCAAGTTTTTGTAAGCTTCACTCTATGTTTATTATTAGCATGGCTGGGTGAGCTGAGAAGGCCTCAGATTTATCCACACATGACAACCAATCAAAATAAAACCTGATTCATTGGCGGCGGTGAAGTACCCGAATCACTGATTTCTTCAACACATACGAATCTCCAACACACGTGTTCTCTGGATGAACCTCAGCTACCCGAATAAGCCCAAGTTGCCCTTAGAGGTGATGCATTTGTTGCAGCAACCCATTTTTAAATGTCGAGCTTTGCAATACATACATACATACATTTCTAAACAATGAGAATCCTGAATACGCATACACATCTAGTAATCACATTAATCCATTAACTAAAGACTACACCATTTTTATGCGGTTTATACCTTTATATCAGTCTACGCCTAACGTATAATGTCTTGTACATGCATATACTATAACATATAATTGTCTATACAAGCGTATACCTAACATACAATGCCTTATATGGGCATTGATTGTAAGTTTCTACAATGCTTAGACCATCAACAATGCAACCATGTGTCCTTCCCATCTACCCATTGCCACATAAGCTACTCAACATCAAAACTTCTTCTTTACAAGGATCATGTGGGTTCCACATCTCCTCTCACAAAACACCATTTCCTTCTCCCTTTTTAAGCTCTTGGCTAAGGGCTCTTTCCATTCTCTCTCATCCATGTCATAAGCCATATCATCAAAGACAACTAAGGGCCTCCTTTTTTCCCTTTGCATTGGAGATGGTCTTAGTATTGCTATATAACTTTACATGTGTATAACTATAATATCAAATCACATCATATCAATAAAGAGTTTATTAGTAACACAAGAGGTGTTCGTAAAGATCCTTTTTACGAAAAAAGAAAACCCTGTCATTTTAGTCTATATACAGTTAGAGTTAGTTATACACAAAAATGGTCATGTTAATTAATCACTTTTGCTCTCAGACCATGAGTAGTCATAAAACCTCACCTTCAGATATTATGCGTCATGTGGCGCCTAGTCAGAGTTATAGCTTTTTACCAAAACATGGTGTAGTCATAAAGAGCCACCCCCAGGCATTATGCGCCACGTGGTGCCCAGTCACTTCTACACTTTTTGTTTTTTTTAAGAATAATCAAATAAAAATAATATTTTATCAAATAAATATTACATTAAAATAAAAAAAACTTTCATTGACTACATTTTGAAGCATGCTAATTTATTAAATTGACTAGTTTTAGAATATTCGTCTGATAGTGTAATTTCAAACTTTCGTTACATACATGATACCAAAACAAACAAGTGGAGGGTAAAAGAGTCTTTTTGATATCTCCCCAAAACAAACTTTCGTTACCTACTTTCGTTTAAGAGTTTTAAAAGCCACCTTCACATTATCTTCTTCTTCTTCTTCTTCTTCTTCGGGGGTGTTTGGGATTGCTTATTTTCACCAACTTATAACTTATAAACTTATTGAAAAGTGATAAGGTGTTTGGGATTGCTTATATTGTGATAGAAAAAGTTCATTAAGTTATACTTTTGTAACTTATTTGTTAGAATAAATATATTTATATATTTATTTATGGCCCGTATGATTATTTATATTATTATAATTGATCAAATAATATCATAAGCCTTATTAGATAATAGGTAAAAGCTTGATGGACGCTTTTACCCTTAAGACTAATTAAAAGGTTTCCCCTTGGGTGTATATATATAGAGAGATAATTAGAGAGTCTAAGGTTGGTTAATTGGCTAATCATAACACCTCAGAGTCACCCCACAACTCTCTCTCTCAAATCGTGTTCATCAAGAACACATAACTCCATCCTAACCGATACACCCTAAAGGGGAACCGAATCAGATTAAGAAGATGTCGATCTCCAACATCACTGGATTATCAGGTATTACATCCTTACTCGTTTCCATTATATCATCAAATAGAAGAAACTGATCAACATTATTAACTTAATGAAAAATTATAAGGAGGCAAAATAAGGAATCCCAAACACCCCCCTTCATATCTCACCAACAATGGCAACAATAGCCCTAACCCTATCCAACACCTTCCTCCACAGAAAACTCACCATCACCACCATCCATCTAAAAGATCTAACCTTCACACCACCACCATGATAGTTGGTAATTTAATATTTGTTTTTTTTAATTTCCGTGCCTTATCCGCGTTATCTACAAAACGCCCAAAAAAGAAAAAACCCAAAACGCCGGATGGGGGCGGTGTTCCCCGGCGTTTTGGGCCAAAACGCGCCCCCAAAACGTTGCAGTACGCTTGTTCTCAGTGACAGCCAGTAGCATGTGTCATAATTGACATAAATTTAAGCCACTTTTATGTCATCTGGCACATATCTTACCAAATTCTATACTTTTAGCGTAAATGTTGTCACGTGTCTTGTTATGATTGGGTTTTTAGCAAAAACCCCCCAAATTATTAAATAAATTTACACTCACACGTGTTATAAATGTGTGACTAAGCCATTTGTCACTATATGTTTTGTTATTGATACATGTGTGTTTTTATGTTGTATGTTTTGGAGTCAGAGATCTCTTTGGAAATGGCCTTTCTATCCTCATGGTCACGGATGAAGGCAAGGTTTATCTACATCACACTATACCAATAGCTTTTGTTATTTGTGAGATTTACTGGATACGTTGTTGTACACTAACACGTATTGTGCGTGTTTTATTATAATCGTTCACTTGTTTTACTCAACTTTAAAAAAAAAAAAAATAAAGTAGTGTTTGCATTCTAGAGAGGTGTTCTTCACGTTAAACATGTAGACTGTTATTAGTTTTTGATAAAATATTTGGTTTTTAATTCTCTAAATATGACGTGTGCTATTTCAAATATTGTATTTGGGTCAATGTTTCATAGAAAAAGATTTTGATTCCTTGATTCCGCCACAAATAACAACCTTAATACAACATCAAAGTTTCACTTAAAAACCATTCAAATCCCACATCCTCAACGTAAAACCGAAATAGCATACTGCTGATCACCCACAAAAAGATACCGAGTCCCCTCTTCAACCACCATCAGCCCGTCTTCATTCGCGGTCCTAAAATGCTCACACGGGCTCACAACAAACTCAACTTCACTTCTGTCACCCGCATTCGTCGTCACACTCTCAAAACCAACCAACTGCTTCATCGGCTTCCCATTCACAACATCATTTTGCTTCACAAACATCAAAACCGCGTGTTTCCCATCCATTTCCCCGTTATTATGCACCCGCACTGTTGCTGAAATCTTGGCCTTTTCACATGACTCGGTCTCTGTATCGGTAACTGATGTGTAACGAACCGAGTCTGAGTTTTGAAGTGTGGTGCCCGTTGTTGAGATTTGAGATAAAGAGAGTTTGTTTTGTGTTACGGATACGAATTCGTATCGGTACTTTGTGTAGCTGAGCCCGTATCCGAACCGGTAGACTTTTGGGCCCGTGTAGAAACGGTATGTTCGGCCTGGATAGCCCGAAGACGGGTCGGGCCTCATTCGCATGTCGGTCATCGGTATCTTGACAAATTGTCTTGGGTACCATGTCATAGGTAATTTCCCTCCTGCAAACACAAGTTTAGGTGGGACCCACAAAAATAAAGTATATTGGTTTTTTATGATACGTTACCTGGATTATTATCACCAAAAATAGTTTGCGCAAGCGCAATGCCACCCGCTTCACCGGGATACCCACCCCACAAGATCCCACCGATCTTCGGATCCCGTTTAGCAAACGAAATATCCACCGGGCCACCACATATCATAACCAAAACCACCGGTCTCTTAGCGGCTTTAGCAACCGCAGTGATCAAAGCCCGTTGCTGACCCGGAAGCACCAAATCCACCCGATCAAAATCCTCCCGTTCCTGACCTTGATCCAAACCCATAAACAAAACCACATAATCCGCCTTCTTAGCCACCTCGACCGCCTCGTTAATATTAGCCGACGTACAGTTAACAAAGTTGCACCCTTGGTGATATTGCGTGTTTGCAACATAACCTTGAAGTGCTTTGAGTGGTTCAATAGATTTGCACGGTGGGCCCGCGTAGTTCCCAACAAGTGTGTGTGCTGAGTTGGCGTTCGGGCCGATAACAGCTAATGATGAGATGGTTTTTTTTAATGGGAGGAGTTTGGCTAAATTTTTTAAAAGGACAATGCCGCTTCGTGCAGCCTCGAGGGCTAGGTCCTGGTGCGGTTTGGAGCAGACTACGTTCGGACCAATTGAGCCGTATGGGAGTGAACTCGGATTCCCATTGAACAAGCCGAGCCTCATTCGCATAGTGAAAAGGTTGGTTAGGGCTCGGTCTATGTCGGATTCTAGAAGCTTCTTCTTTTGGACTGCTGATTTTGTGTGGTTCTTTAAGTATGTACCACAGTTTACATCCATGCCTGTAATTTTTCATAAAATAAGATATTCTGTCAAATTCTTCATATAACAATGTTTTAGTTTTTTTTTATATATAGTTGGGCAAAAATGAAAAATACAAAGCAATTATTTTAGGGGTCATGTGTATGGACCAAATGTCTCTTATGTTGACTTGCCATGCGCAATAGGTGGACCAAACAACTAACATGGTCCAAATTTGTGAACAAATGCAACCACAGAAGATAAAGATGTTAATAGATCTAAGTTTGTAGTATATGATATAATGTGTATTACTATATTATATAAATGCATATTAAGAAGTTACGGTATATGTTAGATAAAGATAAAAACACATAGAAGATCTAATGCTTGTATAGTATTATTATTATTTTATAAAATGAAAGTCCTTAATATATCTGAGATCTGAGATAAAGATAAAAACACAGAGTGAGACAACAGATCTTGTGGCTTATAATATTGTGTGATACATTAAGATCCTATGATACATGTGAGATAAAGATAGAAACACAAAGAATGAGACAATAAATCTCATGTGTGTTATACTATATTATACAAATACAGTAAAAGCCTATAATACATGTGAGGTACAGAGAAAACACAGAGAATGAGACAGATCTAGTGCTTGTATATGTTATACGATAAAAGCTTGTAAATAATGTGAGATAAAGACAAAACAAAGACAATAGATTTGGCGTGTTTAGTACTATATAGTAAAAACAGATCTACTGCTTGTATAATGCTATATATTATACGATAAAAGCCTTAATTAATGTGAGATAAAGATAAAACAGACACGATATATATCGCGCATAGTAAAAACCGAAAGCATGTGTTATACAAGATTGAGAAAACCATGTTTAAGTTATAGAATATCATGCAACCTTTTGTGTAAAAAAGATAGAAAGAAATAATGTTGGAAGGATTAAATTTATAAGCATTAAAGTCCTAATCTTCAATCAAGCATGATATATCAATTGCTTAAGGGGCCATCCATTTATTATACTTATTTCCGGGTCCTATTTCGTAAAAATTCAATTCATTCCATAAAATGTCTAAATGTAATATGTATAAAGTAGGGGTCGTTTTGTTAAATAATAATAAAATAATTAAAAGATATACATACAGACATACAATACCTGCTTTAAGCACTTCTGCAACTGCATCTTCTGGTGTTTTGGCATATTTATGAACGTCGTATATGATCGATACTGCATCACAATCTGAAGTAATGTACCTAAACAAATATGTGAAATTACCAGCATGCCCATATAATTTCACGTTAACTAACAAATATGCCTATTAGTCACGTTAACTATAAAACAATAATGGGCAAAAAATGTAACTTTCTATTAAAAAATCCCATATAATTTCATTATGTAAGTAAATAATTAAAACCAAAAGAACTGTTTTTAAGCCTCGTGTCATGTAGCGGACCAAAAATGTCGGTCACAATTCATTAATCTGGAGAAAGAAAGATCTCAGTCATATTCAAATATGATCCAAAACGTGTGGGTCTAGTTTTGATGATTTTATCTATTTAGGATTTTTAGAAAAATTACCCTTGAAAACCCCATTGCTTTCGAGCAATATTGGTCAAGAGATTCTGATCAGCACAGTTTGGTACTCCATTCACACGGTTGTAAGCGCACATGATTCCACTAGCTCGGGCATGTTGTATGCAGCTTTGGAAGGGTGGTTGATACGTGTCCGCAAGATCTTGCTTCGTCACCTATGTTTACACAGAGACCCGCGTAAATGCATAATGCATACGCACTAGGTAAAAGTTCATATATCTTTTTCGCGATTCTCAACATATTATTGATTCATAAATCATCATGTATACTTTAATAATACTATTTTATATATGTAATTATCTATTTTTAGTAATGGGTGTGACCCAGTATTGTTTTTTTCTTTTTATCAAAAATCCATAAAAGGGTTTTTTTCTTATGATAATACTGTTTTATATGTGAAATTATCTCATTTTAGTCATGGGTTGTGGCCCAGTATTGTTTTTATTCTTTTTTCAACTATACACACACAATGGGAAGTTCAAAATTGTTTCTCTCTTTATAATTTTATATTATAACTAAAAAGACTCCAAAAACAAAAAGATACCACCCACTCACCTTGCAAATGCACAAAATCCGGTACAAAGCATAATTTTTTCATTATATTACAGAATTATATAAAGATATGTATTCAATCACACATCTCTAGAAAAAAGAATAATTTCTTGAAAATAACATTTATTTTTAATCTTTGACTTAAATTATTCTTTGACTTGTCCTTATTAGCTTCTATAGTGTTCATTAGTTGAAATCGACAGTGTAAACTCTATTAGCGCGTATAGTCATAAAAAAATCGGTTCAAATCATTAGACCGCTAAAATTGGCCAAAACAAACTGCCTGGTTTGGTTTAATTTGTTGTTTTCCAAAAGAACCAGACCGTAACATCTATAAAGCATCTATAAAACGTAGAGCATTATAACGTGAAGCTTGAAACGGTGAAAGAGCACACGAATAAAACTACAAGGGGGATAAAGTGAAAATAACTAACCTTAGCATCATAACCAAATCTATTAACACCTTTCCAATGATCCAAATCATATGCAGTGAAATGCTTGCAACAGGCAGAAGCCTGAAGATGTCCATCTTTAAGCCCTCCACCTTGGAAAGTGTCACCTTGCACCCCTCTGACATAAGAGATTGCGTATTTGCCACTGACCAACGGGTCTTCGCCAGGTGTCTCTTGACCTCTACCCCACCTTGGGTCCCTAAACACATTTATGTTTGGGGCCCAAAATGTCATTCCATGTGCTTGCCCTTGATTATAAACTGCTCTTGCCTCTAATCCAATTGCCTTCAAAAGGTGTAATTTTATATTTTTAGAATATTTGTTAACAATTTATAAATGATATATGCATACATATATTTTATATTTTTGATAAGGTTAAAAAGTTTTTGGAAAAAGCCACAAATCATGGTTTTTTAAAATAACTATTTGAAAAAACCAATAAGTCAATAAGTTGTTTTAAACTTAACCCCAAACATGCCCCTAGACACACCTGCACACCAACATGTGACTAGTGTTAAATAAAAGATCAAATAAATTGTCACCATAACAGTGTGATTACATGAAATCAATTAAATTGTGACCATAACGGTGTGATCAAATAAATTAAGCAGAGAAGGTATATAAGATTTTAGGATTACATAACAGTGTGTTACAATTTAAGCATGTAACCATATTTTGCATTTCGTATATGCATTTATATGGTTCTAATTGTCACTTAAGTAAAAAATGATTTTATATATACCTAATAAATAAGTAACTGTGTACGCACGTGTCACAACTAATGGAGAAAAGATTTTTTTTTCCACACTTCCTTTATTTCATCCAGCATAATATAGTAACTTATATGAAATATGTGGCTTCAAATATATTAAATTATTAGTCAGTAACTCATACATAATTCCAGTCATATTTTATCTCAAAATATTGTTTTATAACTCCTAAATCTTATTACTACCTATTTAAGATTATTTTTATTTAATTTTTATTTAACATTGTGTAACACACGAGCTTTCAATCTATCAAGTAAACATAAAAGAGTTTGTTTTTCCAAATCTAAAATAAACATCTCGGACATATAAAAATTAGTTAAAATAATTTATTTTGAAACAAAAAATAATAATAAATAATATAATTATAATACGCCTAAAAACGAAATTATTATATTAAACATCCAAACATAAAAAGTGTAGTCATCATTAAACAACAAATATTCGAACTGGGTATTTATCAAATTTAATTATTAACAAATAATTACAAAAGAATAAAAATAACCAAAACAAATAATAAAAACCAGTACCGAGTTAACTCAACTCACCTGACCGATTCGATACCACAATCTAGCATCAAAAGAAGCAGCGGTAAGAATAACTTGTGGGAAATTAGTGGCGGACTTAATAGTGCCGTTAAAGAATATACCGTAACCGGAGTTAGAAACGCCGTGTAAGGCCTCCGACCACCACTCATAAGCCGGAATACCGAGTCGTGGAATCGGTGGGGCGGTGTTGACGAGTTGCAAGACCTTCTCGTCTAATGTGAGTCGTGAGACGAGGTCTTTGACTCGGGTGGAGATGGGTAGTGTGGGTTTGCAGAATGGGTACGAGTGGGTGGCGGGGTTGGATGAGTCACAGGCGAATGGTGGCTGAGTTGACTCAGTGAGTATGAATGTGAGTGTGAGACATAGGATTAGTGGTGTAGTGAAGTGTCTCATTGTGTGTTTTGAAGTACTGACAGACTGGTGTTCTAGGAGTTATAAAGAGGGATAAAAGTGAAGAGTTTGAGGTTAAAGACTAAAATGCCCTTTATACTTTATGAAATAATTTAGGTTGATTTTGTTTAATTTTTGTTAAAAAATTATTATCCAATGGCCAGGAACATGACAGATGATCCGGGTTCGAATCCTGATTCCGACCGAATTTTACCAGAGCATTAAAACATGTCGTGCCTTCGGGCGGGGTGAGCCAACTGGGTTTTACCGGGAACGCCAAGCCAAACTCGGTTGCCAGCGTGGATCCCGATCATATCAATATAGTTGGCCTGAGTGGGGTGGCAGGGCGCGACGTGTTCGCGCAGTGAGATAGCTTAACTGTGAAAGTCACCATTCGAAAAAATAAATTACTAAATTTTAAAATGTAAAAGGTATATTATAACATAAGGTGGTTTTTACTTTCAAACTAGCTTAATCCTTTTGACAAACCAAATATGTCATCAATCTTCTTACTCACGCTAACATGAGTGATTCTAAACCGGTAATCACAGCAAGATGAGTCTAGTATTGTCTTCATTAATGATTTAAGAATTATTATGCAAGTACGTATCTCTATTCTAAGAGCATCCACAACAACAGACCTTTACAAACTACCGCATCAGCTCCACATCAGGTTTCAAACTTTTCACAAAAACCCCAACTTTCTTTCACAATAACAAACCTCCACAAACCTTATTAAATATATTAAAATTATCTTTAAATACTATTAAAGCAAAACAATTTGTCCACATATGCAATCTAGTCAGCAACTTTCCATTGTCAGATTCTCTATTATGCTGCCACGTGTCCTCTTCACCCAATCACCCTATATTTAAACCTTAACAATTCATAATTTTTCACCCTAAACATATATTTCTCTCTTTCTCTAATAGCCGGATCTCCTTTCACCCTCTCATATATTCCGGCTACTCTAGATCTAGATTTATATTAATTGTTTTCCGGTTACTTTATATTTTATAATAAACTTCCGATTGTTGATATACGTATTTCCGGCAACATTATATTTTCTTCCGGTTGTTGTTTCCTCTAACCTTTTTATCTTTATTTTCATTGTTAACTGGTTTTATTAAAATCAGTTTAGGTTGTAAATCAAAAACGGCGATGAAGCTAATATGTGGACGTATTTACGTTTTTCCGGTTATTTGTTATACTTATAACAATGGTTGTTTTATATTTATTTGATTTTTATATTTTTCTTTCCTGTTTTTTTGTTTTACATGTTGTTCTTCTAGGTTCTAAATAAAAATTACCTTCATCCATGGACAATATCATTATTTCGTTTTTCCGGTAAGACACATTTAAATTATCCGGTTATAAATTATAATTATAATATTCCATAATATCAATGTTATAACAAAACTTTATTATTTCAGATTATTTACCTGACTGATTTACGGAATATTTCAGTTTACCTTCTAAATCTAAATCTGAAATACCATGGTTATTATCATCATATTGTTTTTTTCCTGTAAGACAATCAATTTTTCCGGTTATAAATTAAATATCAAATTTTCCATAATATCAATATTAATATTCTACTTTATAATTTCAGGTTAATGTCCCGACTGATACAAGCTAATTTTCATGGATTGAGCATTACTTTATACGATGCATTTTTTTATATTGATGTATATTCTTTTTTTGAATATTCAAATATGTTCATTATTTGTAGATAAAATAATATATTGATGTATATCGGAGATACCTTGATTAATATTTTTTTCCCGGCGTGCCTTAGTATACATAAATTAAACATTTAAGTATCCAATTAATACAATTTATTGAGTTTGACTATCCTTATTTGTTTAAATAACTTACAAGGATAGTCAAACGCAATGAATTGTATTACTTGTTTTAATACAATTTAATTAACATATTTAAACTCCTTTTAAATTCGGAATTTGACTAATCTTTCAACAAAGTTTTAAAGGTTTTAATACTCTTCATAATTTTAAACTCATTTCAAAATCTTTCCATTATTTTTTGAAGTTTTCAAATTGCGATTTGATTTTCATTTTTGTAATTATTTCTAAATTATTTAGTCATATTAGTAAAATTAAAACATATTTGATTTTAATTTTTGTGATTTGACATTATTTATAATAAGTTATCAATTTAATATTCAAAAAACTGATTGTCAAACTAAAAATACTTACCATAATTGTAATGTAATCTTACTTTAATTTACGTGAATATTAATTATTAATTAATACTAAAATAATAACTGCGTTATTTTATAACACAATATTCAAATTGACATAATTTCTAATAATCAATACTTAATATATCATAAATTAAATAACCGTTTATCATCATTTATAAATATTATTCGGCACATATGATTTAGTGAATATTATTAAGCATGACAACTTTTCATAATTTATTAATATTAATATTCCCATGAATCAAGATATTTCAAATTATTTCTATCTTTACATGGAAGACCAAATTTAAACTTAATACTACAAAATTTGATTAACATATTTAAATTCCTCTTAAATTCTGAAATTGACCAATCTTTCAACAAAGTTTTAAAGGTTTTAATACTCTCTATAATTTTAAACTCATTTCAAAATCTTTCCATAATTTTTTGAAGTTTTCAAATTAACCGATTTGATTTTAATTTTTGTAATTATTTCTAAATTAATTAGTCATATTAGTAAAATTAGAACCGATTTGATTTTAATTTTTGTGATTTGGCATAATTAAAATAAGTTATCATTTTAATATTCAAAGAACTGATTGTCAAACTAAAAATACTTACCATAATTGTAATGTAAACGTGAATATTAATTA
Source organism: Bidens hawaiensis (assembly GCF_021521415.1). Taxonomy (NCBI): domain Eukaryota; kingdom Viridiplantae; phylum Streptophyta; class Magnoliopsida; order Asterales; family Asteraceae; genus Bidens; species Bidens hawaiensis. The sequence goes on from NW_027491503.1 coordinate 804,299, forward strand.
TTAATTAATACTAAAATAATAAACGCGTTATTTTAGAACACAATATTCAAATTGACATAATTTATAATAATCAATACTTAATATATCATAAATTAAATAACCGTTTTATCATCATTTTTAAATATTATTAGGCTAATATGATTTAGTGAATATTATTAAAGATGACAACTTTTCATAATTTATTAATATTATTATTCCCATGAATCAAGATATTTCAAATTATTTCTATCCTTACATGGAAGACCGAATTTAAACTTAAATTTAGGTCACTTATAAGTTTACCATTCGATATCATATTCTTCATTGATATTCCATCATAACTACATCCAAATTTCAATATTTTCGCTACAACCATGTAATTTTTTCAACGAATTATTAATATACATTTCACTTTGTTTTTCAAAAATTAAATTAATCACATATTATTTTCTTATTGTTATTATTTATAGTAGATTCAATTGATTATTTTACCTTCTTCATTTATCGGAAGTGCTAGATATATGATGCAGAATTATCTTGATGCAATGACTATATGCAGATGGTTTGGTTATCCTGATTTCTTTATAACCATAACATGCAACCCAAATTGGCCAGAAATCAAAAGATTTTTACGAAATAAAAATCGAAAGTCCGAAGACAAGCCAGATATTTTATGTAGGGTATTCAAGATGAAGCTTGATTCATTAATGAAAGACCTGAAATATAAAGCTTTATTTGGGAAGCTTCAAGCAGGTAGGTTTTATTTTTGTATTTCATGATAACACTGTTTTGAAAACTTAACCCTTGACTATCATTGTAAAAATTAGGTTACTATAACATATGTTGTTAACAGATCTTATATTTTTATTCATTAAGTTATCTAATCCACGAGTACTTTTGTTGAGCAGGTGTTTACACCATTGAATTTCAGAAACGTGGATTACCCCATGCATATATTTGCCTGTTTTTGCATTCTGAGCACAAAATTCATAATCCGGAGTGTATAGACAATTTTATCTCCGCAGAAATTCCAGATAAGAATGAAGATCCAGAGTTGTACTCCCTTGTAAGCGACCACATGATGCATGGCCCATGTGGTGTTACTCACCCTAAATGCTCTTGCATGGTCGATAACTCATGTTCTAAAAATTTCCCAAAGAAACTTCAAAATGAGACGTCAAATGATTCTAATGGGTTTCCTGTTTATCGAAGAAGAGATTTGGGTAATGTTGTTGTGAAGTCTGGGTAAATTTAGACAACAGACATGTTCCGTATAACAAGAAGTTGTTAAAAAAATATCGAGCTCATATCAATGTTGAATGGTGTAATCAAGAGGGTTCCATAAAGTATTTGTTTAAGTACATTAATAAAGGTCCCGATTGTGCTACTATATCACTTGTACAAAACAATGCGGGTAATGAAGATGAAGTTGTAGACGAAGTGAAGGCGTTTTATGATTGCAGATACCTATCTGCATGTGAGGCGGCATGGAGAATTTTTTCTTTTGATGTCCGTTATAGATTTCCTTCAGTTACTCGCCTTCCGTTTCATTTACCGGGACAACAAACTGTTGTGTTTGCAGATGATGATGATGTGGAAGACGTTTTAAACAAGACGACTATTGGTTCGTCAAGATTTACTGCTTGGATGGAGTGTAATAAAAATTGTGCTATTGCACAAACCCTAACGAACGCTGAGTTTCCAACAAAATTTGTTTGGAAACAACAGGAAAGGCTTTGGGCGCTACGTAAACTAGGTTTTTCTATTGGTCGAATTCATCATGTTCCTCCGTATTTTAATGAAGCATACTATCTAAGAATTCTGTTAAACAAGGTTAGAGGTCCTAAGTGCTTTGAAGATATTCGTACTGTTGATGGTGAAGTGTGTGCTACATATAGAGATGCGTGTTATAAAGAGGCATTCTAGATGATGACAACGAGTATATAGAAGCAATTGAAGAAGCAAGTCATACTGCAAGTGGTTATTATTTACGCAGTTTATTTGCAATCATGTTAATCATATACAGTTTATCTAGGCCGGATGATGTTTGGAAAAAGACTTGGGAGTATTTAATTGATGGCATTCTATACAAACAACAAATTGAGCAGAAAAATAAAGGTATCAAATTATTTTCTTTTATTTTTTTTAAATTGTTAATACATTAGGAAATATGTTTATAAAAAAACAACTTTGTAACACGTTTTTTATTCGATACAGATTTGTTACTTAGAGGCCCAACTAAAGAACCTCGCTTTACTTGAAATTCAAAACTTCCTCCTGCGAAATAATTGTAGTCTGCGTTGTTTTCCTACAATGTCTTTCCCTGATGATGATTCTATAACAGCATCAACAAATCGTTTTATGAACGAGGAGTTGTCGTATGATACACAAGTCATGACAGGTGAGTTTGAACGACTTTATAATTCATTAACAGATGAGCAACGCAATGTGTTTAATGAAATAATGGAAGCAGTTGATGAAAAGAAGGGGTGTTTTCTTTGTGTATGGTTATGGAGGGACTGGAAAAACCTTTTTATGGAAGACGTTATCTGCTTCCATAAGATCGAAAGCGAAAATCGTTTTAAATGTTGCCTCAAGCGGCATAGCATCTTTGTTACTTGAGGGAGGTAGAACCGCTCACTCTAGATTTCTAATTCCTATAAATCTAACTGAGGATTCTACCTGTTCAATAACAAAAAATCCAGATATTTGCAACTTAATGAAGCAAACTGATCTGATTATCTGGGACGAGGCTCCCATGATACATAAACATGCATTTGAAGCCTTGGATAGGAGTTTAAAAGATGTTTTAAAAGTTGGTAACCGTAATAGTTGTCAACATCCATTTGGGGGAGAAGTTGTTGTTTTGGGGGATGATTTTCGTCAGATCCTACCTGTAGTCCAAAATGGATCACGTAGTGATATTGTTAATGCTTCACTAAGTTCCTCCCATATATGGTCCAAGTGCAAGGTTCTTAGGTTAACCAAAAACATGAGGTTAACCGTCGATTGTGATCCATCAAATTTTGAAGAGACCGTCCAATTTGCAGATTGGTTGTTAGAACTTGGGGAAGGTAAACTTGGTGGTGAAAATGATGGTAATTCCATTATTGAAATACCAGATGATCTTTTGATCGGTGATTCATCCGATCCTCTTTCTGATCTTATTGATTTTGTATATCTAGCATTACTGGATAATTTTAGGGGTTGTTTGGCAAATGCTGAACCAGTAAGTGCTGAATCAGTAAAGTGTTGTTTGTTTAAACCTCTGAATGATAGTGTAGAATGACTATTTTACCCCTCTAAACGATTTCGTGATGAATAAAATAACTGTTTAGTCATAGCTCCTAATAACTAGTTTTATACCCGTCCGGTAGACGGGGAATTTTTATGACATAATTATTTTATAAATTTTTGTTTTCAAAACATAAAAATTTCTTTTGCAACATAAATTTGGACATGTTTTAGAATCTGGTTCCACCGGCATGCTCTCAACTTTACATGATCTTAACTTTACAAGTTTTCAACCTTGCATGATCTTAACTTTACAACTTTTAGTCATGGTAAAAATATAATCAAACAGTTGACTTTCTATAACTCCTTCCTGATCCAGTTTTCAATATTTGACTTTTATCTTTGACTTAATTTGCTTATTTGAAATAGGACATCCTTCAATATGGTCTTTTTGATTTCTATGCTTTGCCGATCTTTAACCCTTGAATAACAAAATAACATGGTCGATGATTTTTTGTCCAATTATCATCACTTGACATCTTACTTCTTATGGTCTTGCGTATTCAATTTGCATTGCGTCATTGCATATACTTGCTCAATGCAACAAATCAACTATATATTTATAGCTATAATAGTAATAGAAATGATAATGCCAATAATAAAATTAAAAATAATTGAAAGAATGTTTACAAATCACATGAAACATTACCATTTCTTATGTTACAATCACACAAATTCACTTGAAAACAATATACCATCAAATGATTCAACCATTAGTGCACCGCCAAGTTCACAAGCTTCTTTAACTCCCTCAAAAGTAAGCACATCAAAACCAAAACTAAATGCACCAAATTCAAGCCCCAATTTCAAGAAAGCCGCAACATCTAAGAGCAACCGCACCATACCAGCTGGTAAGCCACCAATGAATGAAGTTTCTTTAGTGAAAATAGTTCACGCCATACTAGCTAGTGAGCAATCCTAAACCTGAGTATGTCGTTCTTTGTTCGTGTTGTACCGTGTCATGAATCCACACTCCTAAAAACAGAATTACTATTCCAGCCACCGGATTTTGCATAAGCAGCCCGTTTATGATACCCTCCAACATGTTTCTAACTTTCTGCAATGGTGATAATTCTAAGTGTGAGCTTAAGTGTAATCAAACACACACACACACATTATCTAAAAAGTAATAAACTTATATGAGTGATGTGGTTTTATGCATTACAACTGCAATTTAAATTACTTTTGACCTGTTTAGCCCGCCTGTTTCATTTTTAGCTAGCGTTTTTATTGGTAACCGTTTGACCCGTTAGAAATAACGCATAACCCAAATTGGCCCATTCATAAAAAAATGGGCCAAAATGGCCACAATAGCAAAAGCTAATCTGTGGTACAAGGAGAGTTCATGCTAGAAAACTGACCGATTTGATGTTCGAAAGACATAATGAGTCTCGTTATACTCCCCAGTAATAAACGGATGCTGTAGAGAATTAACAAACACAATAAGAAAACAAACTTATATTTACTAAAAAAACTAGACAAATCATATCAAAGTTAGTGACTACATATAATATTTGTCATGGAAAATCACCTGCAGCAACTTTGAAGCATAAGGCCTGAGATCTGGTTCCCTACAAGCATAATTTACATTTAAACGCAAGAAATCAATATAAACACTCAAATAAGCAACGAATTATGAATTTTGTACAAAATGGATACACTTTTAGGCCATACAAAGAAAAATGAGAAGCCATTATGTAAAGGTGATCAAATTAATAGGCACCTGCATAAATAAATAACAATTACAAGAAAAAAAAAACAAAATTCATAATTTTAGAGCCATTTTAACAAAAAAATCCTTTGCATCAGTAGATAGATGGACAGGTATAGGTGGATGAGCTTTTGTTGTCCCATAAATTCACATAAAATCTAACTTAATCAATAATTACATTTACAAAAAACCAATCTTTTTCAAAACTAAGACAACCCTAGATAATTAAACAAGAAACCAAACCCAAACCCTAGAGAATCAAATCGATTAAACTGAATCAATTGAACTAAAACAATAAACAGGTGGATTAAATAGAAATCAGAAATAGATTAAATCTGAATCGATTATTGAATCGATTGAGGATGTAGGAATCGACTGAATCAAAAATAGAAATTGAACCTGGATGGAATCGATGGAGCAATGATAGATGTCTTGTTGAGAGGCAGGGTCCAACGGAGGTGGTGGTTGACAGTGCAAATGTGAATAATGAGAGGGGAAATGGTGTGGAGGTGAAGGGTAAACTTGTCTGCTGAATGGTTCAGCGAGTTTTGAAAGCTGAATGATTCAGAGAGATTGGAAACCATTAAGAGGTTTGATTTTCACCAACCAAACACATCCATATCTGAGCGATTAAGACCTTTACCTCCGAATGGCTTCATTCAGACCCAACCAAACACACCCTTAATGAAATTTCATATATTCAAGAAAGGGCTATACTTGCACCTTTAAACGAGGTTGTCGAAGACATTAATGATCGATTTTTAAGTTTATTTCCGGGAGAAGAAGTTGAATATCTAAGTTCAGATAGTATCGATAACTCTGAAAGTGTTGGGCCTGGTTTCGATCCAGCATTTCACTCACCAGATTTTCTAAATGGTTTAAAGATGTCTGGTATGCCTAATCATAAATTGATTCTAAAAGTTGGTATTCCTATAATGTTACTAAGGAATATTGATCAGAAAAATGGTTTATGTAACGGAACTCGATTACAGGTTATTCAATTGGGGAGGCGTTTTATCGAAGTAAAGGTTATTTCGGGTACTAACATTGGTCATCGTACTTATATAACCCGTAGTACTCTAACTCCTACAGATAAAAAATTGCCAATCAAGTTGAAACGAAGACAGTTTCCTGTATCGGTTTGTTTTGCAATGACAATTAACAAAAGTCAAGGGCAGTCACTAGCAAAAGTTGGAATATATCTTCGACAGCCCATGTTTACACATGGTCAGCTATATGTGGCTTTATCCCGAGTGAAGAGTAGAGTCGGAGTTAAAATACTTATCTTAGATAAGGAGGGTAAAGTTACAAATAAAACTACACATGTCGTTTATAAGGAACTGTTTAGTAATATATGAAGTTATTTATGAAATTTTAGTTTTCAAGTTTTTGTTATCTATAAAAGAATTGTAAAACTAATGTTATTTTGTTGTTTATGAAATTATCATTTTCAATTTCGTATTATGTAAATAGTATTTGTAGAAACAATGTTATTTTGGTTGTACGTATGTTGAAGTATCTTTTTTTTATAATATGTTATATTAACAACTATATATCATGTTATTGTCTCCTCGAGTGTTGTTGTTTAACGATTTATATATTTCCACCCGTGTCGTACACGGGTCAATAACCTAGTTTATTAATATTATTATTCCCATGAATCAAGATATTTCAAATTATTTCTATCCGTACATGGAAGACCAAATTTAAATTTAAATTTTGGTCACTTATAAGTTTACCATTCGATATCATATTCTTCATTGATATTCCATCATAACTACATCCAAATTTCAATATTTTCGCTACAACCATGTAATTTTTTCAACGAATTATTAATATACATTTCATTTTGTTTTTCAAAAATTAAATTAATCACATATTATTTTCTTATTGTTATTATTTATAGTAGATTCAACTGATTATGAGATTCTACACCCGAAACATAATTTTTCTTTTTATATTCACCGTTTTAAATTTGGTTATGTATGTTCAAATTTTTTTTTTTTGAATTTTTGTTCACAAAATATTAATGTCACTAAATTTCCCAATAATGTATAATAAACACGTATTATATTTTTACTCATTTTAACTAAATAAGTTTTTTAAACATAATATAATCTTCTAATTATAACATCTGTTAGTAACATTTTTTGGCATGTTTTTATAACATTTTAACCACTCATTTTTGCCATATATAATGCATTTATCATACATATGCCATGTTAAGTTGTAAATATAAGATTGGGTGGAATGGAGTCTACTTTGGATTGTTTTGTTATTGTAGGTGCGGAGCGGTCACAAAAGATGACGATGGACGTTGGAAGGAGTTATTAAAAATCGGTTATTCTTGGACCACATTTCATGAGTTGTTGAAGCTTGAAGTTAAGAGTCCTATATTGAAGAAATATATATATATATATATATATATATATATATATATATATATATTTGTGAACTTCAAAGATATCTCATAAATTCCCATGTGACCTTTTAAGAACAAGACACTTTTAATTGGGATATAGAAAGAAACATTTGAATTTTAAAAAGGAGTTGGGCCAATGGATAAATCATCATCATCGTCGTACTCAGTATATCCCACCAATACAATGCTATGGTAAGGTCTGAGGAGGGTAAGATGTAGACAGCCTTACCTCTATCCCATAGGGATAGAGAGGCTGCTTCCGGTGAGACCCCCGGCTCGATAGTAGTTTTGCATCAAGCCTTGGACATAAGGCACATAGCACTCAATCATCAGGGACACCGGCTGATTGGTGCATGTGCCCTTGTCTTTCGGCTATCAACGCCACCACATGATGCCTGATTAACCTTCCGCCACCTTTAACGTTATTTTCACGAGATTGGTAAAATAACGTCAAAATTAGTGCAATTTTACTTTTGCCCACCCGAGGGTTCACACATATATACTTTATATGCGCGCACCGCAAGCATTGCCAATGGATAAATGTGACGATGAATTGAGGCTTTAAAGGAGGGGTCAACAACTTTTTGATGGAGTTTTTTCTTCCTCCTGGAGAGCACGACGAGCAGCAAAAAGGAAAGCAACAAGGACTTTTTGGCTTTTGTTTAGTAAGCTTTGAGTATATGCTTTCCTTTTCATTTACTTTGGTTGATTTAGCCACCATGTTCGGCTAAATTAATATAATTTCAATACTTTGATTCGAAACTTATGTGAAACAACTATGTGATTTGTTTGTTTGATTCTTGTGTTTAAACCCGTTTCCATTCCGGTGTATATTAGATTGTTAATAAACTTGATCACCTTGTTAATATTTCTAATAAAGTTCATCAATATTTAAAACCCTAATCAGTTTTTAAGTTTTGGTAAAAGGAACAAATAATATTTTGTGTTTGTCTACGAACCCAAAATCATTATAGAATTAAACAAAATAATTAAACATACCGAACGGCGTGTGTGTTTGATGGTAATCAATACTTCTATCACGCAACCCGCACACTAAGATCCGAACGACGCGAGCTTGGAGTAGCGGGTTGGCTCTAATCACCGAACGGCGTGTGGTTAGACATTAGATAGAGTGGATGCCCGAACGGCATGACGTCTAGTATTGATACAAACCATTTGACTAAAAATCATTGCACCATAATTGTTAATGATCATAAGCTAGAATTAAGTCAAGTAATTGCCTTAGTGTTGGAATTAGTTTTTACATATCTGAGTTCATATTTTTAAAATATTTTGTTTTCATCAATTTCAAGTTTAAATCAAAACCCCCTTTTAAAACAATCGTGTTGAACTGAAAATGTTTTCATCATCATCATCATCATCATCGTACTCAGTATATCCCACCAATAGCAAAGCTATGGTAGGGTCTGAGGAGGGTAAGATGTTGACAGCCTTACCTCTACCCCATGGGGATAGAGAGGCTGCTTCCGGTGAGACCCCCGGCTCGATAGTAGTTTTGCATCAAGCCTTGGACATATTACATAAGGCACATAGCACTCAATCATTGGGACGCCGGCTGATTGGTGCAAACTGAAAATGTTTTGGTATAATAAAATTGATATGTATCCCTGAGTACACGAACCTTACTTTTGCTCATACTATTTTAGTGTGTTAAGTTGGTTTATTTATTTTGCTGGATTCGACACCCATCAACATCTAAACAATTTAATAGTCTAAGTCTTCATAATGTTTTCAAAGAATATTAAAAATATTTGATGTATATTGTTTTCATTGATTTTTTATCATATTTTTTCACCTTTAATTAATTTCAAAGTCAACATAAATTTTTTTAATCTTTCCAAAGTTATTTGAAAATTCATTTATTGTAAAACGTTTTCAAGTTTTCCAAGTTTAACAAAATATTAATGTCAGTGATTTAAAAGTTTGTTGCAAGATTGGTCAAAAATCAAAAAGAATTTCATAATTTTTTGAAGTTGACTAATTCCAATTTTTTTTTATATTTTGTAACTATTTTGAAAATATTTCAAAACGGGTTATTTTAATAGAGTATCAAATTTGTTAGGTATAAAATGACGGCCAAAAAAGGTTTTTATTGATATATCTTTTTGGTTTAATGGTTTAAGTTAGAAAGATGTTTTATGTTGTCATTTTACTTTATTTGTTGTTGTATGTTATTTGTTTTAATAAAAACAAAAATTTAATAAAAACAACTTTATTAATGTTCAAATGTTACTCATTATTAAATATGTGATTATGGTATATTTAATTTGGATGCTATTGTTTTATTATATTTTTAGGTGGTGAAGCAAAATGATTTTCTTTTGGTAGAATGTTTGAAGAAGTTGATGGTGGTTTAATATGAAATAACATGTTTATGTCTTTTGTTGATGTTTTTTGGTTGTTCGATGTACATTAATGTATTGTATTTTAACTTTTAATATCTAGACAATGTAATTGGTTAACGTTTTGGTCCGAAAGTTTGAAGAAGTATTGTGTTGCTTGAATTTGTTGTTTAAATTTATTATGTTTGTTGACATGTTTTAACACCCGTGTGTAACACGGGCTATACCCTAGTATATGTATATATAATATGTATACGAGTATGTGAGAGAAATTGACATTGAGACCCACCCTAGAAGTTTGAATTAAGTTTAGTTATACAAATTTTAACTCACAAACTTTGCTCTATAATTGATGAAGTCCTTAATCATCTAGTTTGCTTGGTGTCACATGATTCAAAACTTGAAGAATTCACCTTGTTATAGGTGCTCTAATAAACAAAATACAAATTTTGCCACGTGTCTTTCATTGACACCACTAAATTCTCTAAATTTCTGTCTTTTTTTAAAGACCAACTAAAATTTATGTAAACAACCATTACAGTAAGAAAACACAAAACCAAACAACCACCAAAAATACCAAAAAAAACACCAGACCAAACTAAACCACTGTTACACTTCGAACCATTGTTAAAAGCTAACAAGACACCACATGGTGGTTGGAAAGTATGTTATATTATTATTTATGCCAGAGTTCAATTTTATAATAATCTCTTATGATAATCAAGTTTACTAATCTTGTAAACAGATAAAAACGATAATGAAGATTGTCGGGTGATGTATAGGGAGGGGCCCACCATTACCCCCTTTCATACATTACTCAGGCTATGTGTAGTGAGTTTTTGATTTATATTTATTAAGCAACTAGGTTATTTACCCATGGGCGTCACAGGTGGAAAAATAAAAATCATGTAACATCCACACGTCTCTAGCATCAATTGATATATAAATCATGTAAAAATATAACATTCAACTAAAATAACATCCATTTTACAATTATAAATTAGTAAATAGTTCCTTATAAACCACATTTGTAGTTTTATTTGTAATTTTACCTCCTTTGTCTAATATAAGCATTTTAACACCGTCTCTACTCTTCACTGGTGATAAAGCCATATATAGTTGACCATGTGTAGACATCGGTTCTCGCAGGTATATGCTAACTCTTGCTAGTGATTGGCCTTGAATTTTATTAATGGTTATTGCAAAACAATCCGCAACAGGAAACTGTCTTCGTTTCAATATGAATGACAGTTTCTTATTATTAACATTAGTACAAAATTGTATGAATAATATAGTAAAATTAATGAATGTGTAACAATACCATTTTGTCTTGCAAAATCATTTCTATCGACCAATCTTCCCCGGGCTTTGAATTGTCCTTGAGACGCCATAGTTTTAAAATACGCACCTTGAGGACACGGTCACTATTTAGCACATCCAACTGGTTTAACATTGTGATGTTTTTCGGCTCCATCTTCCTAGTGGCGACAAATTAAAAATAAACAAATTATTAATTTCAGAACAATAACACTTTTAACCAAAAAACTAAAAAACATAATGAATTATATAAGCACGGCAAAAATATAAACCTTACAAACAAACAAATTCGTTTATGTTAAATATGGTGTGATAGTGTAAGAATTCTTGTATCAAAGTCATAGTATTTATACATAAGTAGTAAATGATTGAATTTTTGGAGAGTTGAATAAAGAAAGAAGGTATAAATGTAATTAATTAAAAACATAAAATTAGGTATTTTTGTTAGGTTCCTGAACGCGGATCGTACACGGGAAATCTCTAACAACGCAGGTGCGGAATCCCTGCGTATATAGGTACGAGTGTAGATATTGTAGAGATTGAATACACGAACAATGAACACGAGCTATAAGGTAAACACGTTATATTGAATAACTAAACACGTGACAGTAAGTCACTGTTACCGAGAACAAAACGAAACAAAGCGTAACCAAAAACCCTAACTCACGTCCTCTTCTGTTTCGGCTGAAACAGTGTATTTAAACACGACAACTTCGCCACTGGCGAAGTTGTCAGTAACCTCGCTAAATCAGCAAGTTCGCCATAGCGAACTTGCTGATAACTTCGCTAGTTTACAAAACAAAACATAAACAAACCATTAACTATATTACAGACTCGATAACAAATACTAGACTATGAACTACTGACAAACATGTACCAACAGACTCCCCCTTGGCAGTAGCTTCATATCTTGATCTCTGAGTCTTGTAATCTTGCACTTTCACGCGTGCGCCCCTTCTCTCACACAAACCGACACAACTCCTTGATATTTCCTCGCTTGATCCTTCCAAGCAGGAATGTAGAAGATCTTCTTGTTGTTCAGCACTTCCAGATCAGCCTGCGATAGATTAACAAGATGCATCGGGTCATAAACCCGAAGAACTTCTTGTTCGTCCTCATCTTCCATAACCGCCTCAGCTGTCTCGCAATCCACATACCACCATTTCAGATCTGTTAGGACATTCTTGGGCATGACTCTCATTGGTACTTCCTTCAGATGTCGGACTGGTTTATACTTCATAACCATCCATGGTTTTCCGTCAGCCCTCATTCCCCTATCTTTATCTTCTATCAATCTTCCTTTCTGAGGCTTTAGCAGTTCAAACTCTTTGTCTTTGATGGCTTCTTTCCAGACGATCTTTTCAATAATTCTCGCCATATTATCGTTACTTCTGTTAATTAGCCCCAGTCTTGCTAACTCTTTCACCTCGCATTCCGGTAGGGAGTTTAGAGATCTCAATAATCTTTTAAAGTATTGAATGCCGTCGTACCTTTTGATCACAAATAATTTCAACTCTTTGTCGTACAACCAGCATATAATACCTTTCTTCGACTCTGCATAGCCCTTTATATTATACGTCTTTCTAAACATTGTTGGCACTGCAGGCTTCTTAGTTTTAACAAACCATTGAGCACACCCTTCTTTCCAATTTGGTTGCTCCTCCCATACCGTATCATCTACCACATTCTCATCTCCCAAATCTGCTCTTTCAACAGCTGGAATCTCATGTTCCACTGCGTCATCCACGATCTCTCCTTCTTCCAACACATTCACCACATCAATATTTTCTCCAATCCTTTCAATTTCCTCCACGGGCAACACATCATCGTCATCATCATTCACAAAGTCATCAACCTCCTCCTCATCTAACTCCTTCAAAGCATCGATGACGTCTTCAACATCAGCATCGTCATCAACATCCACAACATCATCACCCGCTGCATCAGTTGACTCCCCCTCAGCTGTGGAAGCCCCAAGATCCTGAGAGGTTCTTGGCAGCTCACCACCTGCACCCGAAGGTGCGTTGGGATCATCGTCATGATCTTGTCGTCTCTTTGTCCTCAACTCATCGCCCCTGCAAGTCGTCTCCCCCTGAGATGCCAAGAATTCCTTGAAGGCATCGATAGTTCGTCCGTGTTCTACCAGGAGGGCGGCTTGGATTTGATTGGCTTCCACCAGGCGGTCAATGGTCTTCGATTGTTCAGCAACAATACGCTCCAGCGAAGCAATCCGTTCAGAGTCTGAAGCAGGCGATGGAGTTGGTGGAAAAGTAGCAGCTGAAGTGACCGCAGGTGGTACACTAGGTAACCCTGCAGTTGTTGTAATTGTTGAGTCGACGAAGCGTGCAACTACCACCGGGGGATCAACCAGTTGGGGTGGTAGCGACACAACTGCTGGTGCCGACGCCTCGACCGTAGTAACCTGTGCAGTAGTAGGCAATAGAGACATACCTGACAAGGCAGGCGGAGCAAATCGTACGAACCTTGAAGTCTCCCCCGCTCCAGTGGCCATACCTTGTCGTTCTCGACGTGAGCGTTTCAGCACAAGTCGGACTGCCTCTTCCTCATCTTCATCATCTTCATCCTCATCCACAGCCCTCGGCCGCTTACCCGATATCCTCTCCCGAGTCACCAACAACCGTCTGGCCTCAGCAAATGTTTCATCCAGCTCGGTTTCAGCTACCGAAGTAGCCGCTGAGGTAGTACCCAAAATCTGAGAACCCGAGAGATCCATATCGAACAGACCGTGTCCACTGAAGGCAGCATCCAGATCAATGTTTGCAGCAGCAGACACAGCCTGCGATGAAGTAGCTGGCACAGCAGCAGAAGTGACAACAGACGACCCGAGGTCTCGAACCGGATAAAATTATAAAGAGAATGAAAGGATGTTTTGACAACACATACCACAAGTAAAGTAGAAAACACAGGAACACAAGATCGAAATCGAAATTGAAAACTAAGATCGCCGGAAAAATTTAAGGGTTAAGTTCGCCGAAAAAAAAAAAAGTTAATAAAAAATTTTACTGTAGAAAACCCCTTTTATAGGGCTGAGTTGGTTCAGGCGAAGTTATTCTTAACTTCGCCTAAGCGAAGTTAAGTACAACTTCGCCGATTCAACAACTTCGCCCGATAATTACAAAAACAGCCCTTTCAGTTTGAAAAAACTTGAATATATCTTATAAGTTACCAAAAAGAGTTAAACAAAAATGATCAAGACCCAGTAACCAACAATAAAAATATAACAACAAAAACAGAAAATACTTATAAAATTTTAACGAAATAAGGGATCAAATTTCAGTCTAGTCAGGGACCACTCCGTTTTAGAAAAGATCCGAACAGGAATCATACTAACTATGTGACTGTCACTTGGATCCGTGTTTGGCTGTATTATGACATAGAGAAACAGGTTGTAAGCATGTAATAACTTAAATGGTTTTCATTGTTTCTGTGATACGGATTAAGGTTCAGTTAAGCTCAAAAATTTAAGTTGGCAACAATTCAGAGGTAATGATGCCTTCTATCTATTCTCAAAGCGTATTTGGCTATACCCAAGTCACCCCGAATTGACTTCGACCCATAGTGTCTGATTAACTTGTAGATACTCGTTGTCTGCTTCCCGTTTTCTTCTTACTCCAAACTTGAGAAATCTTGAGAAGTGTCGGTTCTCGTGTTTATTGTCACTACTTCTCATAAGTACATTTTTTTTTTTTTTTTTTTTTTTTTTTTTTTTTTTTTTTTTTTTTTTAATCACACATAAGAGTTTTCATCGGAGTACTAAACTACTGCAAGTCCCGAATCTGGATCACTGCAGTGTCTTGAAATGCTTTCTTCACGGGAATCAGAACACTCACGGGCTCGTGTATGACTGGGTAGTTGCTTTTCTGCCTATCCTTCGAAAAGATGTGTATGAAGACATGCAAAACTCTTAAGGAGTTTCCACATTAAATTCGAGTAAATTTAGGTTAGTATCACATACACTTTTACGCACCATTAAAATTACCATGACATACAATGACTGTTCTAAAGCCTTTTAAGCTTAATAACTTCACTAGTTAGGCACACATAGTCAGTATACATATCATTTTCCAAGGGTGGATCAATTTTCTTTTAAACACAGCAAAGAACTTCTTACGAAGTAATAGACTTGAAAAGTAATTTCATTTCCCAAAATAAAGTATTGAATTCAATTGCCCCAATCATGTCAAAGTTATCAGGTAAACGGCTATCCTGAAGATCCATTGGATCAGCTGGACCGACCACATGCAAGTATGTGTCCTTCTTACTAAGAATGACCGACTAATTTTCAGCAACTGAAAGAAAAACATGTCAACACTGCCCCAGTTACTTTCAGTCTTCCGGTTAATGGCTATCCTCATTTCCTAAGTCGAAAACAAGGACCAAAACATATCCGAGGAGATGTCCATCAAACCGAGGTAACCGACTAATTTTAAGCAATAAAGACTCATTTTTTTTTTTTTTTTTTTTTTTTTTTTTTTTTTTTTTTTTTAAATCAAAAACAAAGACATGGTTACTCGGGATTGATCATCCCATTTAGTTCAATTAGGTTTTGAAATCTGGATTTATCAAACGCTTTTGTAAACAAGTCAGCAAAATTTTCAAGTGTATCAACTTTTTCGATCTTGATCAGTTTCTTCTCAGCACAATCCCGTATGAAGTGATGACGAATGTCAATATGCTTAGTTTTACTGTGCTTCACGGGATTGTTAATTACTGAGATGGCGGCAGTGTTATCAATTAAAATAGGAGTGAGTAAGAAATTCAGACCATAGTCGCGCAATTGTTGCTGAATCCATAAAACCTGAGAGCAGCAGTTGGATGCTGCCATGTATTCAGCTTCGCAAGTTGAAATTGCGACTGATGTCTGTTTCTTGCACTGCCAGGAAACTAATCTTCCTCCAAGAAACTGACAGCCTCCTGTTGTTGACTTCCGACTCTGATTACAACCTCCATAATCAGAATCAGTATATGCCACCAGTTCAACGTCTCCTCCCTTTGGGTACCACAATCCTAGTTTCGGCTTGCCCTTGAGATACCGCAAAATCCTCTTCACACCTTTCATGTGAGATTCCTTTGGGTTTGCCTGAAAGCGAGCACAAAGACAAACAGAAAACATTATATCAGGCCTAGAAGCAGTTAAATACATTAAAGAACCTATTATCGCCCGATACAGAGTAGGGTCCACATCTGCGTCACCATCTGATTCAGCTCCCAATTTGTGATTGACGCAGATTGGAGTGTCATATGGAGAACTGTCCTCCATCTTGAATCTTTTCAGCACATCATGAACATACTTTGTTTGATGAATGAACATTCCATCTTTCTTCTGATCAACCTGCAATCCTAGAAAGAAAGTTAGTTCACCCATAGCACTCATCTCGAATCGTTTCTTCATGACAGCCTCAAAATCTTGACACATGGATATTCTTGATGCAGCAAAAATGATGTCATCCACGTAGACTTGAACCAGTAAGAAGTCACATCCTTCTCTCTTCACAAACAGCGTACTGTCGATTAAACCCCTTTCAAAACCATTTTCCAGCAAGTAGTCCGATAACGTTGAATACCAGGCACGAGGTGCCTGATGTAAACCATATAACGCCTTGCTCAACCTGTATACATGATCAGGAAAGTCTGGGTCAGGAAAACCCGGTGGTTGCTCAACATACACAACCTCGTCAACTTTCCCGTTAAGAAACGCACTCTTTACATCCAACTGAAACACCTTCATCTTTTTGAAAGCAGCAAACGCCAAAAACAATCGAATCGCTTCTAACCGGGCAACAGGAGCGAAAACCTCATTGTAGTCAATACCCTCTTGCTGATTAAAACCTTTAACAACCAGCCTCGCCTTATTTCTCACAATAATCCCCTTTTCATCTCTCTTGCACTTGAACACCCATTTCGTGCCTATAGCGTGCACATTCTTTGGTTTTTCGACCAAAGTCCAAACTTCCATTTTCCCGAACTGAGCCAACTCTTCTTGCATAGCTTCGACCCACGAGCTGTCCTTCAAAGCCATTTGATAATTTTTCGGTTCAATTTGGCTTATAAAGCAGGAGTACAAACATTCATTCATTATACCTGTTTCTTTTATGCTTGAATAAACACAGGTGTGCTCATTCAGGCTACTTCTGGTTTGTACACCCGAGGACACATCACCTATAACATTCTCCAAAGGGTGATCTTTGTGAATTCTCGTGGTCGGAACAGCACCGACATGTAAATTGTCTTCCAAGTTTGAAGAGATCTCATCTATGGTAGTTTCAGGCTGAGAGTGAAAAGGATTAATAAACTCATCTTCAGTTGAGGCCGCAGGGGTATCGATAGGGTTTGATGTGGAAGGCTGAGATTTTTCTGTCATCTGATGTTGCACTAGCTCCTCTTCCTCATCAAATATCATCTTCGTCACAACTCTTTCGTCTTCTTCAGCAATTTCCAAATTAGGTACGTTAAACGACTTAAACAGTTTAACATAGTCAAAAAGCTCAGCAGGTCCATTGCTTGGTTTTGGCGGTTGATAACTAGTAATGTCGGTGTTACAAACCACCTCCACCTTGCAAGTTGTCGTATTGAAGACCCGTCTGTTGGGAGTCCCAACAACATAACCGACTAGAATTCCCTCATCGGCTACTTCACCAAATTTCAAGTTAGTCTTCAAAATCGAACAAGGAGACCCAAAAGGTTCAAGACCACACAAGTTGGGCTTCCTTCCGTGCATAAGCTCGTAACAAGTTTTTCCAAGTCTCTTAACGGTTAACACCCGATTCAGAACATAGCAGGCTGTAGCAACTGCTTCAGCCCAGAACATCACAGGAAGCTTTGAGTCGGCCAGCATAGTTCTGGCTCCTTCAATCAACGTTCGGTTCTTCCTTTCAGCTACTCCGTTCTGTTGTGGAGTATACGGAGCGCTATATTGATGCTCAATACCCTTCTGAAGACAAAAGATTTCCATCTCAAAGTTCTTGAACTCTGTCCCATTGTCGCTTCTGATGAATTTAACTGATTTACTCATGACGTTCTCGACTTTTGTAATTAGATTCTTCACCATCTGAGTCGTCTCGTCTTTCGTTTTCAGAAAATATACCCACGAGTATCGTGAGTAATCATCAGTTATCACCAAGCAGTAAGAAGTACCGCCTAGACTTTGTACATTCACCGGACCGAAGAGATCCATATGAAGTAGTTCTAGAGTACCAGCAATTGAGTTGATCGTCTTGGTGAGATGGCTTTTCTTGTGTTGTTTTCCCTTCTTGCACGCTATGCATTTATCTTCAAAGTTAAAACTCTTTAAGGGAACACCCATCACAAGCCCATTTTTGACAATGAAGTTCATCTTACGAAGATGAATATGTCCCATTCTCCTGTGCCATAACTCTGATTCTGATTCGCTTGCCTTTGTCATTAAACAGGATTCTCTGGTGGCCATTTCAGTAGACCTCATATCCATCACGTATGTATTCGTTTCACGTGGAGCTTTCATTACTATCCATTCTTCTGGTATATGAAAACCAGGCTTCAATACAATTGCTTCATTCTTAGTGAAATGGACAGTATATTCTTTATCACAGATCTGCGACACACTCAGCAGATTGTGCTTTAATTCCTCCACAAAATTTACATTTTCAAGTGTCATTCTCCCATTCGACACTGTTCCTCTCCCAGTTATTCTTCCTCCGCTTTCACCAGCAAAACTAACTCTAGCTCCATGAACAGGTTTTAAATCTTGCAACAAGTGTTTGTTGCCAGTCATGTGCCGGGAACAGCCGCTATCTACAATCCAAAGATTGTTGGCAGCCCTGTTCAACTGTTCCTGCACAATAAAACAATGAGTTAGAATCTTGGGACCCAAGACCAGTTGGTCTTGGATCGATACATCCCGTACCCTGGCTTTCTCAAGTTAGCGTCAGGATAATTTCTGTACGTCCTGTTAGGGAATCTCCCTGCAGATTGAGTGTAATGCCTTCCAAACCTTTGAGGATAGAAAGTGTTATTTCTTGTGGTTTGGTTGTAAAAATGAGGTTGGTTTTTATGAAAACTTGAATTCGTTACATTTTGGCAATTTTTAAAGTTTTCATTTTTAGCTGGAATAAAATGACGCTTATTCTCATTTTTATTTGGCTTCACATCTCTAAATCTCGGTTTCAAAGGACAATCTGCAACAAGATGTCCTAACCTGTTACATCTAAAGCAACATCTACTCTCCATTTTCTTGTCAAATGTTGGTTTGGATGTAGAGGTAGTATTACCAGCCGTTCGTCTCACATAAGGTGGGACGTACGGATTGAGTGGAGAACTCTTTTTAGAAACTTTATCATTATCTCCACTGGTGGGTAATTCTACCTTTTCTTTTGTCTGACCAGATTCGGACAACATATCCGAATCTGATGAGACTGGACTTGATACAGAAATATTCACACTAGAAACAGGCGAACTTGTTTCGCCACAGCTAACACTTGGTTTGACACTAGTAATTCTAATTGGGGTTGACTGAGCAATCTCAAAATCAACAGATTTCTGAACACTTGGATTATAAGTGTAATTATGGTTAAAGGGTGGTGGAACCTCGTGGTATCCGATTCCTGCCCTCTTTGCAGAGGTACTTGGATCACTCACAAGGTGATCAAGGATAGCCGAGGAGTTTCTGAACTGCTCAAGTTTGCGGTTCAGTTCCACCACCTTTACCTGGTGGTCAGCAATCTGTTTATCTCTATCAGCAATCAATTTTGTCTTTTCTTCCAAAACCTCATAACTAAGATCAATAATTTCTATTTTCTCAGCAAGTTTAGTTTTAAGACTTTTAATGTCTTTTTCACAAGCCTTTATCTTAACTTTATAACTGTTTTCTCTTGCTTTAATGAAATGGTGATCTTCTTTAACAGTTTTAAACTCAGCATCTAATTTGACATACTGATCAGTTATATTGGTTAGTTGCTCAGTCAAATTTTCACAATTAGCACAAATAATTTTGGGACATACCTTGGATCTACCATCCTGATCGTTCGCCATGAAAGCAGTTTCTTCTTCATTTGCTTTCTTCTCTCCATCAACCTTCTCAACTTCTACAGCTTCAGTCTCAGCCATGTGTGCTTGTTCACCCAAACCACTTGAGTGTTGGTTCCAGTTGTATTCTCCTGCCTCTCTAGTTAACATGGCATTGATCTCGCGGTTAATTCCAGAGTGTTGGTTAGGCCTAACTTGTCCCCGTTCAACTCTCTCATTCCTACATTCCCTAGCAAAGTGCCCGAACTGTTGACAATTGTAGCACCTTACTTTTGATTTGTCAAATCCAGGCCTACCACCAACAAACTTTCTTCCTGTTTTGTTCATAAAACGTTTTACCCGTCTCACGATCATTGCCATTTGCCATTGCAAATCCATTTCTTCCAAATCGTCAGCATCAATCTGGTCATAATCCTCATCAAGAACGGCAGGGTCCACAATCTTCCCCTGGATATAATTCTCGTATGAAGCAATAAATGAAGCGTAGACTGCAAACTGCTCTTCAGCAGATTTTACACTCATAGGCATCTTGGTGTAATTATTGCTTGTGGGACCAGCTGAATAACCACTTGTAGAGGATTGAGGCTTTGAAGCACTAGATCCTCCAGCAACAAAACATACGTCCCCATTTGAGTTCACAGAAACATTTCCTTCATGTGCAGAGTCAGAACCTGACTCCCCCTTCGAATAAAATGCAGCAGATTCAGGCCTTGAACTTGAGCCTGAGTTAACTTTAGCACCATACATACCAGGGTCTTGTATCTGGTCTGTGGGTGTCTCCTTTCGAACCATATTTAGCTCATACGTTCTGAGCTTGTTCACTGCAGTTTCTAAGTCACAGTTAGGAAAGTCTTTGTCTTCCCTCATTAACACGGTATACATTTCCCACTTCGGTGGGAGAGCATCTAGAAGCTTTTCAACGATCTCCTCCTCTCGATAGGCAATTGAATAGTTGCTAAGCTCTGTCATTAAGTGATAGTATCGGGTGATAATATCATCTAAGGATTCATTCTTCAAATATTTGAAGACGGAGAATTGGGTTTTTAAAAGTTTAATTTTTGAGGCACGTATACCCATGTTCCCCTCGAATCTGTTTTCCAGAGCATCCCAGAGCTCTCTTGCAGAAGTGTACTTTCGGAATGTATGAAGAACTTCTTGAGGTAGTGCCATAGTAATAGCAGCATGGGCCTTACTCTCAGCCTCATACATTTTCTTCTCCTCGTCATCCATCTTACTGTACTTCTTCACCACATCACGTCCTTCGTATTGCATGGTTGGAGGTACATATCCATCCTGCATGCACACCCACATCTTGGCGTCCTGATATTTGATATACTGGATGAACCTGTCCTTCCATGCCACGAAGTCCGTTCCCTTCATCAACCTCGGGGCCTTAGTGGCTGACCCCGCCTCTACCTCCATCTTGACTAAATCTGAGATGTTAATCGCGGACATCCTTGCGAAAACCTGAAAAACCTGAAAAACACAAAAAAAAATATTAAAACAGCTCAGATGGCGAAGTTAAGAATAACTTCGCTGGAAGTTAACTTCGCTGAACAAGAACTTCGCTGGATCTTAAATTCGCTTGACTTGGCGAAGTTAAGAATAACTTCGCTTAGAATGAGCGAACTTAGGATGTAAGCGAAGTTGGGTGGTAAGCGAAGTTACGGATAACTTCGCTTTGGCGAACTTATGAGGTAAGCGAAGTTGTAGTTAACTTCGCTAATCCTTATATCTTCGCCGAAACCCTAATCTCCAGTGACGGCAACTTCGCCTGAATTCAGCAACTTCGCCCGATGAACGCGAAGAACAGTTCAGATCTGAAACTCGGATTTTAACGAGAATTTTGAAGGTTTAAAGGCTTAAACACACTGGTAGGAAGCTAGAATGAATAAACACACCAAAAACTCGTCCCGGTAACACCCGAAATTAAACGAAATCTACACCCGCGTGAAATCCCGAACCTCACAATCGAGCCGATGGCTCTGATACCAATTGTTAGGTTCCTGAACGCGGATCGTACACGGGAAATCTCTAACAACGCAGGTGCGGAATCCCTGCGTATATAGGTACGAGTGTAGATATTGTAGAGATTGAATACACGAACAATGAACACGAGCTATAAGGTAAACACGTTATATTGAATAACTAAACACGTGACAGTAAGTCACTGTTACCGAGAACAAAACGAAACAAAGCGTAACCAAAAACCCTAACTCACGTCCTCTTCTGTTTCGGCTGAAACAGTGTATTTAAACACGACAACTTCGCCACTGGCGAAGTTGTCAGTAACCTCGCTAAATCAGCAAGTTCGCCATAGCGAACTTGCTGATAACTTCGCTAGTTTACAAAACAAAACATAAACAAACCATTAACTATATTACAGACTCGATAACAAATACTAGACTATGAACTACTGACAAACATGTACCAACAATTTTGAATTAGCATTGATTATGTACGAAAATTAGGAGATTTAATTAGGGGATTTTCAAAATTTGAAATACTTTAATGTAATGTTCTTAAATTATATTATAAATACAAAATAATTAAAATTGATATCTTTAAATCTACACCATAATTTCAACATACGTCATTAAATTATTAATGTAGAAAAATAACTTACTAATTTATTTATTAACATTAATACAATTAATCATCAATTCAATAATTCCGTATATGTAAAATTGATTATCAATTACCGTATATATAAAATTATAATAAATTATGATATATTTAAAACCTTAATCATGTGGTTGAAATTTATAAAAAAAAGTCAACATAATATAATTAATCAACAAATTAATAATTAAGTAATTGATATAAGTTGTGCAAAAATAACTTACTAATTTCGTTTTTATTTGTTACCATTAATATAGTTTCCATTAAATCAAAATACAAAAAATAAAACCTAATGATTTAAGTGACCGGTGGTAACGTTGATGGATTGTGAACACAGTCATGGGTAGGCCGATATATCGTGTAGATTAAACGTCCGGCTGGTGCAAAGCTTCATCGATGGTGGACGGTGAATTGGCAGGATAAATGAATTGAAGGTTGAGATCGGTGGAAGAGGATGGAGGCGTGAAAGAGGAGACAACTGATTAGGGTTTTTTGGTTAAATTATGTTATAATGAAAAATGAATACATAATAAAAGAAATAATAGAAATTCATAATTAATAATTATAATTATTAATCATTAAAGAGAATTGATTGTAGATTATTTTAATTTAATTTTGATTTCTTTTATATAAATGAAAATTAGAGAAGTGGTAGATATAGATGGAAAGTTTAGGAAACAACCAATAGGAATAGGCCAAGTTAACTTAAATTCTATTGATTTAATAGTATAGTTAGATTGTATTTGTGTTTTTGTTACTATGACTTTTGTTTGTTACTAGGTTGTCTCAGTTTAATATCCCGACATTTAAGATTACGAATTCGGAATGTGTGAAATACATCCGAATGGGTGAATAAATATCCTAATAAGGTTTGTATATTTACTCGAACCATTAACGATTAAAACATTGTATTCGATTATTATTTATGTATATTGAGTTATTGAAATCTAAAATTCTGCATATGTGGAAGAAAGGATGAAGTTGTAATATCTCACTAGACATTTAGTTTGATCGGTTATTAGTGAATTGACTAAAATACCCTTCAGATTCCTGAGATTGAGAACATTGACAAAAGCACTCATGGGTCCACAAGAGATGGTATACCCAGTGTCGAAAATGTGACGAGTATAGATGTTGTGGGAGGCGTTGCTATGCAGAAAGTGAGTGCCAGTTACAGCTACTTCAGGTAAAAAACTAGTTTTATTTTGTTATTTGATTAATAAATTTCAGACAAGTTTTGAAAAATTCAATGTTTGCAGGACGATTGCAAACACGGATATACAAAACTTGACTTTGTTCCACCAACGATAATCAACTTTGTTTCGAGGCAAATTATAGGTAGCGGCTTTAAGCTTTATAAAAAGTTGTAGTTTCAAATCACTTCAAAACAGAAACCACACACACATATGACATATCATATGTTTGATTTTGTAGGTCAATGTGTTATTTTGAATCTCAAACTTGATACTATTTTTAAATCTTTTCTATTACTGATTGGGTAACTAAAATGAAGTATATAATAAGTACCACAATCTAATAAATGTAGTGTTATATGTTTGACAAAAATTGCATGGATTTTGTATTTATAAATAACCTGGTTTGAGCTTAAAAGTCAAACTGCATGTCTTTCATGCTAATTGTACCTTATTTTGCAGAAAGTGGCCTATGTGATCAGCAGGGCCGGCTCCGAAAAGACGAAAAAATTTTTGGGCCAAAGACAAACTTTTTTTTGGGTCGTAAGTAAAAGAAACATTTTGTTAGGTCTAAACAAATTTAATTATAAATGGGCTTATTTGATTATGATTTAAGTTGTGTAAAAAATTTTGTATAAAAATAAGCTTAAAATTGTCTCAAATAAGACTAGAACCCACAACTTTTTGGTTAGATGTCATACCCCTTTACCATTAGACCAAGCTAGTGGTTATGTAATTGTGTTGAAACATTGATTATACACATGTTTTTGATAAAAATACATATAATTTTTTTTGGAAAAAAAAATTTCAGGCCTAGCGGGTTGTCGGACCTGTGGCCGTCGACTACCCTGCCATGCCTCAAAGACGGCCCTGGTGACCAGAGGTGACGCAGATTTCAGCTCGGTTTTAAAGGAGCCGTTTTATGGTCATATTCGTGACACACCTTACACTGAAAATAAACTTTCAAACGGCCTTTTGAAAAAAAAAAACAAATCGAGATTGTCGATGGGGTTTTGGAACAAGAATCAAGATTGTTGATGGGGTTTTGGAACACAAAGAAATCAAGATTGATGATGGGGTTTTGGAACAAGAAACAGTCAAAGTTGGTCAACCTGACGAGCATTGTACTAAACGAAAGAAGAGAATGATTCGGGGGCCGTTAGTGTAATAGAGGAAGTTGAAGAGACGGGGAGATCACATGAAAATAATGATTACCATGTTAATAATAATAATATTAGTAATACTAGGAACGCATTATTTGTTGATGGTAAAAAGGAAATAATAATAAGTCTGAATCAAGCTTTGGGAACACTTGAAAGGGTCATTTCTGTCTTTCGAGAAATGGGATTTAGTCCTCGATCGTTATCTGTCTCGCGGTTTGTTAACAACGTCTTTAATGATCTTGAAGACAATAAATCAAACGATCATAAACATGTAGTGAGCGAGTTAACAAGGAAGGACTCCCAATAATCAAGAAACAGTCTTTTAAGCCATAGCTCCAGCCTCCAGGTAAAAATACTAACTTTCCAATAAAGTTTAGATTTTTCTCGTTTTCGGATTGTGGGTATGATTTAAAACACGTTTAGACACATCACGTAATGTATTTATGTGTTTTCTTTTTCAAGCACAACGTTCATAAAGTGGTTTTAGCGGCTGCAAGTCTAATGTAACCACGGCTTTCTATTGTGACAACTTAAGTGCCACTCAATACTCGACCAACCGAGTTTCACTCTCGCATGAAGCACCTTGAACTCGGTTTCCATTTGCACGTGAAAAAGTTCAAGATGGGTCCACACGGGTTACTCATATTGATCAACTCGTCGATGCTTTAACCAAACCACCACTAAAACACTGTTATCATACTCTATCGAAGACTGGCCATCTTCCACAGCCGTTCATTTTGCGGGAGGGGCATATTTGAGATAAAACAGATGCACCAAAACGGGTCAAATATTTGAATTGTTGTAAACCTTGTAGATAGAGTTGTCTAGTTGTGTTGTAATGTGTCCTTGGTTTTCAAATTTCCATTTTGTATTGATTCGGTAGAATCTCTTTTATGTCTTACATGGTCCTCGCGTCACATTGTTTCGACGCATGCCTCGACACAAGACCACAAATAACTTGAAGCATCCTAGGCTAAGACATGCGTACTAAATCATTAATCATGGCCCCTGCTTTCTTTATCTACACTGTTTTTCTTTGTTTGCAAATCTACACATCATCACGTGTCCCATCACTATCTAATAAAAATATTTAATGAATGAAACGAGAATATTAAACATGAAGTAAAAGAAAACTTTGTCTTTTGGTTTTAAACCTTTTTTTTCATCCTAGAGAATGGTGCTTTAAAAGAAGCACGCGTAGTTGCACCTTACTACTAAACACTACTAAATAGGCAAGTTTTAACTGGTTGGGTAACGGGTCAAGACGGATTGTGGGGAAATGTGTTCGTGTTAAAACATTTCGATTTTAAAAAAATATCGATTCAGTTTAGGTCAATGCGCACATTCGATTTCAAAAAATATCAATTTAGTTAGGTTAAAACGAGTTCTGGCCAATATCGATTGTTAATTCTTAAATCCATCAAGTCATCTAGCTTTGATACAAGTGATTAAATGATTAATGCTTAAATACCTTTGTGAAGTTGGTTATTGTTAACTAATGCGTTTGGTTCACGACATTTTAAAAATTATCAAAAGAAATTGGAATTTGAAGGAACAGAAATTGGAATTGAAATTTAAACGAATATGACGATGATTGACTATTTCGCCCGATGCTAGTAACGGGTCCGAAACCAATAATGCAGCAGACATCGATTACACGTGTGGTGTCGTTGACTACGTGTATGGCACGGGTAAGTAATGTGTCTAAACGTGTCCGAAGAGGATAACGTGTCAGGCAGGGCACACATTCGTTGTCAGGCACTAATTACATGCCAAGATTGAGTAACAAGTTTGGCGCCAATAACACGGCACTAATTACATGCCAAGATTGAGTAACAAGTCTGGCGCCAATAACACGTCTGGCGACATGTCACCAATAACGAGTTCATAATTGATTACGCGTCCAATGGCGATAGTGCATCCAACGCTAGTTAACGCAACATGTGTCAGCAACGCAACATGTGTCGGTTAAGCGCACAATGCTGGTTGACTAATTATGAAGCAAGTGCACCCTAAGTTGTTTAAAGAATCAACTAAAATGCCTACTTGAATAATTATCATCATCATCATCATCATCATCATCATCATCATCATCGTACTCAGTATATCCAACCAATAGCAAAGCTATGGTAGGGTCTGAAGAGGGTAAGATGTAGACAGTCTTACCTCTACCCTATAGGGATAGAGAGGCTGCTTCCGGTGAGACCCCCGGCTCAATAGTAGTTTTGCATCAAGCCTTGGACATAAGGCACATAGCACTCAATCATCGGGACACCGGCTGATTGATGCGTGCACCTTGTCTTTCGGCTATCAACGCCACCACATGATGCCTGATTAACCTTCCGCCACTTTTAACGTTATTTTCACGAGATTAGTAAAATAACGTCAAAATTAGTGCAATTTCACTTTTGCCCACCCGAGGGTTCACACATATATACATTATATGCGCGCACCGCAAGCAGGGAGTCATATTATCCAAAATGTGCAAAGATTATTATTATTAATCCAAAATGTGTCACTGGCTATCATATTATCAAATCCTAAATCCTAGTGTGCAAGCAAACTAAATACAGATTTTTCAATTGATCAATCATACGCAAATAAACTGATATGTTTATTTGAATTAGAGGGGTGCATTTGGTATGAATAAAATATTGCAGAAGAAAAGCAAACGTACCTTTGAATTCACAAATTTGTCAATGAAGATTTGGCTCACAAATTCTGCTGCACATACAGTGTTGTAACAAACTGAGAATCAAAATCCATTAAACTCAAATTCACAGCGGTCCACCGAAAGATTAAATGATATTCATTCTATTAAACAAATCAAGAATACAACACAAGAAGCCGAAGACCGCCTAAAACCTCATTCTTTTCTGATTAACAAAAACCTCTCAAGTCAAGGGTACAACAAATAAACACAACAGAATCCAATTAGCAACCAACTGAGCTACAAAAGCGCTTCAGCTCCCGCAACAATCTCCAATATTTCATTAGTAATCTTCGACTGTCGTTCACGGTTATAAACACTCGAAAGACTCTTCGTCAACTCAACCGCATTATCAGTAGCATTACTCATTGCATTCATTCTTGCAGCAAGCTTACTCGCTAACGACTCCTGTAACGCCCTCAGTATCTGATTATTCAAATACAAGGGCATCAATGCATCAAGAATCTGAGCCGGGTCTTGCTCAAACTCCATATTCTCCAAAAAGACACTTTTACCCCTCATTTTATCCCTCTCAACCGCCAATTTCCCGTCTTTTGAAGTCAACCTAAAAAACTCATCTTCACTTGCATCAACCGAGTTCCCATTTTCATCACAAACTTCCCCTTTCGAAGATAACGGAAGCAACGTCTGGATCACGGGACTTGATTTGATTAAAGATACAAACTTTGTGTACAAAAGCTCGACTTTATCGACTTCTTCGGTTACAAACAACGAAAACACATCGTCAGCAATCACTTGCGAGTCTTTCGCAGTCGGAAACCCGTCCCCTTCAATAAACCTATCAACCGAAACCGGTCTTTTCACAAAATAAGAATTACCCTTCTTCCCGACACTAATAACCGTGTAATCTATACCAAGATTCCGCAACTCAGCGATTCGGGCCTCAGCTTTTCGAATAACAAAGTTGTTGAAACCGCCACATAAGCCTCGGTCTCCGGTTATCACAACAAGTGCGACTCTTTTAACCGGTCTAACGTTAGTCAACGGTATGTCAACGTCTTCTAGCTGAGCTTGCCCGTTGATGTCGTAAAGAACATTAACAAGCGATTCGGAGAAGGGTCGGGAGTTGACTACGGCTTCCTGGGCTCGCCTGACTTTAGCCGCTGCCACGAGTTTCATGGCTTCGGTTATTTTCTGCGTGCTTTTAACGGTGGCGATTCGTTGGCGAAGGTCACGGAGATTGCAAGTGATATTGAGGGAATTTGGTGGGTTTGAATGATGTTGAATGAGTATGTGATTGGTGTTGTAGTAAAAATGTTGGTTTGAAGATACAAATGATGAGAGTTTAAGTTGAGACATATTGATATTGAAAGAAAGATTAATATATTGTTAAATTCCTGGTACAATTTAAATGAGAAAATGATTAGATACATGAATAAAAAAATGGAAAAACAAATCCTAATATTATACAGAAACAAAAGGCCTAAATCAAGTTAACCCTAATCTTTATATTATTGCATAAAACAAATTACAAGGAAGAGCTGAATGTTGAGCATGATACTAGAGAGAGAACGAAAGGAGGAACCTGGAATCTGGATATGTGTAGATAACATATAATAAGAGAATTGATTTGAGGAAGATGAAAATGGCTGCTCAGAGGAGAAGAAGGTGTCTGAAGATATCTCTGTGCTTTAGAAAATGAGTTTGGTGGGTAATGGGAATGGCTGTGTTTTTTAACCGTATCCGAATAACGAATGCGACACGAGACCCATATAACCCAACCTGAATTCACCTGAATTGATTAAACTCTTAACCCGGACCCGAGATAAAAAACTCGGTCGGTATTTGGGTTGACCAAATAACCCAAAGTATAGTGCATCGATGCATGTATCTCTAATTTTTATAGGGTAGTTTAGCGATGAAGTAACAGAGACATTATTTATTCTTGTTCGACTATTCTCAGGACTCCAATTAATATTGGATCTATTACATCCCAATGTATTAAATATCATAAGACATGTTGAGAATGTATCTTCAATTCAAACCTTAAATAGTATAATACTTAAACCAATATGTATTGAGCAAATTTCTTCATTCTACACAAGTATTGATCAATATGCTACAACACTCATTCATCCCGTTTAATGCATGCTTCTATGATAAATTTCATGTTTTGCTAAATAATATATGTTATTGTTGAATATGGTTGTATATTATGGTTTTATATGACTTGGAATATGGTTTTTTAATTTATGATATTGTTAAAGGTGGATATTTTTTTTAATTGGTTAAACCCGAATTTACCCGATCTGTTCAACCCGAACAAACAGAAATATTTTGGGTTGGTTCTTAGGTCAATTTCTTTTGAGCTTAAACCCGGACAACCAGAAACCCAAATAATAATAATAATAATAATAATAATAATAAACTCAAACCTCAAAACCAAAAAAAATGACTTCTAATATCAAATGCTCAAGCACAATTTAACTTTTCATTCCATAATAATTTCACTACCGAAAAAGTTAATTAAATCAAAATAAAGAAACACTAGATTAAATAAGAAAAAAGAAAAAAAAGGTAGCCACTTACGTTGTACTCTGTGTTTAAAACCATGTACCTCAGTAACATCACTATGCATTGGTCTTTCCGTTAATGAAGTGAGAATTTATTTACCAAGATAATAATAAATTCTTAGTCGTAATTGATTAGAGAGGTAGGATTAAATAGAAAATGGTTTTTTTGTGAGAAACATAGAAACCAATTAGGAGATGACAAATGAAAATTAATAATTTAATTGAAAAAGGGCACTATGGTTGTAACAACGTGAAAATTTCGAGTTCAAAGTATTAACTTTTCAAAGTCTAGGGACTAAAATTGTCAAATTCCAAACTTGAGGGTTAAAATTGGCGTCGGAGTGCTGTTCGAGTCCCTAGAGTTTCTATACGCCACTTAAGGTTAGGCGTAATATCGAATTCAATATAATTTAATGCTATATTCAAGGCTTAAGCCTTAAGTCGAGGATATACTCGATACCTCGATAAAAGAAAAGAAAAAGAAAACATAACAAAGAAACGAATGAAAGTATGATTATGAATATTGTTGAATACGTATATATGTGTGTAAGTATATATGTAAATATTCTTTGTTATGAAATATTATTTAATGAATAAAGAGTATTCTTAAATAATAAAAGAAAAAGATTACGTTTCTTGGAGAAGAAGAAACGCCGGGTTTTTAATATAAACTAAAGGTTTATAAGTTACTTTTAAACTAAAGGTTTTCAAGTAAATAAGAATTGAACTAAAGGTTCAATCGAGGATTGAGATATAAGACTAAAGGTCTTAAGCCGGATCGTGTATCCTACTAACAAATATTTATACTCGTACTATAGGTGCGAGATAAAGAAAGGGAAAGACCCTTGGACGGTGAGTGAAGCCGATCCTAAAGAAACAAGGTGAATACGACCCCAAACTTTTACTTGTTTTAAAACGAGTCAACTTGTTTTATGAAATTGTTTACAAGGAACTATGTGTTCCTAAAACCGTTATTAAATAAAGGGTATGAACCTAGCCCTCAGGCTGTGGTATACATATGTCTAGATCCTTACACAGGTGGTACTATGCGATGTATGGGCATGATCGCACCACCCTTGGTCGTAGGATGCTCTCCTGCAGGGAGTACGACCGTTGTGTATATTTACGAGTACTTAACTAAGTCGAACGCTGCGGTGTTTGCTGAGGTGACCTAGCGTAGAGGCTCATATTTATAATGTGTTATTTGACTTTGTTATTCCTATGCCACGTTGGGCCGAGGCAGACATAGTCTCGAGGGGTAATAAAGTAAAAGAATATTTTTGCGTCAGCGTGTTCACCAGCATTCGTTGCTGACGTATTTTATTACATTTTGCAGGTGAACAAAGTTAGAGCATGGAAATGACAAAGTACTAATATCCGATGGCTCGGATTCTTTTTGTATAAGTTTAACATGGTGGTTTGTAAAACATAAACAAGTAATCTTTTGTTAACAACTTTAAACGGGTATTTTATAATTCCTGTCTTTTGATTGTATATATAAATTACACTTTCGATCCTTAAAGTTTTATAAAGTCTTCCGCAAAATAACGCAACTCTGATTTATTTACAAACACGATACCAACTTATGGGTCACACTCCTAGGCCCTAGGTGGGGGTGTGACAGGTTTGGTATCAGAGCCATCGATCTTAGCGAATTGGGTATCATAAAACAATACCCAAACTTCGATCCAAGTATAGGAAATTATTTGATTATTTGTTTTAAGGATAAGATAGGCTGGTAACATTTCTATCCCTCTCTACATTCTAAACCACCCAAATTATTAGATGTCATTCAAAGCTATGATGGAGAATTTTATTCGCAAGGCCAAGGAAGCCGGTACAGTCGGACCTTACCCCGAGGACAACATGAGCGATGGATATTATAAAGCGTTCTTTGATCAAGACGTGGAACGAGACTTGTCCAAACCCTTATATTACCCCTGAAGTAGGCATTACCCGATAGTCCACCAAAACCAAGAGTCGAACCACCAAGACATTCCAGCTATCACCCACCAACCATGCCGATGTATCAACCATCCGAAATACCGACATATCATCCCTCAGAAATTCCCACTTATCAACCATCACAAGAACCACAAAACTATCCCACTGGATATTTCCCAAATGCATACCCATCCTATACCTTCCTTTCAAATCGACCCGTAAAGGAAGAACCACAAAGTCCATCCTCCGACTGGATGCAGTGTCACTCCGACCCATGTCGATGGTTTACTGGGAGCTCCACCATAAAAGAAGTTAACTCGCAACCTAACAATATCGAAGGGCCGTCCCGCAAGCCCAAAATGAGGGTAATGATGCCCTACGAAAGTTTCAAGATGCCACCAATGGAGAACGAAACTGCACAACCAATGGAGGAAGATGAAGATGAACCGGAGGAAGAAGAACCCGATGAAGAGGAGGATCCTGATGAAGAGGAAGATCCCGAAGAAGATGAGGACCCTGTGGAGGAGTCCGAGGAAGAAATGGAAGAAGAGCATCTTGAGAACTCTAATGAGATGACAAGCTCAATAAATGGATCACTCACTTCCAAGAATCCAAGCTACGGTTCCGTCGATCCGTATGTTCAATATTTGGAACAACTAAGGAACCAAGCTTCGTCAAGCTTTCCGTCATTTCAAGGGAGAACTCCTTCAATTCAAGAACAAGCTGATGAAATTCGCAAGCAGAATCAAGCCGCCAAGACCTACCTCTACCTTGCTTCTGACCAGACTTGTTCCGTATCCGGAGCCGAGAAACCATTACGAGATGGTAACACTGGGTTATCGCAACCCACCTCCGCAGTACGGATACCCCAACATAGTCCCGCAGTCGTATGAGGAACATCTGGATCGTGCATTTCATGAGACCGACGACTGGAGGAAGAAGGTAGATGAAAAAGAGAAGAAAAAGAAGAAAGTTGGAGAAACACTCCTCCGTAAATGCAATAAACTAACGAAGGTTGTGAAAAAGTTCTTGAAGGACTAAAGATGGTGGAATACGATGTGAAGCTATATGTGTAAAATAGTTTTTGTATGTTATGTGTATAAATAAAGAACGTATGAAATGTTCTCTTGTAATGATAGGACAAGTTATATATATCGTTGTAACGATATATATATATATATGTGTGTGTGTGTATTATGAAATATATATATCCTTGTGATATATATATATCAATGTATAATAAATAAAAAGTATGTTTGAAAGAAACGTTGTTAAAATTTTCGGACTAAAGTGAAAAAGAAAAAAGAAAATGTCTGAACAAAGCAATAATAACGAGAATGCTCGTAAAGAAAAAGAAATGAAAGACAAGGGGAAAGGCCCCGAGAACGAGTGAGAGGAAGAAATTCCCGAGAGATATATGAATAAAATTCAAAAGATGATTAAAGATGCTGTTAGGGAAGAATCCGCGTTTAGATCTCAATCTAGACAATCTAAACATTCTCGAACTGCCAATCCTTCCATTCATCCCTCTCGAAAATCTGAAAGATCCCGTCCTAAACCATCCCGTGATGAAGAGAGCGATCATGGGTCTAATGCCGACAAAGGTGTTAGGCAAAAGTTTAAAAAGTTAAAAGTGAGTGGGTGTACGTTCAAGGATTTTAAGTACTATGGACCGAAAGAGTTCCATGGTGACAAGGGAGCCATCACAACCGTGAGGTGGCTCGAGGAGATGGAAACTCTTGTTATCACGAGTAAGTGTTCTGAGTAGGAAAAGATCCAATATTCCGCTTTGATGTTCAAGGGTGAAGCGCATGAATGGTGGAATGCGCTGTTGATGAGTAAGGGAAGAGATGTAATGTATGGCCTGACATGGGAAGAATTCAAGGCCATGGTGATGGGAAAGTTTTGTCCTATGCACGAAACTGACCAGATCCAAACAAAATTCCTTATTCATAAGGTCATAGGGACAAACCTTCGGGAATGCAACACCAAATTCCTCGAGTATTGTCGCCTTGTTCCCCAGCTGGTTAACCCTGAATCTAGCAAAGTCACAAGATATATATGGGGATTGACGCGGGAAATCCGCGACACGGTAAGGTCTCACTTGCCTCAAACCGCTGACTCTGCAATGGAGTTGGCTGGTTATTTGATGGGCGACATGGTCCGCAATAAAGAAGAAGAAAAGAAGGTGCCAACAACAACGGCTGCTCAAGGAAAGACTGGAGGAGGTTCCAACTTTAGAAGCAAAGGCGTAAACCGAAACAACACGACGCAGTGCAAGACTTGTAAGAGATACCACAAGGTCCGATGAAATTTCCCCCCGTCTCCTAAAGTCTGCGAATCCTGCAACCGTACGGGACATGATGCTGCCAATTGCTGGAAGAAGAAGATGACTTGCTTCAATTGCAAGGAAATTGGCCATTTAAGTTTTTAATGCCCAAAGAACAAGCCCGCTGCTGGTGGTGCAAATAGACGTGGTAGCTGATTCTTGAACATTCTTGGCAGCCTTGGGACATGTGGGAATCTACCACATGCTTCTTAAATGGGTATGACCTGGTCGCGTAGCTCGAACATGACATTTTCTGACGTTTTTCGACTTTCAGCTCGTTTATCTTCGTTTTTGCGTACCGGCTTCATCCGAGCTCCGTTTTAGCTGATTCTTTTTTCATTTGACTCGTTTTCTCGCTCTCTTCAACATGGGACCTATCACATACAAAAACATGTAATTTAATGCAAGAATAACAAAATAATCGTTAACGTTTAAGCACAAAATAACATAAAAACTATTAGGAAAACATGTGTGTTTTACACCACATCAGGAAGCACTAGAAAATAGATATGAAGGTAATGTGGGGATACGTGCTTCCAAGACAAAGCTGCTAAAAACCCAATTCTCTGTATTCAAGTATTTGAAAAATGAATCACTTGACGATATCATCACAAGATATTATCACTTGATGACCGAACTAAGTAATTACTCCATTGAATACAAGGAAGAAGAGATAGTAGAGAAACTTCTTGATGCTCTTCCACCGAAATGGGAAATGTACAATGTTCTGATGAGAGAAGATAAAGACTTTGCCAAGATCTATTTGGAAACAGTGGTCAATAAGTTACGAAATTTTGAGCTTAACATGGTTCGGAAGGAGACACCAACTGATCAGGTTCAGGATCCAGGAATGTATGGTGCGAAAGTCACTCCAAGCTCAAGTTCAAAATCAGAATCCTCTGCCTACTACTCAACTCGATATGGTCATGTGATTCTCAATATGGATGGTGATGTATGTTTTGTAGATGGAGGTAGTAATCCTTCAAAACCTCAAGCCACAACTGGAAATTTCTCGTCAAATGTTCCAAGCTACAACTACTCATAGATGCCCATGAGTGTTAAATCAGCTGAACAACAGTTTGCTCTCTATGCATCCTTCATTGCATCCTATGAGAACTACATCAAAGGTAAAATAGTCGACCCTGCAACGTTGGATGAAGACTATGATCAGATCGATGCTGATGATTTGGAAGAGATGGACCTGCAGTGGCAGATGGCTATGATAGTAAGAAGGGTAAAGAGATTCATGAAGAAAACGGGTAGAAAGTTCGTTGGAGAAAGACCAGGGTTTGATAAATCAAAGGTTCGATGTTACAACTGTCAACAAAATGGTCACTTTGCTAAGGAATATACAAATGAGAGAGTCGAACGAAGTCAGAACAGGCCTGCACAACAGAATGGGGGTGGTAGTGAAAATAGGGCTATGGTATCTAGACAGAATGGTGGATACAACTGGAATATACAAGTTGAGGAAGTGTTCGAAGAGGTTAATTTGGTAAACATCGAAACTGGAGGAAGTGAGAGGGAGACGGGAGAAAATCAAGCATATATGGCAGAAGTGAACGATCAGCTCTCTAAGGTAAGTTCTGAACTTCATTGTGAACAATGTGAAAATCTGTCTGAACAATTGAAAACAATAACTGATCAGTTTGTTAGTTTGGAGACACAATTTAAAACCTTAAAAAAAACATCACTATCGCTTAAAATTATGTCGGTTGCTTAAGTTTGAAGGACATATCTTCAGATATGTTTGGTCCTTACTTCTACTTGTAGATTATGAGGATAACCATTAACCAGATGACTGAAAGTGACCGGGGCGGTTTATGATAGGCTTTTATTCTTTCGCTGATAAATAGTCGTTCATACTTAGTTAGAAGGACACATACTCGTATGTGGTCGGTCCAGCTGATCCATTGGATCTTCAGGATAGCCGTTTACCTGAAGACTTTGACTTGATCGGGGCGATAGAATTTTAAATTTTTTTTTAATAAACCAGGTTACTCGGGATGGATCATCCCATTAAGCTCAACAAGATTTTGAAAACGGGATCGGTCAAACGCTTTAGTAAAAAGGTCGGCAAAATTATCCAAAGAATCAACCTTTTCAAGCACAATTAATTTCTTCTCAGCACAATCTCGTATAAAATGATGACGAATGTCAATATGTTTAGTTTTGCTGTGTTTGACGGGATTGTTAGTTACTGAGATTGCAGCAGTGTTATCAATGCAAATAGGAGTTTGAGTGAAATTCAGACCATAATCGCGCAATTGCTGTTGTATCCATAGAACCTGAGAGCAGCAGTTTGATGCTGCCATGTACTCTGCTTCGCAGGTTGAAATGGCTACTGAGGTCTGCTTCTTGCACTGCCAAGACACCAATCTTCCTCCGAGAAACTGACACCCACCCGTTGTTGACTTCCTGTTCTGATTGCAACCTCCATAGTCAGAATCTGTGTAAGCTACCAAATCTAGTTCTCCCCCTTTCGTGTACCACAATCCCAACTTAGGCTTGCCTTTGAGATACCGCAAGATTCTCTTCACTCCCTTCATGTGAGATTCCTTCGGGCTCGCCTGAAAACGAGCACAAAGACAAACAGCAAACATAATGTCAGGTCTAGATGCAGTTAGATACATTAAAGAACCTATGATTTCTCGATATTGGGTGGGATCAACGTCTTCATCACTGTCAGAATCAGCACCCAGTTTGTGGTTGACGCAAACTGGAGTGTCAAATGGGGTGCTATCGTCCATCTTGAAGCGTTTGAGCACATCATGGACATATTTCGTTTGATGAATAAACATCCCATCTTTCTTCTGATCTACCTGCAATCCCAAAAAGAAAGTTAATTCGCCCATGACGCTCATTTCAAACCTCTTCTTCATGACTGCTTCAAATTCCTGACACATGGTGACTTTTGATGCAACAAAAATGATGTCGTCCACATAGACTTGAACGAGTAGAAAATCTCCCCCTTTTCTCTTGATAAACAGCGTGCTATTGATCTTTCCTCTTTCGAACCCATTCTCAAGCAAGTAATCGGACAAGGTTGCGTACCAGGCATGAGGGGCCTGATGTAGCCCATATAAAGCTTTACTCAGTTTGTACACATGATCAAGAAAATCTGGGTCAGGGAAACCCGAAGGTTGTTCAACATACACCACCTCATCGACTTTACCATTAAGAAAGACACTTTTCACATCTAACTGGAACACTTTCATCTCTTTGTGTGCAGCAAATGCCAAAAATAGTCGAATTGCCTCCAATCTTGCCACAGGAGCAAACACTTCGTTGTAGTCGATTCTTTCTTGTTGATTAAACCCTTTTACTACTAGTCTTGCCTTGTTCCGTATGATTATCCCTTTCTCATCTCTCTTACATTTAAAAACCCACTTTGTACCGATAGCATTTACGTTCTGTGGTTTTTCAACTAATTTCCATACTTCCATCTTCTCAAACTGTGCTAATTCCTCTTGCATGGCTTCAACCCACGAGCTATCCTTTAGAGCCATTTGATAATTCTTCGGTTCAATCTGGCTGATGAAGCAGGTGTACAAGCATTCATTTATGATACCAGTGTCTTTAATGCTTGCGTAAACACATGTGTGTTCATCCAAACTTCTTCTTGTTTGAACACCGTCAGACAGATTACCTATCACGTTTTCCAAAGGGTGACTTTTGTGAATTCCAGTAGTCTGAACCAGACCGACTTCCAGATTGTTTTCTAAATTTGAAGAGAGTTCATCAGTGTGTGATTGAAGTTGAGAGTGAAATGGATTTTAGAATTCTTCTTCAGTGGAGGCAGTAGGAGTATCAATGGCACTTGACGAGGTTGTTTGACATTCATCGTATTGCGGACGTTGCACAATATTTTCCTCTTCATCATACAGAATCTGTGAAGCAATTTTCTCATCAAATTCTGCAAAATCCAAGTAAGGCACATTAAAAGATTTGAATAGTTTATCATAGTCGAAAGCTTCAGCAGGTCCCATGCTAGGCCTTGGTGATTTGTAACTCGTAATGTCAGTGTTACAGATCACCTCAACCTTGCTGTTCGATAAATTAAAGACTCTTCTTTTGGGAGTCCCAACAACATATCCGACTAAAATACCTTCGTCGGCTTTCTCACCAAATTTAGATTTTGTCTTTAATATCGAACATGGGGACCCGAAAGGTTCGAGACCATTCAAGTTTGGCTTTCTACCATGCATAAGCTCATAACAAGTTTTATTTAATCTTTTAACAGTTAAAACACGATTAGGGATATAACAGGCTGTGGCAACAGCCTCAGCCCAGAACACCACAGGAAGTTTAGCATCTGCCAGCATGGTTCTGGCTCCTTCGATTAGCGTTATATTCTTCCTCTTATCTACTCCATTTTGTTGCGGAGTATACGGGGCGCTGTACTGATGTTCTATCCCTTTCTGTAAGCAGAACATCTCCATCTGATAGTTCTTGAACTCTGTACCATTATCACTCCTGATGTACTTAACCTTTCTCCAAACAATATTTTCAACCTTGGTAATCAAGTTAATTACCAACTGAACAGTCTCATCTTTTGCCTTCAGAAAGTATATCCAAGAGTATCGAGAGTAATCATCGGTTACAACCAAGCAGTATGACGTTCCACCTAGACTCTTTACATTCACAGGACCAAAGAGATCCATGTGTAGTAGGTCTAGGGTACTGAAAATTGAGTTAACCTTCTTGGAGTGATGAGGCTTTTTGTGTTGCTTTCCTTTCTTACACGACAAGCATTGATCTTCAAAGTTAAATCTTCAAGGGAACTCCAAGTACCAGCCCATTCTTGACAATGTAATTCATTTTACGAAGATGTATATGTCCCATTCTTCGATGCCATAACTCTGACTCAGACTCGGTTGCCTTTGACAGAAGACATGACTCTTCTGTTGTCATCTTAGTTGTCCTCATATCCATTACATACGTGTTCTATTCTCGTGGAGATTTCATCACCACCCAGGCCTCTAGTATCTTGAAACCAGGATAAAGAACGATTGCCTCATTTTTAGTAAAATGCACCGTGTATTCTTTGTCACAATCAAGAAAGAGGCAAGAGAGAATATTTCAAGCATAAAAAAAGGAACGGGAAGAAGAATCTAAAGATCGATTGTGCTTACTATTTAATCAGACACTACGGGTCGAAGTCAACTCGGGGTGACATGGGGAAAGCAAAATACGCTTTGAGAATAGGTAGGAGGCATCACAATCTCTCATGTGATGTCCATCTAATGTTTGAGCTTAATTGAACCTAATCCGTATCACAGACGCGATGAAAACCATACTAAGTTTTATACCTGCTTACAACCTGTTTCTTTAAGTCATAATACCGCTGAACATGGATCTATGTGACAGCCACTTAATTAGTATGATTCCTATTCGGATCTTTTCCAAAACATGCAGGTTCTCGTCAAGACTGAAATTTGATCCCATTTATTTTATTACTAAAATTTTCATTGCCTATTCTGTCTTATGGTTTAAAACTTGGTTACTTGGATCTTTGATCGTAAAGTTTAAATTTTTAACGGAGGATTTGAAAAGCATGTTGCATTTTGATTAATTTTATAAGGTTCTGTTTGTAAATTGACTATAGGCGAAGTTAATATTGGGCGAACTTAACAGATGAGCGAACTTAACACAACTTCGCCTAGGTGGTTGCTTCTAACTATAAGAGGGGTTCGGTGGTCAAACGAGTCAAGATACTTTATCAGATTCCGAGAGGATAGCAGCTATTGAACGGGTGGTTGCTGAACAGTCAAGAATTAATCTCATCCAAACTCATGCCATCCAGAGACTTGTGGCAGAGAACCAATTACAGTCGTCCCTCCTTGTTGAACATGGTAAATTATTTGATGCCCTTAAAGAGTTCTTAGCATCTCAGGGGGAGACGAGCTGCAAGGGCGACGAGTTGAGAACCAAGAAGAGACAAGATAGAGACGATGATCCCAATGCATCGAATGGTGCAGGTGGTGAGTTGCCAAGAACTGAATAAACTCTTGGGACTTCCATATCTCAGGGGGAGTCAACTGGTACATCAGGTGGATCAGGTGGTGAGAATGTCGTTGTTGTTGATGATGAGGAAATGTTGGGTGATGATGATGATTTAACAGATGATGTGTTAACTGTTGATGAGATTGAAAAGATAGGAGAACAAATTGTGATTGATAGTGAGATAGAAGAAGGTGAGATTGTGGATGATAGTGTAGAACATGATATTCCAGATGTTGACAAGGTGAATATGAGTCTAGATATGGATGTGTCAGATGAGTCTGAGTGGGAAGAACAGCCGAGATGGAAAGAAAGCTATGCTCAGTGGTTTGTTAAGACAAAGAAGCCAGCGGTTCCAACAATGTTCAATAAGAGTTACAATATCAAGGGGTATGCTGAGTCGAAGAAAGGTATTATTTGCTGGCTGTATGATGAGCAGTTAAAGTTATTTGTGATTAAACGCTTTGATGGGATTCAGTATTTTAAGAGGACTTTGAGATCGCTCAATACCTTGCCTGAGTGTGAGGTGAAGGATTTGGCTAAATTGAGATTGATTAATAGGAGTGATGACAATATGGCTAGAACAATTGGGAAGATCGTGTGGAAAGAAAGCGTGAAAGAGAAGAAGTTTGAGTTGTTAAAGCCTCAGAAAGGGAAGTTAGTTGAAGATAAGGAAAGGGGAATGCGAGCTGATGGCAAACCTTGGATGGTGATGAAATATAAGCCGATTCGGTGTTTGAAAGAAGTGCCGATGAAGATAATGCCCAAGGATGTTTTAAAAAGTCTTAAGTGGTGGTACGTTGATAGTCAAACAGCTGAAGCTGTTATGGAAGATGAGGAAGAACAGGAGATTTTAAGAGTGTATGATCCCATGCACTTGGTAAATTTGTCTCAAGCTGATTTGCAGGTACTAAACGATAAGAATATATTCTACATTCCTGCGTGGAAAGATGAAGCCAAGAAGTACCAGAGGGTGGTCTCTGTCTGTGTAAGACAGGGCGTTCATGCTTGAAGACGGGTGGCACGAGATTTTTGGGATTGCTAGACACGAGAATAAAGATAGAGATATGAAGCTACTGCCAAGGGGGAGTCTGTTGGTGCATAATGTCAGTAGTTCAGTATCTTGTATGTGTCTGTAATCGTTTTAGATTGTTTGTTTGGTT
The DNA here is from genome assembly GCF_021521415.1 of Bidens hawaiensis. NCBI lineage: Eukaryota > Viridiplantae > Streptophyta > Magnoliopsida > Asterales > Asteraceae > Bidens > Bidens hawaiensis. The sequence continues at coordinate 846,067 of NW_027491503.1, forward strand.
TTGAATATTGTTTTGTATAAGTTCGCCTGAGATGTAGGCGAACTTGGAGAATAAGCGAAGTTATGACAACTTCGCCTAGTATGTTAGGCGAAGTTATCGAGGTCTATTTAAACCTCCACTTCGGCTTATCGTGAGATAGTTTTTTCGAACGTGTGTTAGTGATTATTGATATCACGTGTTGAAGTGTTGCAATACAATCAAGTTTATTAGTATTGTGCCGTGAGTTTGTCTTATCGGTTCAACGTATTATCTATCTTACGCTCGTATCGTATTACGTGGGGATTCCGCACCCTCGTGTTACGAGATATTCCTGTGTGATCCGGCTGGGAACCTACAGTTTGGTTGTACAACACGAGAATGAAACTCTTCCCGGGCAAGTTAAGAAGTAAGTGGACGGGCACGTAATCGATTGTAAGAGTCGGGAATCATGGTCAGTACGAGATTGAAGATTTTGATGATCATTTGAGACAAGTGGTAAATGGCTATAGACTAAAGCCATATTTGGAGATGAAGGACATACACGAGCTGGATGAGGAATCAGTGAATTTCGTTGACTTCACCGGTTTATGAAGATAACTGAGTTCGTAGCATTGTCTAGCTGTAGACTTTAAATTCAGCGCTTACGGGAGGCAACCCGGGGTCTGTAAGTGTCTTTCCAGTTTTTATTTTTATTTTTATTGAGTCTTGTACTTAGTGTCGTCTCGAGTTTTGTGCAGTAAACGCCAAGTGTGGGGAAGCTCGTTGAAGAGTCGGAAAATAGAGAAGTTTGGTAAGCATTGTTTAAGCACACATCATTCCAGTTATGTTAACGTATTTTGAGTTGTGCACGGGTCCAGGGTGATGTCGGGATGCCAAAAAGTTTCATTTTCATAAAAATTTGATTCTCGCGATGGGATCCTTATTACATCCATCGCGTATCACGATGGGATGTAACTCTAATTTGCCCACCAATTGGGTGGCGGTACGCGCCCACCCCTAATTCCACCCACCGCGTATCGCGATGGGTCCCGGAGCCCCGCCTGACCCAATTGTTTATAACTTATCGTCTTCTTCTTCTTTCTTTCCTTCTTTCTTCTTTTTCTCTGATCTCTCTCTCCCGTCTTCTCCTCTTCCTTCTTTCTTCTTCTCCGGTGAACCCAACAACCCACAGTCACACCCACCACCACCATCTCCACTTGTCTTCCTTGTCCCGCCGTCCACCATCCTCTCACAGTCACCACTCCCCACCACACTATCATCCCCGTCTCCCTCCTTCACCATACCTACCATCACCACCACTATTGCCCCAACCCTCCATCGCCGTCCACTGTCGCTATCACCACACAACCTGCCACCACCATCAAACCACCACCGACGCTCAACTGCCACCCCGCCGACCACAAACAACCCACGACCACCACTGTCATTATTAATCGATTCACTCTCGTTCGTCGACTTTGAGGTATGTTATTAAAATATTATTATTTTATTTCGTTGTTGCTCAATTTGCGGGATTATCGGGGTTTATTGGGGTCGTTGTGGCTGTCGGGTTATTATCGGGTCGATGTATGTTTGATTTTCGGGATGCTGGGTATGCCGATTTTGTTGGGTTTATCGGATGTGTTCGGACTACTGGAGGCCCGTCGGGCCGGGATCGTTGAGGAGCATGATCCATTAGCTTTAGTCCTGGTTCGACAGGGTCCACAGGCACCACCACTAGAGGGATCGGAGGCTGCAGTTTCTCTTCAGAGAGGTATTCCGACACGTCGGCAGCGTGGCCCGACTCCACATATCATGCTACCTCAGAAGCAGCATCCACTCCGAGAGGCATCAGCATCTTCCTCACGCCAGCCGCAGCAGCCCGTCACATTGGCTATGATATATCAGCGGTAGTCGGAGATCCTGGAGGAGCAGAGGGCACAGCCGGTCCGATATGATGAGTATTTTCGTTTGTTGTTTGTTGCTTCACAGGTACCGCTCCCACAGTCATTGATCATTACAGTGGAGCAGCCAGTGGATCCGCAGGACGAGGCAGCTTATGATCCGCCAGCACAGTAGCTTTTTGGTTACCTTTTTCACTTTATTTTGTTTTTATTAGTATCATGGTCTGTATTATATTATATTATATTTTGGGGATTCATGTATGGGTAACTGGTTGGGCGTTATGTTTATATATCTTTTGATTGCTGCTGTGTTTGATTTATTTGTAAGTTTTGTTGTAATCGAACTTTGTGGGTGTTGTTCACTATAAACCCTCACGAGACCCCACTCGTCCTCCCGGGCTACCGGGGGGTTTACAGGGCTTGTTGCATACGCTAAATGCAATCGTGATTCCTACGAAAGTGAGTTAGGTCTTTTAATGTTTTTAACTAATTTAACATAATTTATTATGAAACGACTTAATTTGGCTCGGTAATTGTTTTAATAAAATTAACAAATATTCATTTTCATAACTCTTAAAAGACCTATGTCTTACACTTGTGAGAATCTTGCTTCTACACATCTCGAGATTTTGCAGGTTCGATTGTCAGTTTTGGTAATTGGATGAGACCAGAGTATACGAGTGTTTATGAGAGTTCACGAGCCGACTGGTCCTTTTCCAGTCACGTTGATTTCATGTGATTTTAGTTTCATTATTTAATTTTGTTTTTATTAATTTAAACGTTAAAAGAGTAATTGTATAATTGTTAGTATAACCGCCACATGTGAGCCCCGAAATTTTAAAATTGCTTAATAGTCAAAAAATCAATTTCAACCCCGTCCCTCAAATGTTCATTAATCGTTTATCATTTTTAACTTTGAGAACAATGTTAAGTGTTCTTACATTGAGGACAATGAAAACCTCAAGTGTGGGGATGGGGGAAATTTGAAAAATTTTAGCCCGATAGTACCTCGAAGAGTGTTCAGAAACCAAAGTTGTTAACTATTAATTATTGCCATTAATGCCAAGTCATAGGTTTCTGGTCATGGTTGGTTTTTTGGCTTCTCATTAGTCTTACTCACAAATGTTTTTATAACGAGAAGTTAAAAATGGGGTCGTTTAGGCAGGGATAACGAGTCACGGGGACAGGTACACATGTTTATATCGTCAACCCTATTCCTCCGGTACGTGTGTGAGTTGACCCAAATATATATAATATACATATAATATATAGTACACACATGTCATTTGAGTGCTTTCACTGATGTTCATGGATTACGGTATCGTAGTTGGAAAATGCAAAAGTGATAGAGGCAAATTAGGTTATGCCTCGTCTGGATGAGCGAGAGTGTGGGTATTGGGGGGTTGGGCCTCATACATTATACATATGAGCGTGGGCAATGTGAGGGGCGGGGGGTTGGGTCCCTTAGAAAACATTTCTTGGACTTATTTTTTGTTTGTTTAACCCCGACATTATGTTACGAGACGATCTGGCTTACTAGGTTTATTTGTAATTGTAATTGTATTTGTATTTGTTTTTGTATTTATTCCATTATTAAGCATCACGTTATTATGTTAAAAAATTGTGGAAAAAGCCAAAAAGATGTATGTTTATATTCAGTTATGTATTCAGTAGTTGGTTGAGTTCGTCTATATATATAAAAAAAATTTGTGAAATCAGTATGTATTTAGTTGTTTATTTAGAGGTAAATTTTCAGTCAGTCAGTTGTATGGTAGTTTTGTTTATTTAGATGTTTTGTAATAAGCCGGGTCAAATCGTTTGAGCTACTTAAATATTTACCTTCCATACCCTTACACCTGGCCCCGTTACAACCCTTTTAAGAAATCTTGGTTTGCATTTGTGTCAAAGCAGCTTTATGTATGAATACTTGCTTATGAGTGATATTGAGAGCAGAGTGATACTGGCACATCTTTTGCTAGTCCATATATTAAACCGAGAGGAGAGATGTTATATTACGAATGGTATGAGCATGTGTGCCTTAACCGGAAACAAAGTACACTTGTCTGGGCGGCTATATTGTTTTATTATAGCACTTAACCTTATTTGTGGGATGTCAATCTATAAAAAGTGTCAGTCTGGGAAACTGGGTATGGCCTTAAACCTTACTAGTATTAATGGCGATAATCTACATACCTATGATGGAGGTTGATGTTTGCTTTAGAGTTTTCTTGAGGGCAAGCAAAAGATAAGTGTGGGGATGTGATGGTCGGGTATTATATATATATATATTAGTGTATTAATTATGTAGTTTTAATGAATATATTGTTAGAACTTTGGTACTTCATACATGCTTTGGTATTTCAGGTCATTGATCATTAAAGATGCTAAATTGGAGACTTGTACGAGCATGGAATGATATCTCGGGAAGACCGAAGCATGATTTGATGTCTTGGGAAGTGTTACAAGGAGTCGGGAAGAGTATGGATGAGAAATCATAAGCCGATGCTAAAACTGAACAAGATGGGTTGACAAAATGCGACCTTGAAGTAAAACGAACATATCTGGAGCTAAACAATGAGTTACGGGAGCCATAATATATGAATTTTGGGTTTCTCGACGAGAGGAATCAGAAAATGTGGTTTTCTTAGGTCGCGATACGCGATGGGATGGTCATATGGCCATCGCGTATCGCGATGGACATAAAAAACGGGAAAATTAGGTTTTAATCATATTCTTCATCATAAAGAACCCTAATTCCGTTTTGACGACCAAGAGGCGATTCCAACAGTCCAAGAAGGCGATTTTCACTATCCAAGCTCGTGCCAAGACCCTACATATGATTCCTATCATCCATATCGAAGATTCAATGATGTCAAGGCTCGGCTAATCTCCTAGTATCGCACCCGGGATGTATAGTTTGTAACCTTTTTACCTTTTTTCTCATGTGATTTAGAACACTTGTGTATTGTTATTGATGATTTATATATGATTATTGATGTTTGGTATTTCTGTGTGTTCGGTCGGTTTAGGTTTACGTTGGTCTGAACGATCTGTTACCAGTTGCTAGATAATTAGTCATATAACTGTTTGGTTAGATTGAATACGATAAAACATACAATTGCCCTTAACTGAGTCACACTGGCAAGGACTGTTTGATAACCAGTGCCGTGTGTAAAGTAATTGTTGATGTCTAAGGTTTTGTCTGATTGATCAGTTTTCAGTTAATCGTTAATAATTAATCGGTTAGGTTGCATGAGATACTGTTGGTTGCTTACTTGAATTCCCGGGTGTGATTTGCTTTGTTAACTGCTTACAACTCGTTTATTTGTTCGTTGCTTAGTTCTCTACATTTACTAAAATTGCTTGCGTGATCAGCACTAAAAATCAGTCACTTCATAATTAGAAATCTGTTACACGAATATATTGACCACATACTCCTTGTGATACGATACCCTACTTGCTCTAACTATTTAGAATAATTAGGTTTTTGATTGACTCAAACGACGGTCATCAAAATGGCGCCGTTGCCGGGGAGTTAGTGCGCTTAGTGTTTTTCGTGTTATTTGATTTCTTTGTTTATTTTAGTTTAAGTTTAGTAATTTTTAATTTTATTTTTGTTTTTATTTATTTTATTTGTATGTATTTTACGCGGGTTGTGTTAGTTGTGCAGATTACAGGTTTATGCACACCCGTCATTCGGGCCGACAGTCTCCGTTAATTTACGAGCCCGAAATCGAGAGGTTAGCTCGGCAGAACCGCGTACCAAACAGAAATTCCGATATGGAAGACCAGAACCAGAACCAGAACCAGAACGAAAACCAGAACCAGAACAATAACCAAAACCAAGACCCACTCCCACAAACTAACGCGTTTCACCCAGACAACATACCTGACCCACCAGACTTTAATAACCAAAATGACCAAAATCACTCAGCTCGTGCTTCCAGAACCCGAAACCAAAACCCAAGACGAAACCTAAACCTCAACTTTGACCGAGCCGGACCATCCGCTCCAAATAATAACCCCAACCGCTGAGTTCGGATAAATATCGATGATGTTCAACCGAGTGTTCCGACAGAAGAGGAAGACGAAGGGGAAAATAATAATGGAAACAAAGGTTTGGAGATCGATAATGAGGTAGACCGATGGGTTAGAAATAATCGGGCAGTTGAGCCCGAGAATGAAGGTATTGAGCAGGAAGATGTGGGTTATGGTAATCGGGGTGAAGAGGTTGAAGAGCCGGTTAATCGAAGATAGGCTGAACCAGTTAACAGAAACGGAAGGGGTCGAGACAGGGTGAATCAGGCAGAACGGCCCGAGAGAGTTCGTGGTATTCCGGTTAACCGGGGCGGTTTGGGAAACCCCGGGGGACTTAGGAGGAATTATATGGCTCCGGTTCACGGTGTTAACAGTCGGTTCAGACCGGCTATCTCGGACGGAGCATCCCCGTTGGTCCCACAGGAACGAGTGCAGGGACAACAAACTTTCAAGTCCCGGCCATCTTACATTAACATCGTTCCTCATTTCCACGGGTTGGCTTCGGAAGACCCGTATTCGCACTTGACCGATTTTCGGCTATTTGCGGGTCTATTGGTGATGGTACATTTGATCAGGATGAAGTCCGGTTGCGATTATTCCAGTTTTCTCTAAAAGATAAAGCAAAACTCTGGTTTAATTCACTGCCGATGCACATCATCAGAAATTGGGCTGAGATGCAGCAGGTGTTTCTAAACGAGTTTTATTCACAGTCAAAGACTACCGAGGCCCGTTCAGACATTCGCAACTTTTCATAGTTCTCTGGTGATTTATTTCATGAAGCCTTTACCAGGTATAAAGACATGATCAGGAAATACTCACATCACCAAATCGAATTGTGGGAACTGGTAAAGTGTTTCATTGATGGGTTGACATACGAGGACCAAAAGCATCTTAAGGCCTCGTGTAATGGTCTGTTACTGAATCAGCCTGAGGAAGATGATTGAGATTTTCTAGAATTTATGTGTGAAGATTCGAAATCTGAAGCAGTAGCTGGAAGACGAAGACGGGGTAATTCATCACGGTCAGTTAAGTCAGTTGCGAGTAAGTCTGAAAGAATTATTGAGTTGGAACGTGAACTGGCTGAGTTTAAAAAGGGTAAGAAAAAAGAGGTCGGGAAAGTTGGTGTTAAATTCCCGGTTTGTGAAGATTGTGGTGAAATTGGGCATAAGGCAGAAAATTGCCCCGAGTATTATGATGGTGTGGAGGATGACACCGAGGAAGTTAATTATACTTACGGGGATTCCAAAGGCCAAGGGTTCAATTCGAACACATATCACCCGGGCCTGAGGAATCACCCGAACTTTCGTTACGGGAACACATCTTCGCAGTTGAACCCGAACTTTTAGGGATCGAGCCAGAACAGATCGCAGGGTAATTACCGCCAGAGCGGTTATCAGCAGGGTTCGAGTACTCAGAATCGGGGATATAACAGAGACAGTAACCGGGGTGGTAATTCTTCGGGTAATCAGGATCAGCAGAAAGGGTCTTCGGGGAATTCGGATGAGTCGGTGCACTCAAAGTTGGATGCATTGTTGAAAGTCATGACTGATCATAAAACCGAGACGAAGCAACAGTTCGAGTTACGAGATAAGTCGTCAGAGACAATGATGAAGCAGATCGGTCAGCTCGCTTCCGATGTGGCAAAATTACAGAAGAACACGAGCCAACTCCCGAGCGACACCACATTAAACCCGAACCACTATAGTTCCAGTTCGAAAAAGCACGTCAACCATGTAAGTATTTTACGTAGTGGTAAAAAGTATGATAATAAAGTTGGGGTTCCACCACCATTGGTTGAGGGGGTGGTGGAAGAAATTGATGAAAATATCGTCAGTGATGACGAGCCAGAACCGATTAAACTAAATGAATCTAATAAAAGTGAAACTAAAAATAACAAATCGGTTCCGAATGATGACACCAACAACTCTAAGGATAAGGAAAAGGTGATAACCGTTCCATATCCCGATGCTTTGTTGGCGCTCTCAAAGGCGAAGATGGCATCAGAATGAGTCTAGGAGGATTTCGCACTCCTAGACTTCGTGCAGATCTCGTTTCGATCAACGACGAAACGGGGACTTACGTATATAGATTTAGATATAAATCTGAAAAGACAAAATTTTTAGAAGTTAATCAACCGGTTCAGAGGAACTAAGGTTACAAGTCATATTTGGATATGAAACATTACCATATACTTCGTCGAGGTCAACATCTTCGATTGTTCTCATATGAACCAGCCCGAATCACGCATCTGAGTTGACGATCTTCAATTTCGTGGCAAAACCCTAACTTGTTGAAGAAGAAGGACAAAGACAATGGAATTGGGAACGATCGAGGGTCGGATTCGGTTTATAATGGGGGGAAATGTGAAGGGGGTCTGAAATACGGTTATACCCCCACGTGAGAAGCACGTGATAAAACTTAATGAAGAATTTTAAAGGGTTAGGCCTAAAAGATAAACACTATAGGATTCTGAAACGTAAAGGACAATAAACATCAATTTAGAAGATAAAGGACCATGAGAGAAATTTGGGTAAACATAAAAAATAATTTTTGTAATTATGTGAAATTTGGGGTAAACATAAAAAACAGTTTTTGAAATTTGGGGTAAACATAAAGGGGATTGTATCGTTTATCTCCAACTAAACATTTATGTATATATAAATCTATAATATATATAAACGAAACCTTAAGAAACTTTCTTGTTGCTCCATACATTCTCCCAAACCACCAGATTTCATTATTTGTAAATAGAGGTTTCTTATGCATTTAACACGAATTCACGGGTATGGGTCTTACCAAACCCATATGGTCCTTAAACGGGTTATAGCATCTCATTAAATTAAAATTTAATCTCACCAAATATTTGATGTGAAAATCCTATAAAATATGGATAAAAAATTAATATCTGATTTTTTTAAAAAGATAATACTTATAATTAAGAAACAATTTCATAGTAAAAAAATAAACGGGTCATGGGTTTCACCAAACTATACAGGTTTTAAACCGGGTTATAATATCTCATATATTTATGAAACTCTTTCATTATCAAATTGTTAACTTCCTTATGATAAATAAAATTAAAATTAAAAAAATATATATAAATATTATAAACGAATAATGTTAAACAATCCCGTAATACAAGGGATAAAAACTAGTTTATTTATATTTTACTTTTTAACAATAAGCGATGTTATGAGAATCACAAATTAAGAACCCTGAGCCAATGAGGTATATAACACGAACAACAAACTTTTTTTCATAAGAAATTTTTTTTTGTCTTTTTCCCTTCAGTTATTTCTAGCCTGTATAAGAAAACATTTGGCAAATTTTTACATCTGGTACACTAGTTATAGGCAATGTTATAAAAGTACGTTTACAAAGTTGAATTCTTTAGGAGTACTTGCTACAAGGTATGACACCGATGCGAGTTTCTTTAACTCCGCTTAGTTACCAATAATCGATCAAAGACAGTCAACCCCAGCTAGAATCACGTCTAGCCGGTCAGCTTGGACCGAATTTGAACTTTAAAAGAAAAATTCATATTTCTATTTAAAAAATAATCATTTTTTTTAATTAATGTTAGCAAATTTTCAAATAATTTAATATTTAAAAAAATATTTCTCTTATTTATATTGATATTCACTTATTTTGTTATAAATATTAGTAAACTTATGATATTTGACATGTATATATTATCCAAATGTTAATTTTCTTTATATCTACCATTTTCAAGTACTCCAAGTCAGGGCCTGCCTGGGGGTGTGGCCGGGTAGTCGACGGCCACAGGCCCGATACCCCGCTAGGCCTGAAAAAAATTAGAATTTTTTTATGTATTTTTATAAATTTTTTTTATCTATAATCAATGTTTCAACATAATTTCATAACCATTAGCTTGGTCTAGTGGCAAAGAGGTATGACATCTAACAAGAGGTTGTGGTATCTAGTCCTAGTTGAGACATTTTTCTGTTTATTTTTATACACAAGTTTTTTACACAACTCAAATTAAATTAAAATGTTTATTTTACTTAAGGCCAAAAAAATTAAGGCTCAAAAAAATTTAAATTGTTTAAACAAAAAAAAATGTTTCTTTTACTTAAGGCCCAAAAATTTTTTCGCTTTTGGTCAAAAAAAATCTCGTCTTTTCGGAGCCGGCCCTGCTCGAAATGCACCCAACTCCTAACTTGACCGCCTAACGACTTTTGCAACCTTTGTTGTAGCCCGTAGGACAAGTTGTGTATACAAATATATCTTAAAAAAAATTAAAAGAAAAATAGAAGCAATCGAAACAATTTAGTACAAGAGGAAGGTCCCACGACTATAATTTGAAACCATTAAGGACAATTTATGTGTTATGTCATATCTTTATTTATTTAATTTTTATATTTATGTAACACTACCTGATCATACAGAAAATGTCGGGTCATTTTTGTTAACTAGGTTTTAATTTGCTCTGTATCATATTTAAGATATGCTTCTTGTGATCTCTAAAGATGACAAAAAGAGTATAAGTGAAACATGTGTACCGATTGAAGTTCACACATTTCATGTGTGTCCAATAAATCTCCATCAAAGCACTCTATAGTTTTTTCAATCTATAATTATGTCTAGGTTGAAAGTATATAAATAAATAAATAAATTTCCTTTTAATACCAACGGGAAACTGTTTTGATTTCTAATTGGTAAAGAAAAGTTATACATGCTCTTAAAATATTTTTGGGTTGTGAACAGTTCGCTAGTCAAATGAGCAGACTCAGTTAAGGGTCCGCCAATCAAATGACCAGACTCTAAAAAAAATCTGAAACCGAATATTCATGTCAAACTCCTCAAATACACTGACATGGCAAAACTTCAAAATTAGCAGCATTTTAGAGACCTTAGTTATAATGTAACAGTATGTTAAATTATATGTAAAAATGGTTTATTAACATTGAGAAATGAGAATTGTTACAAGTATTATTTCAATGGCCTTATATCGTAGTCTCGAGTGGTACTGGTACTAGTACTAGTGTATCAAGGTGAAACTTTTTGGACAGTGTGGTCAACCATATTCGCAGTTATGAAATTTGAATTACAATCTTACTATATACTATTAAAAAAGCAAAAAAATATGGACATATAACACCATTCTAGCATGTCCATAAGATGTGACATAGTCTCTTACCAATTTTAACAATTATTTAATTAAGTAATTTAAATTATAATTAAAATTAAATATGTTTTCTTGTTTGTCATGTCATCCATAATTAGCCAACTAATAACATGAATGTACATTTGGTTTTAATTACTTATAATTTACTAAGTTATGTTACTAAATAGACAAAATCGAAAATCAAAAGCCATTTCATTATATAAGATAACCGACATTGATTAGTTATTCCTCCATTTCTTAAGCTTTTTCACAAAAGATTATCAAACATAATGGCTTTCATACATGTCTATAAAATGCAATTTCATATATTACACGACTAAAAGCTTCCATTATACATTTCACTGTATTTTGTAACTTAATGTTTTTCAATATTATTTTTTAATTGCTCATACAAATTTTAAGTTTGACGATTATGTGATATTCTAATCTTATATACCTAATAAATTTATTAGCACGTACGTTAATTTGCTAAATAGTGAACCTGCAATTCTTACAACTCTCTATTCGTCAAATTTATTCTAATTACAATAAAACATAATATTAATAGGGTAAAATCATCTTTACACATAAATTCATAATTTTATATTTATTTAAATAAACAATCATATATGTATACATTTACTTGACGAATTTATTAATTGCGTCTGTGTGATACACGGGGCACTAACCTAGAATAGTAATATATTCATATCATAAATGTGACATGATCATTACGATGGTAGATGATATCTTGAGCATTTACATGTTATAGTAATCATAGTGTAATATGGTTTTTGATTAATGTAAAACCTGAAGCGATTCTTACCGAACAATATCGATACCAGTATTGGTATTTTTTAAACCAGTACCGGTATTCATTTTCATGGTTTTCGATCAATGTAAAACACATGTTGATATTCTTTCGGGCATACCACAACTTTATTTTTGGGTTTTCTCTTTTGGTTGCTAGAGCAAACGTTGATATCGTAACGAACATAATCAAAACTGATCGAATTCCCCTTGCATCACACGGTGAAATCACACTAGTTATTTTTAAACAGTAAGGAAATGGTGGTTTAAACTGATAAAATCAAACAATTTGACCGTCAAACCATCAAAACCAGACGGTAAGACTTTTCAACCAAACCTACTTGACACACATTTTGATTTGTCGTTTCTCAAAATCGTAGATGGCTAGTTTGACACATAAATTCATCCTATGAGTTAAAACTTATAATCATAAAAACGTGATGAATTCGAAGAATAGTAACCAGTAACTAATGATGTGTATGACTGTAGATCGAACTCTACCTTCCAAAGTTGATAACCATTTTCCTACTTCTACACACATGCAAATAAATGTAATTGTAGCAACTAATGTCTTGTAACTTTCATACTCTCTCTATCTCTCTCTCTCTACATATATATCTATATATATAAATACACAAACACACAAATCATTTACAAAACTTGTTCTTGGAAATAATGAAAAGATCACCTTGTTGTGAAAAGGTAGGGCTCAAGAGTGGGAAATGGAAGCCAGAAGAAGATGAGATATTGGTCTAAGTACATTCAATCCAACGGTGAAGGTTCTTGGAAATCTTTACCCAAAAATGCTGGTACCATTTACATATTTATATAACATATATATATATATATATATATATATCAATTTATAAATTTACTCATACTTCATATATATATATATATATATATATATATATATATCTTATTATTGTAACAAAATTTGAAAGGGTTATTGAGATGCGGAAAAAGTTGTAGATTGCGATGGGTAAACTACCTGAGAGGAGATTTGAAAAGAGGTAATTTCAGCGTTGAAGAAGATGAAAAGATTGTTATGTTACATAACGTCTTTGGAAACAGGTTTGTTAGTTCAATTCTCGACTTTGAACATGTAGATATTAGTTAATGATCCATCCTTCATATAAACAACTAATGGATGAACAAAAAAGAACTCAGAACATTTTCTTTGTTTTGGTTTATTTACTTTGTTTATTAATGTTTGTCATTTATGTTCGTTCTTTTATGTTTCTTCACATACGTTTGTCCATACAAGTTCGTGTAGAATATTAACGAATGAAACAAAAATGTGCATGCACACATGTTTATTTCGTAACGAATGAAAATCCGTTTATTTAAGTGTTTGTGTTCATTTGTTCATTTAAGCTTAGACGAACGAACACCAACAAGCTCCGTTAATTGTGTTAGTTTGTTCGATTAAGCTTAGACGAACGAACACCAACAAGCTCCGTTAATGTTCCGTTTAGTTTGTTTACATGACTACTAGATCTACAAGCTTTAAACCATACGTTGATACACGCGCACCTGACATCAGAAAGAATGTCTTTGTTGCTAAAACTGTGAAAGTCACACCTTAAATAGCATTACTAGTCCACATGAAATTACTAGAGTCAGGTGCTTGTTGAGTGGTACCCACTCCGCTCAAAATCAGATTTTTTTTTTTTTTTTCAAAAAAGTGTTTGGTTGGAATGGTATTTACCAAAATGATGTTCATTGAAAAATATTTACATAAATAGTGTTATTGAAAGATTTTTGTATTTCTCACTCCAAATATTATTGGGTAAAACTAACATGAGATCAAGATATCTCTTTTCTTTTTATTCTAAAGAAAAATAAAATTAACTTAAATCTAAAATTATTTTTTATACAATTATACATGTCTTCAATTTTAAAATTTATACTCCTCTTTTTAAATAAATCCTCAAAGGCTAAAACAGTATACACACTAAACATATATAAATGCGCTCACTTTACCTTCAAATTTTATACACGGTATAAATTAAAAATCAATTTTAATGTGTTTAGTACTTCTCATTCAATTAGTATAACTGAAGTTAGTTCTGTTTTATTTTAATTTATTTTCATTTTATCGTATCGTTTTCAATTCTAACACTTTCATTATTAAGATTGAAAATCACATGGAACTAGAGATGGGTGAAAGAACCGATTAACTGATCCAACTCAAAAATCAAACCGAAGTCAAACCGGTTTAAATTAAATAATTGAAAATATATAGTTTACCCTTTCAAAATGCTCAAAAATAATATAAACGAAGTTCTAACCTACTTTTGTTAATTGTAACAAAATTAAAATGAATTTAGTGTAAACCATCATTTTTTTTTTCAAAATGCCCAGTAAATGCAACTAAAAATATAAGTAACCATCCAAAGAATTATATCTCAAATATACCGAATAAATAATTTGTAAACTTGAGAAAAATGGGGCACCCAAGAGACAAATTATTCGAATGAAATGAAAAGATAAATGACTCAAATTTAGAACCAATGTGTGATTGGAAAATTAGAGAGATAAATCGAGTATAATTAATTATATAGGTTATTCTAGGGTTTCTTTAAAATTAATAGTATGAATTAAACTAAATATATAAAATTGGAGTTTTGAATAAAAAAAATTAAATAAAAATATTTACAGCAAAGAGATTCACAAAAGCTATCATACATTATTGTAAATCAAAATTTGTAACATTATAAAAAGTTTGTGTGGGTCCCTTGACCGGATCTAACAACACAACAACTAGTCTACTTGGATCAACCTCTACACTAACTAGCGGAAATCACTAGTGAGGACCGAGATTTCGGATCTTGTTTGGTTTTTATTGTCGTGAGGGTATGAGAGGGAAGAGAGAGTTTCGAGAGTTAGAATAAGATAAGATTTAACAAAGGTTATTTGTGTATGAGTTACACACACTATATATATTGTGTGTGCTCATACACTATCTAATCATTATTCCCGGCCCAATGGGCTCCCCAATACATGGCCTTGGGCCCAAACATACATATAAACAAAGTCCAACTAGCTAACATTACATAAATGACACATTGAATACAATTACGAAAGACTTAGTAAAAAATGGGCCTAACAATCTCCCTCTAGTCTTTGGTATTTGTCCCGTTAGCTTCCATTTTAGTCGGACTTGGACTCGTACTCAAACACCTCATGTTGATCAAACGGTTGTCTTTCAACAAGTAAATGAACAAACTTGTTGAAATTTCCCACAATGGCATTGGTACAGTCCTTGCGCACATCCTCAACAGTGCACAAAGGAGATCCATGCAGCTTCAGCTGATCTTCTTTTCCAAAACCTGATAGCTCAAGCTCATCAAAGAACCGAGGTGATGCATGCTTTTGCAATGGATGATCACCTCGCTCGTGTCATTGTCGAACTCCCACGAGATGAATTCTTAGAGAAGATTGTCATCAAAAGGCATTCCCTCCATGGTCGTCAGAAATTTTGTATCTCCATCCTTTAACCAGATTTTTGGTGACCAGATTGATATCTTTTGACTTGAATGCTCTACCCGGATTCAGAGCAAACTTTTGGTAGCCTTTTCTCAATTCATGCTTCAGAAAACGCTTGAACCAACCTTGTAGAGTGTCCTCTTCTCCTCCACCCACTGTCCTTCTGAAGTAGTTCATGTCCAGAACAGGCAGGGTGTGTATATCTGGATGTGTGAAAATGTATAATATAAATAAAGAACGAATCACAATTAAGCTTTAAATTTATAAAAACGAAAATCCTATAGAAACCACACAAAACCGGCAAGTGTACCGATCATAAATAGTATAGCATCAAGGAAGTCCGGATGTCGAACTCAAAGACACGTGAAAACGTTTATGATTAAGAAAACTCTAACCAAGACTTACCAAAATAATATTTATTTAATTTTTAAGATTTTATTTAACTACTTAAATTAATTTAACTAAACGAAAACGTTTGACAAAATACTTTTAGAAAACTTTGACTTAAATTCAATATGTAAAAACGTCTACCTAGGAATGAATCATGTTGACAGAAATAACAAGACAATGGATTGAAAATATTCACGACACCGGTTATAAAAGATGACACAACCAAAACTTGTTTTAAGAAAGTCAAATTGCCTCTCAGTCTCTCTAACAATCTCTAACTTATTTTAGTTGATTTTAAAGAATAAACCGGAAAAACAATTATTAACGTGTTCAATTGCCGACTCTCCTCTCGGTCTCCTCGACACACTATCCTAATGGAAACGAATACTACGTCACCAAGGATAGAGGAACAATTTAACTTAACCCAAATTAAACCAACTAATTGCACGTAAACACTCAAACTCGACAAGACAAAAACCCGCTCTCGCGCGGTCTTAATTCTAACAAGTAAAAGCAACGAGACAATATTACTTCTTATCACCTCTCGGTCTCAAAGAAGGTGTATTCTAACTGAATTTAGATGATTATATTACCCACTTATCCCTACGGTTGTACTTCCCGCAAATAAACCCGAAACACCAAGTCAAGAGTTTAACAAGCAATCAATTAACCAAAACTAATTCAATTAACTAATGCAAGAGGGTTATAAGCAATAACAAATAAAACACAGCCATCATACACAATCTAATTTATGGTTTAGTTAAACTTTACATCAATAATTCAAGTCTTGAACATTAACAATCCATTAAACAAGTCTAAACTACTCAACAATCATCTATCCTAGGTAGAACAAGCAAATTTAGCTACTCATTACTTTTGGACAGCCATGCATACTTAAGAAAAACACCATAAACATCATCATAAACATTATAAAACTCATTCAAGATCCAAACACAATCAATTATAAGTCAAACTATCAACCAATTGCAAAACAATTCAAATCAAAAGACCAAATTAATAAAGTTAGGGTTCTTGAACAATAATTAAAGTTTAAGGATGAATTACTATCAAGTATGGCTGATATTTATGATTGTTTGAAGCCCCTAGCTGCTGCCCAAGATCACCTCTTCCTTCTCCAGCCGTCACAGCCCCTCAGCCGCCTCCTTCTTCTCTTTTTTTCTTTCCTTTTTCCGGCTGCTACAGTTGCTGCGATCGGCAGCTTTGAAGAAGTTAGGGTTTTAGGTTTTTTTCTTTGTATTTTCGGGATTAGTAGCTGGATAATGGCTGAATTCCTTTGTTATTAACTTAATATAATATAATATAAGGCTTTTAATATGTGGGCTTGGGTCGGGCCTTGACTTATAAGTTTGAAACTTGAACAATTAAGCCCCTAGAATCTTCCAATTTGCCTCTTTTTTCACCATCTTATATAAACCTACAAATAAACAATCAACTTTGTAAAATCAAACATAAACAAACCATAAAACTTAATAATTATACTAAAAAGCAATTAAAACATGATAAAAATGATACGGAAAGTAAGTGTGTTTCACTACACTTCAAACATCCTCACACTTAAACCTTTTTCGTCCCTGAAAAAGTCTAATGCAGTTGGATCAGAATCGGAAAATCAAAGTTAAATCAAACATATAGGTTAGATTTTAAAGCTCAGAAAAACGCAAAAACCGCGATCATCGATATTGTTGTCCACCTAAACCTATGCCTTAATTTTTACCGAGACAAATAAGATCCGACAATAATGTTACTCAGTGGTTTACACAATTAAGACCCGCTTATTTTCTGCTTTTACCGGACCAGACCACCCCAACTTGACTTAAACCTCAAAATTAGCAGAATTAAAAATTTATTGCTCAATATTTATGAATAGTTAAGACGATCAAGGGTATTGTTTATCCACCTAAGCTTAAGCATCAAAGTCTACCAAGCAGCCATTAGATATGATTAATGTTCAATTATTTATAGCTAGTGTTCCCCACAACATGACATACCCCCGTTATCAAGCAATACCCCAAATCCATCACCATAGGTGAGTATGCAAAGTTTCATCTGTAGGGCTTACATGTAGCGTGTCCCTTGTGGTCCGTTTCTTAATGGTAATGAGACGCGAGCAAGGGGACCCCACATGGCTAACAGCGTGGATGATCAAGTCTGTAGTGTATTTGTACTTTTGTGATCTTGTTTATAGACTTAAGTGGCAGTAAACTGCGGGTTTGCTCTTTTGGCTTTATTTTTAAATATCCACAACCCCACTTAGGAATTGTGAATACCCAGATAAATAGATTGAATACAGACCCATGGTCTCCGGACCCAAAGCATCATATCAATACAGGATTTAAGGTTATAAAACCACACGCCAATGAGGTGTAAAACACTAAACTAGCAGTTTAAGATTTATATCACAGGCTACACAGCATACTCTAACGTTAAACCTACCCAAGCATCATATGATAACGTATTCAAATTTTTTAAAACTCATGATATTTCCAATTTTTCATACCAAAATTTGAGGCTTGAGTATGGCACGACCTTTCATTGCTTATTTTCCACGGACAAAACGCTTTACCCACAAAAGATTTCCGTTTAACCGTTTTATCAAATTTGCCCTTTCATTTTCAAGGCTGAGCCTACCGACACATCCCAAGTTAAGTGCGTTTTCTTTTATTTATCTCATATTATTAGTAGTTTGAAAAACCGATTTCCGAATAAAATCATCATCTCCAACTTTAACGCAAAAGAAACTAAAAACAAGGGACATTTTTTTTAAACTTAAACAACGTACGAAAACGAAAAACAAGTGAAAACTTTTTTTTTTTTTAATTTTTTTTATTTTTTTTATTTTCTACAACTAAGTAAAATAAATCCCATCCCCACACTTAGAACGAAATCGTCCTCGATGAGAACAAGGAAAAGAAATAAAATAAAAATAAAACGTAAAGCATAAAATTAAAAACTTGAAAGAACAGAAATTAAAATAGAGAACGGGTTACTCCCCAGGTTTAGATGCAGATTCTTCATTAGATGTTTATGACTTGAACGACCGTATAGCATTTCATTCGCGGCCGCAACCATGGGTGAACCAGTTCCAAAACGCCATCAGAGCTACCATGCGCATAATAATACCTGTAACAACTCAAACTCGCTCGCATGTAGCGGCGTACGAAACAGAAAACAAAATATAAGAAATAAACATATTTTTGTGTTTTTGAATTTTTTTAATTTTTTTGATTTTTTTTAAATATTTATTTTTTTGTATTTTTATGTTTTTATAAATATAAATAAAAATAAAACAAATAAAAACCGATAATAAAGAGAATCGAAATACAAACTCTACAACTCGGGCAGTCTCTCGAGTGATGCACCCATCACGCCTAATCCTCGGTGAATGAGTCAAGGTAGAACACCTCGACTGTCTGATCAGTAATCGGCTCTCCTATGTAGTGCTTCAATCTATGGCCGTTCACCTTAAACTTCCCGCTTCGATCTTGTATCTCAATCGTGCCATACGGGAAAACCTCAGTAACCGTGAACGGTCCCGACCATCGGGATTTCAACTTTCCCGGGAATAACCTTAAACGTGAGTTATACAGTAAAACCTTATCCCCATACTTGAACTGCTTATTACCCTTCAATTTCCTGTCATGCAGTTCCTTCGTATGCTCCTTATACCGAAATGATTGTTCATATGCGTGATCCCGGAGCTCCTCTAACTCATGTAATTGATGGAAACGATTACCCTCTGCGGCGGGTAAATCAAGATTAACCCTTTGAAGGGCCCATGAAGCGCGGTGTTCCAATTCAACAGGAAGATGACAGGCCTTCCCATAAATCATCCGAAATGGTGTGGAACCAGTCGGAGTCTTGTAGGCTGTACGGAAGGCCCACAGAGCGTCATCTAATTTGTCGGACCAATCCCGACGATTTGAACCAACCGTTTTCTCGAGAATACGTTTGATTCCCCGATTACTCACTTCAACTTGCCCACTAGTCTGTGGGTGGTAGGCGGTCGCAAGCCGATGGGTGACCCCATAACGCTTCAACGCCTTTTCCATCTGCGAGTTGCAGAAGTGAGTACCTCGATCAGTGATCAAGGCTTTCGGGACTCCAAAACGAGCAAATAGACTTTTTAGAAAACGGACTACCACTCGGGCATCATTGGTGGGTAGAGCTTTGGCCTCAACCCACTTAGACACGTAATCGACGGCCACGAGTATGTATTTGTTTCCACGCGAAGATGGAAACGGTCCCATGAAATCAATACCCCATATATCAAAAACCTCACAAACTTGAATGGCATTCCGAGGCATTTCGTTTCGCGAAGAAATGTTGCCGACACGCTGGCAACGATCGCAACTCTTAACAAACAGGTGAGCATCCTTAAAGATAGACGGCCAGTAAAAACCAGAATCGAAGACTTTCTTTGCCGTAGAACTCACACCGTGGTGACCTCCAGTCGGTCCCACATGACAATGGCTCAAAATTTGCCATCCTTCCTTAACATCCACACACCTTCTTATAAGCTGATCAGCACCAATGCGGAAAAGATATGGATCGTCCCAAAGGTAAAATTTGATGCCAGCAAAGAATTTCTTCTTTTGCTGGTAAGGCATCTTTGGGAGGTATCCGTCAGCGAGATAGTTCGCGAAATCAGCAAACCATGGAAAACCTTCCTCTTGTGCAGTAATGAACATCAGACTCTCCGTCGAAAAACGATCATCGATCCTAACTCCCGAATCTCCTAAATCAACTCCCTCTAGTCGTGAAAGATGATCAGCCGCCACATTCTCGGCTCCCTTTTTATCACGGATCTCTATATCGAACTCTTGAAGCAAAAGGATCCATCGGATAAGACGAGGCTTAGCATCTTGCTTGCTGAAAAGATATCTAATAGCGGCATGATCCGTATAAACAATCGTTTTGGACAACACCAGATAGGACCTAAATTTGTCGAAAGCGAACACCACAGCTAAAAGCTCTTTTTCGGTGGTGGTATAGCTTTCCTGTGCGCCATTTAAGGTCCGGCTCACATAGTAGATCGGATGGAAATGTTTATCCTTCCGTTGTCCAAGAAACGCTCCGACTGCGAAATCGCTTGCGTCACACATCAACTCGAATGGTAACGACCAGTCGGGAGCAACCATGATTGGGGCGTTAACTAGTTTGTCTTTTAGAAGATCAAACGCCTCGATACACTGCTCAGAAAAAATAAATGGAGCATCCTTCTCCAAAAGTTTGGTCATGGGTCTCGCGATTTTAGAAAAATCCTTGATGAACCGGCGGTAGAACCCAGCATGACCTAGAAAGCTACGAATCGATCTCACAGAAGTAGGCGGGGGAAGATTAGAAATGGTCTCGACCTTTGCCCTGTCAACCTCTATCCCCGCACTTGAGATTCGATGACCTAGAACAATGCCCTCGCGAACCATAAAATGACATTTTTCCCAGTTAAGGACTAGGTTGGTGTCAACGCAGTGGGACATCATCCTCTTGAGATTTGATAAACACTGATCGAAGGAGCTCCCAAATACGGAAAAATCGTCCATGAACACCTCCATGGAGTCCTCGATCATATCATGGAAAATGGCCACCATACACCTCTGGAATGTGGCCGGAGCGTTACAAAGTCCGAACGGCATACGTTTGTAAGCAAACGTTCCGTAAGGGCAGGTGAAAGTGGTTTTCTCCTGGTCGCGGGAGCTATCGGAACCTGGAAGTACCCGGAGAAACCATCTAGGAAGCAGTAGTACTGCTGACCTGCTAAACGCTCTAACATCTGATCAATGAATGGGAGAGGAAAGTGGTCTTTCCTGGTGGCATCATTCAATCGGCGATAGTCGATGTGGACTCGCCATCCCGTCACAGTCCTCGTGGGAATAAGCTCGTTCCGCTCGTTGGTGACGACAGTCATGCCACCCTTTTTAGGAACCACTTGGACTGGACTCACCCAAGCACTATCAGAAATGGGGAAAATGATCCCCGCATCAAGGAATTTAATGATCTCCTTCTTTACGACTTCTTGCATTTTCGGATTAAGCCGCCTTTGCGGCTGGACGACAGTTTTGAAATTTTCCTCCATGAGGATTTTATGAGTGCAGAACGAAGGGTTGATACCCTTGATGTCGATAATCTTCCAAGCAATAGCCTCCTTGTGCTCTCGTAGCACCCTCAACAACTTCTCCTTCTCGACCTCGGTCAACGCAGATGCAATGATAACCGGAAGCTTCCTCTCTTCATCTAAAAAAGTATACTCAAGGTAGGAAGGTAAATCCTTAAGCTCTAAGGAAAGAGGAGGACTCTCAACCGAAGGTCGGTCCATCGGATCGTCTCGTACGATCTCAGCAGACACGCCAGATTCAGGGGTATGCGAATCGGTGTCGTCATCTAAGGACTGATTGGTTACGGCAACCATTTCAATCTCCGGAATCTCCCTGTCGAGAATCTGGGTGTCGGAGGCAGATCCTCCACAAATTTCGCTGAGAAATTCCCCAACATGCTCCATGATGGTATCAATGAAGTATAAGGAGTCATCAGCAGACTTGGGGTGTTTCAGTGACTGTCGAACGTCAAAAGTGACGTTCTCATCCCCAACTCTTAAGATTAATTTACCCTCGCAGACATCGATCAATGCCTGTGCAGTGGCAAGGAATGGTCGGCCCAAGATGAGTGGGACACTATCGTCATCGTTCATGTCCAGGATGACAAAGTCCACCGGGAAGATGAACTTGTCGACACGAACAAGCATGTTCTCGACCACCCCTCGGGGGTATTTCACAGAACGTTCAGCAAGTTGGATACTCATACGGGTAGGCCTCGGTTCGCCTAGACCTAACTTGCGATACACGGAATACGGCATGAGATTAATACTGGCACCAAGATCTGCCAGTGCATGGACGACCGTATTATCACTTAAGATGCAGGGAATTGTGAAACTCCCGGGATCGGACATCTTTTCAGGTAACTTTCTCTGCAAGACTGCAGAGCAACCAGCACTCAGAGGAATGGAAGAGACTTCGGCTAACTTCTCTTTGTTCGAAAGAATATCCTTAAGAAACTTTGCGTATTTGGGCATTTGAGTAAGTGCCTCAAGGAAAGGAATATTAAGATGGAGTTGCTTCAGAAGATCAAGAAATTTGGAGTTCTGCTCCTCGTCTCTATCCCTACGGACTCTCCCGGGAAATGGGAGTCTAGGTTTGTAGACTCTCGGTGGTGTGCTGGGTGATGGTTGGTTCTCAGCCTGTCTTGAACTTCCGGGAATGTGCCTCTGATGCACCTTGGCCGGTGGAGACTCCAACTGAATCTCCTCGTCTACCTGCTCGTCTATATCTACCGCAGGCTCGTTAACGACTCCTCTCGTCGCCTCTTGAATCACGGGCTCGCTACGTGCCCCCGCACCGCTCCTTGTCGTCACAGCCTTCGCAAACGCCTTCGGATTTTGTTCAGTGTTACTTGGAAGTGTACCTGGCGACCTCTCATTTAGACGACTTGCTATCTCTCCCATCTGACGCTCAAGATTTTGAATTGAAGCTCCTTGATTTCTCATGAATGACTCGTGCTCCCGGAATTTCTCTTGAGTTTCTTTGTGACGGGAGTCCTCTCGAGTCATGAGTTGCGACAGCATCTGTGTCTGCTGTGCCATCATCTCCTCTAACGTGGGTTTCTTCTCCCCACTACTCGGTCCTTCACCGGAATCCTGGAAAAGACTCTGACGCGGCTGGAAGCCAGAATGATTTCCGTTCCTCCAGTTAGGATTTTGGTTACCTCTTGTTGGTGCATGATGTCAGTAGTTCAGTGTCTAGTGTCTGTAATCGCGTTTGTAATATTTTATGTTTTGTATAAGCGAAGTTGCTAACAAGTTCGCTGATATGGGCGAACTTGTTAGTCAAGCGAAGTTAGTGACAACTTCGCCTGAACATGCCAGGCGAAGTTGTCATGATTATATAAGCCATCTGTTACAGCTTAAAATCATTAATTCAGTTTTCGTGTATTCGAGTCAGAGAGAGTCTGTAATCAAGTGATCTTCGTATCACGTGTTTAAGGTTGGTATACAACGTGTTTGATTATCGTGTGTTAATCGTATTGTTTTCTATACTCGTAACGTCTTACGTAGGGATTCCGCACCTGCGTAGTACGCGATATCTCGTGTAGATCCGGCTGGGAACCTACAATTGGTATCAGAGCTTTTGCTCGATTGTGTGGTTCTGGATTATCACGCGGGTATAGAAATCGTTCCGTTCGACTATTCGCGGGACGAGTTTTCTGAGTTTTTGTGTCATACTCATCTCCTACAAGCTTAAACAACCCATAACACCTTCACAAACCTCGAAAAACCCAGAAATCTAATCTGCAGAAACTTCGTGTTCATCAGGCGAAGTTGCTGTCACTGTTACTAGGGTTTCGGCGAAGATATAAGGTTAAGCGAAGTTATCCACAACTTCGCCTACCTCTTCAAGTTCGCTTACCTCAAGCGAAGTTACCCTCAACTTCGCCTACCTCCCAAGTTCGCTCAACTTAAGCGAAGTTATTCTCAAGTTCGCCAATCCAGCGAATTTAAGAAAGTGAGCGACGTTACAAATTCACGCGAAGTTAAGCTTTAAGCGAAGTTATCCACAACTTCGCCAACAGTGCTGTTTGAAAATAAAATTTTTATTTTCGGATTTCTTTGAGTTTAGAGAAAGATGTCTTCGATAAACATTACTGAACTAGTAAAGATGGAAGTAGAAGCAGGTTCAGCTACAAAGGCACCCAAGATGCTTAAGAAAACGGATTATGTAGCGTGGAAAGATCGTTTTGAACAATATGTCAAGTATCAAGATGCCAAGATGTGGGTGTGTATACAAGATGGTTACATTCCACCTACTACTGAGTATGAAGGTCGTGATCAGATCAAGAAGTACAAAGAGATGGAAGATGAAGAGAAGAAGATGTATGAGGCAGAAAGTAAAGCTCATGCAGCAATTACAATGGCTCTTCCACAAGAGATACTTCACACCTTCCGAAAGTATAAGACTGCTAGAGAGCTTTGGGAAGCTCTTGAAAACCGTTTTGAGGGCAATGTGGGAATTCGTGCTTCGAAGATTAAACTTCTAAAAACCCAATTCTCGGTCTTCAAGTATCTGAAAAACGAATCACTTGATGATATCATCACCAGATATTATCATCTGATGACTGAACTCAGCAACTATTCAATTGCATACAAAGAAGATGAGATTGTTGAGAAGCTTCTTGATGCTCTCCCACCAAAATGGGAGATGTATACTGTGTTGATGAGAGAAGATAAAGACTTTGCTGACTATGACCTTGAGACAGCAGTTAACAAGCTGAGAACATTTGAACTGAACATGGTACGAAAGGAGACACCTACCGATCAGGTTCAAGATCCGGGTATGTATGGGGCAAAGGTTAACTCCGGATCAAGTTCGAAAACGGAATCATCTGCTTATTACTCTAAGGGAGAGTCAGGCGCGAGCTCAACACATGAGGGACATGTATCTCTCAATATGAACGGTGATGTGTGCTATGTAGCTGGAGGATCAAATGCTTCTCAACCTCAAGCGACCAAGAGTAGTTATTCCCCAAGTGTTTCAAACAACAACTACTCGAAGATGCCCATGAGTGTCAAATCTGCTGAACAGCAGTTTGCTCTCTATGCATCTTTTATTGCTTCGTATGAGAACTACATTCAGGGTAAGATCGTTGATCCTGCAGTTTTGGATGAAGATTATGACCAGATCGATGCTGATGATCTGGAGGAGATGGATCTGCAGTGGCAGATGGCCATGATAGTGAGAAGGGTAAAGAGGTTCATGAAGAAGACTGGCAGGAAGTTTGTCGGAGAGAGGCCAGGGTTTGATAAGTCTAAGGTTCGCTGCTACAACTGTCAGCAGAATGGCCACTTTGCAAAAGAATGCAAGAATGAACGTGTAGAACGCAGTCAGAATAGATCTACACAGCAAAGTGGTAGTGGTAATGACTATAGAGCCATGATTTCCAGACAGAATAAAGAGTACAACTGGAATCTGCATGTTGAAAAAGTATTTGAACAGGCCAACTTGGCAAACATCGAAAATGCAGATAGTGAGAAGGGAACTGGCGAAAATGAAGCGTACATGGCAGATGTAGCAGACCAGCTCTCCGAGGTAAGTACCGAACTCCCTTGTACTAAGTGTGAACTTCTGTCTGAACAACTGACAACTCTAACTGATCAGTTTGTTAGTTTGGATGCGCAATATAAAACTTTAAAAGAAGATCATCATTTCACTAAAGCTAGAGAAAATAGTTACAAAGTAAAAATTAAAGCTAGTGAAACAGATATTAAAAGTCTTAAAGCAAAGCTTGCTGAAAAAATTAACATGATTGATCTTAGCTATGAAGTTCTAGAAGAGAAAACCAAACTAATAGCTGAGAGGGAAAAACAGATAGCTGATCACCAGGTAAAAGTGGTGGAACTTAACAAGAAACTTGAACAATTCAGAAATTCCTCCGCTATACTTGATCACCTCGTTAGTGATCAAGGGTCTCCAAAAAGGGGAGGAATTGGTTATCATGAAGTTCCACCACCTTTCAATCATAATTACACTTTTAACCCTAGTAATCAGAAATCTGTCGATGTTGACTATGGTTAGACAGTTCCAGTTCCAGTTACTGCTAAAAAACCAGAAGTTAGTAAGCCTGTTGCAAGTGTTAAAATTTCTGCTCCGAGTCCTGTCTCATCTAACTCGGACAAGTCTTTTGAGTCGTGTGACACAAATCAAGAGGAAGTGTTACCAAAAAGTGGAGAGAAAAAGAAAACATCTGAAAAGAAGTCTCCACTAAACCCGTATGTCCCACCATATGTGAGACAAACGGGCAGTAATACGGCCTCAACACCTAAGACAACTTTTGATAAGAAAGTTGAAAACAGGTGTTGTTTTAGATGTAATCAACAAGGACATCTTGTTGCCGATTGCCCTCTGAAGCAAAAATTCAGAGGTGTGAGGCCTTTAAAATCTGAGGAAAAAGCTAACAGTAAACAATTTAATGATAAAACTGAAAACCCATCGAATTTCAGAAAATGGACTAACCTAGGTTTTCAAAGAAATAGATCTCAGTTTTTCACTGGTAACACCCAAACCATAACTAATAATTCATTTAATTCAAGACGGTTTGGATGGCCTCATAGACAATCCACAAGAAGGTATCCTGTTAGGACTCACAGAAATGATCATAATACTAACTTTGGACAGCCAAGGTACGGGATGTATCGACCCAAGACCAAGAGGTCTTGGGTCCCAAGATTCTAATAATCTGCTTTAATCGTGCAGGAACAGTTGAACAGGGCTGCCAACAATCAATGGGTTGTGGATAGCGGCTGTTCCCGGCACATGACGGGTAACAAGAAATTGTTACAAGACTGGAAACCTGTTCAAGGTGGTAGAGTGAGTTTCGCAGGAGAGAGCGGTGGAAAGATCACAGGATTTGGGACTGTGACTAACGGGAAGATGACGCTAGAGAAAGTTAACTTTGTTGAAGAACTGAAGCACAATCTGCTGAGTGTTTCGTAGATCTGTGATAAGGATTATACCGTGCATTTCACGAAGAATGAGGCGATAGTGTTGTATCCTGGTTTTAAGATACCAGAGGACTGGATTGTTATGAAGGCTCCGAGAGTGAAGAATACGTATATCATGGATATGAGGTCTACTGAAATGGCCACTGAAGAATCGTGTCTTTTGTCGAAAGCGACTGAATCAGAGTCTGAATTATGGCATAGGAGAATGGGGCACATTCATCTTCGTAAGATGAACTACCTTGTCAAAAATGGGCTTATGTTGGGAGTTCCCTTGAAGAATTTCAACTTCGAAGACAAATGCTTATCATGCAAGAAGGGAAAGCAACACAAGAAATCCCATCACACCAAGAAGGTCAACTCAATAGTCAGTACCCTAGAATTACTTCACATGGATCTCTTCGGTCCCATGAATGTAAAAAGTTTAGGGGGAACATCGTACTGCTTGGTGATTACTGATGATTTTTCTCGATACTCGTGGGTATATTTCCTGAAGTCGAAGGATGAAACTGTTCAGATGGTAATAAATTTGATTACCAAAGTTGAAAACATTATGGGAAAAAGAGTTAAATACATCAGGAGTGACAATGGAACTGAGTTCAAGAACTATCAGATGGAGATCTTCTGCCTACAGAAGGGGATTGAACACCAATACAGCGCACCGTATACTCCGCAACAAAATGAAGTGGCTGAGAGGAAGAACAGGACTTTGATTGAAGGAGCCAGGACCATGCTGGCTGATTCGAAACTTCCCGTGGTGTTCTGGGCTGAAGCTGTTGCTACAGCCTGTTATATCCTTAATAGAGTGTTAACTGTTAAAAGATTAAATAAAACCTGCTATGAACTAATGCATGGGAGAAAACCCAACTTGAGTGGTCTTGAACCATTCGGGTCCCCGTGTTCGATATTAAAGACCAATTCAAAATTTGGTGGAGTAGCCGACGAAGGAATCTTAGTCGGATACGTTGTTGGGACTTCCAACAGACGGGTCTTTAATACATCGACCAGCAAGGTTGAGGTGGTATGTAACACTGATATCACAAGTTACAAATCACCAAAACCAAGCACGGGACCCGCTGGGGTTTTCGACTATGATAGACTCTTTAAATCTTTTAACATACCTTATCTGGATTTTGCAGAAGCTGAGGAAAGAATTGCTACGAAGATGATATGCGATGAGGAAGACACTTTGGTGCAAAGACCACAGTATGATGAATGTCAGCCTTCCTCGTCAAATGCTGTCAATACCCCTGCTGCCTCTACTGAAGAGGAATTCATCAATCCGTTTCATTCTCAACATCAGTCAACCATGGATGAGCTATCTTCGAACTTGGAAGATAATGTAAATGTCAGTTCGGTTCCGACTACGAGAATTCACAAAGATCATCCTTTGGAGAATGTGATAGGTGATCCGTCCGCCGGTGTACAAACAAGACAAAGCTTGAATGAGCACACCTGTGTTACACAAGCATTAAAGAATCAGGCATAATCAACGAGTGCTTGTACACTTGCTTCATCAGCCAGAGTGAACCAAAGAACTATCAAATGGCTCTTAAGGACAGCTCGTGGGTCGAAGCCATGCAAGAAGAGTTAGCTCAGTTTAAGAAAATGGAAGTATGGAATTTGGTTGAAAAACCAAGAAATGTGCATGCGATAGGGACGAAGTGGGTCTTCAAATGTAAGAGAGATGAGAAAGGGGTTGTTATCAGGAATAAGGCAAGGCTGGTTGTTAAAGGCTTTAATCAACAAGAGGGGATTGATTACAATGAAGTATTTGCTTCTGTGGCAAGATTGGAAGCCATTCGGCTGTTTTTGGCATTTGCTGCTCATAAGGAGATGAAAGTTTTTCAGTTGGATGTGAAGAGCGCGTTCCTAAACGGTAAAGTCGACGAGGTTGTGTATGTTGAGCAACCTCTGGGTTTTCCTGACCCTGACTTTCCCTATCACGTGTACAAGCTAAGTAAAGCGCTGTATGGACTACATCAGGCACCTCGTGCCTGGTACTCAACGTTATCCGATTACTTGCTTGAGAATGAGTTTGAAAGAGGTAAGATTGATAGCACGTTGTTCTTCAAGAGAAAAGGAAGCGACTTCCTACTGGTGCAAGTCTACGTGGACGACATTATCTTTGCTGCATCAAAGGTCGCCATGTGTCAGGAGTTTGAGGCCGTCATGAAGAAGAGATTTGAAATGAGTGCTATGGGTGAACTAACTTTATTTTTAGGATTGCAGGTTGATCAGAAGAAAGACGGGATGTTCATTCATCAGACGAAGTATGTCCATGATGTTCTCAAACGCTTCAAGATGGAGGACAGCACTCCATATGATACTCCAGTCTGCGTCAATCACAAATTGGGTACTGATTCAGACAACGATGCAGACGTGGACCCAACCCAATATCGGGCTATTATAGGTTCTTTAATGTACTTAACTGCTTCTAGGCCTGATATAATGTTTGCTGTTTGTCTTTGTGCACGCTTTCAGGCAAACCCAAAAGAATCTCATTTGAAGGGTGCGAAGAGGATACTGCGTTATCTCAAGGGCAAACCGAAGCTGGGGTTGTGGTACCCGAGAGGAGGAGACTTGGAGCTAGTCGCTTACACAGATTCTGATTATGGAGGGTGCAATCAGAGTCGGAAGTCTACAACTGGTGGATGACAGTTTCTTGGTGGCAGATTGGTGTCGTGGCAATGCAAGAAGCAGACTTCAGTCGCAATTTCAACCTGTGAAGCAGAATACATGGCAGCATCCAACTGCTGCTCCCAGGTTCTTTGGATTCAACAACAGTGCGCGACTATGGTCTGAATTTCTCACTTACTCCTATTTGCATTGATAACACAGCTGCTATCTCAGCAACTAACAATCCCGTGAAGCACAGTAAAACTAAACATATTGACATACGTCATCATTTTATACGGGATTGTGCTGAGAAGAAGCTGATTGAGCTCGAAAAGGTTGATACGTTAGATAATTTCGCTGACTTATTCACGAAAGCGTTTGACAAAACTAGATTTCAAAACCTTGTTGAGCTGAATGGGATGATCAATCCCGAGTAACCATGCTTTGTGTTTTTGATTAAAAAAAAAAAAAAAAAAAATCCGTCACTATCGCTTAGAACTATGTCAGTTGCCTCAGTTTGAAGGACATGTCTTAGGATATGTTTGGTCCTCATTTCTACTTGTAGAATATGAGGATAGCCATTAACCAGATGACTGAAAGTGACCGGGGCGGTTTATGATGAGTTTTCATTCTTTCGCTGAAAATTAGTCGATCATACTTAGTTAGAAGGACACATACTAGTATGTGGTTGGTCCAGCTGATCCATTGGATCTTCGGGATAGCCGTTAACCTGAAGACTTTGATTTGGTCGGGGCGATAGAAGTTAAATTTTTCTTTTCGGGAGATGAAATTATTTTTCAAGTCTACTACTTCGTAAGAAGTTACTTTACTATGTTTAACAGAAAATTGATCCAACCTTGGAAAGTGATAGATATACTGATTTTGTGTGCTTAACTAGTGAAGTTATTAGGCTTAAAAGTCTTTAGAACAGTCATTGTATGTCATGGTAGCTTTTTATGGTGCGTAAAAGTAGAAGTGATACTAACTAAATCTACTCGATTTTTTGTTGAAACTCCTTAAGAGTTGTGCATGTCTTCATACATATCTTTCCGAATGATAGGCAGAAAATCGATTACCCAGTCATACAAGAGCCCGTGAGTGTTCTGATTCCCGTGAAGATAGAGTGTCAAGACGCTGCAGTGATCCAGATTCGGGACTTGCAGTTATTTTCTTCTTGAAGTTGTGTATATACATGTTAGTTAAAAAAAAAAAAATAAAATAAAAAATTTCTAGAGTTCATAATGATAATGATTATCAATCAAGACACAAGAAGGTGAACGGGAAACAGAGTCTAAGATCGAAGAGTAATTACTACTTAATCAGACACTACGGGTTGAGGTCAATTCGGGGTGACTTGGGGAAAATCAAATACGCCTTGAGAATAGATAGGAGGCATCATAATCTCTGAATTGTTGCCCACTTAAGTTTTGAGCTTAATTGAACCTAACTCGTATCACAGAAACGATGAAAACCATTTTAAGTATATTACCTGCTTACAACCTGTTTCTTTATGTCATAATACAGCTGAACACGGATCTGTGTGACAGTCACGAAATTAGTATGATTCCTGTTCGGATCTTTTCCAAAACATGGTAGTCCCTGTCGAGACTGAAATTTGATCCCGTGTACTTTAATTTTTCAAATTTTTGTTACTTTTGTAATTGTTTGATTTTATACCTGGTTACTTGGTCTTGATCGTTTCATTTAACACTTTAAAGGATGTTTTAAAACCTAATTGCAAATTGTTCAAATTATGGGGTTTGTTTTCAAAAATTTTAATATCAGCGAAGTTCTGCATAACTTCGCCTTATAGGCGAAGTTATCCACAACTTCGCCGATACATGTGTGGCCCTATATAAAGAAGTTTTAAGGTCAAACAGATTTATTATTTTCAAAATACCAGCGAACTTAACTTTCTGTCAACCGGCGAACTTATATCATCGATCTAAATCATCTGTTATTTTGTATTCGATTCTAATCCGATTCAAGGTGTGTAGGGTTCTATATTCGTATAATCATTGTCTTTAATGTTAATCACAGGTCGAGTCGACCCGTTCCGTGACCTCGATTCTTTGAAACCTTAAACACCCGATTTTAAACGTGTTTTTACGTGATAGTACACTACTTGAACGTTTAAAACTTCATAAAATCATGTATTTCGGAGTCCTCGATCTCCAATTTCATCACCTACACGTCGTTTGATAAACCTAACTGGTGCCGATTCGGATTCGGCGAAGTTACAGTTTAGGCGAAGTTATCCGTAACTTCGCCTGATTATTGATTTTGAAACAGTTTATGAGGCGATGTTGTGATTAGGCGAAGTTATCCGTAACTTCGCCTGGATCATTTTACTTAACTATTATCAGACGAAGTTCAAGTTGAAGCGAAGTTGTTTCCCAACTTCGCCTCACCTTTAACTTCGCCTATACAGAATTGATCACAACTTCGCTCATGGTAACAGGCGAACTTGTGATTCGCTGTGATGTTTATCTAACTTAACCTGTTTGTTGCAGATATGGCTGCTGTTGCTGGAGCAGGTGGTGCAGGCGGTGATGACGGAGGTGATCAACAAAGACAGTTCTTCCCGGGTCACAACATGTATATCACCTTAGACCCGGAAGCGAGTGGAGTTGATGATTTCCGCGAAATCATCACATTCTTTTACGCTCAAGGATATTCCACGCCATTACAACAACTCTGCCGATATCCTTACCCAACATTGAGGATTTCTGGCAGACCGTGGAATACGACTGTAGAGTCGAACCCCCGGTGATGCGAGCAACAGTAAACAATCAAAGAGTTCAGTTCTCTTCTGAACATATCCGGGCGGCTCTGCAGTTTGGAAACGAGACAAGGGATGACCCGACAGAGTTTGTAGCTCCTTTCCGCGATGGAGCATTTTTGAGGATGGGTTATTCAGGTCCCTTGGGGGATTCGCAGAGAAGGAAGGGTTTTCTGCTTGACCAGTGGCGCTTTCTCATGCATGTTATGATAGTATGCATGTCAGGGAGAAAGGCGGGCACTGATGGCATGGGCGCGACCATGCAGTCAGCAATGACTGCTCTGACATACAACAAGCGATTCAGCTTTAGTCAGATGGTCTTTTACGAGATTGATCGTCAACGAAGAGCGATGGCGCGTGAGCGGTTCATCATGTATTCAAGATTCCTTCAAATGATCTTGAATCATGTTGCTCCAACACTTCCTCAGCGCCGTCCGATCCGATATGTAGAGAGTGTGAACAAACGGATCTTCGCCCAGTGTCAATCCTCCAGTGCGAGGAGCAAACCTGAGCTTCGTCCTCGCCATACTCCACTCTTTGGGTACTTAATCAACCCGGGGTATGTGCCTGCTCGTGGGGATGAGTTTAGGGACCCGGCACCACAACAGGCAGGAGCACCTCAAGCTATACCTGCTGCTCCTGTTGTGTCATCGGAGGAGGAAGTGGACCTTGATGCAGAATTTGGTGGTCAAGGATTCTTTGATATGGATCGGGTGGATCCAGAGGAGAACGTTCAGGTCCCTGTTGAACGTGCCTCGACTGTGCATGTTACTAGGGCAGCTACAACGGTGGCTGGCTCAGATTCTGATGATGAAGTGACAGAGGCGAGAAGGATTATGGTGACTCGAGAAAGACTACATGGGAAAAGAAAGAGAACAGATGATGATGACGAGTCAGACTTTGAGGAAGAGGTACAACAGTTGATAAGAAGGTCAAGAAGGGAACGGATAGGTGCAGGATCAGGAGCCGGTGAAAGCTCTAGGGTGGTACGTTTCACTCCACCAGCACTATCGGTATGACAATGGTTCCCTCATCCCTACAGGTTACAAGGCCAAGCGCTACGGGTGTTCCCGTAGTGGCTACCTCATCTACATTTGGCCTTCCACCCACTACTTTCCAACTTTCGACTCCCGTGATCGTTTCGTTGCCGCCTCCGACTGTTACTCCATCGGAGGTCGTGGCACGCTTTATTGAGTCGACTGTTGTGGCCACTGCAGGGCTATCGGTGACGATACCACCTGTGGTTACGTCTATTTCTACTTCTGAGGTCCCGGTGACATCGGAAATCCCTCCTCAGTACACTCAAGACATTTCACATATGAGGTTCGATTTCGATGCAACCCTCTCAGACTCAGAACGAATAGCAGCACTTGAACGGGTCGTGGCAGAACAATCAAGGGTGAATCTTATCCAGACCCAGGCTATTCAATGCCTAGTTGCAGAGAATCAGATGCAGTCGTCCCTGCTGGTAGAACATGGAAAGATCATAGATGCTCTGAAGGAGTTCTTGGCATCTTAGGGGAGACGAGCTGTAAAGGCGACGAGTTGAGGACCAAGAGAAGGAATGATAGAGACGATGATCCCAATGCGTCGAAAGATGCAGGTGTTGAGCTACCAAGAACTACTCAAGCTCTTGGAACTTCCACAACTCAGGGGGAGTCGACATCTGCAGCTGGTGGTGATAATGTGGTGGTGGTGGACGTAGAGGAGATGGATGATGTTTTGGTTGGTGATGATGATGTATTGCCAAGTGATGTGATAGAGAAGATTGGAGAAGATATTGTGATTGATACAGAGATAGAAGAGGGAGAGATAGTAGAAGAGAATGTGGAGCATGAGATACCAGATGTTGAGAAAGCAGGTTTGAGTGAACAGATTGGAAGCGATGAGTCTGAATGGGAAGAGCAGCCTAGGTGGAAGGAAGGCTATGCTCAGTGGTTCGTCAAAACGAAGAAACCGGCGGTCCCTACAATGTTTAAGAAGAGTTACAACATTAAAGGCTATGCTGAAGCGAAGAAAGGGATTATATGCTGGATCTATGATGAGCAGTTGAGGCTCTTCGTGATTAAAAGGTATGACGGTGTTCAGTATTTTAAAAGAATGTTAAGATCGTTGAATACACTGCCGGAATGTGAAGTGAAAGACTTAGCCAGATTGGGGTTAATCAATCGAAGTGATGATAATATGGCTAGAGTCATTGGGAAAATTGTATGGAAAGAGAGTATAAAAGAGAAGAAGTTTGAGCTGTTGAAGCCACAAAAGGGAAAACTTGTTGAAGACAAGGATAGAGGTTTGAGAGCTGATGGAAAGCCTTGGATGGTCATGAAGTATAAACCGATCCGGTGTTTAAAAGAAGTACCGATGAAGCTTATGCCCAAGGATGTGCTTAAAGACCTAAAGTGGTGGTTTGTAGATTGTGAGACAGCTGAGGCGGTGATGGAAGACGAGGATGAGCAAGAGGTACTAAGAGTTTACGATCCGATGCATTTGGTAAACTTATCGCAAGCTGATCTGCAGGTGCTCAATGAGAAGAAAATCTTTTATATTCCTGCTTGGAAAGACGAAGCGAGGAAATATCAAAGAGTTGTGTCGGTTTGTGTTAGAGAAGGAGTGTATGCGTGAAGATACAAGGTTGAAGATTATATGACACGTGTTTGAAGCTAAAGAGGTGAAGCTACTGCCAAGGGGGAGTCTGTTGGTGCATGATGTCAGTAGTTCAGTGTCTAGTGTCTGTAATCACGTTTGTAATATTTTATGTTTTGTATAAGCGAAGTTGCTAACAA
Source organism: Bidens hawaiensis (assembly GCF_021521415.1). NCBI lineage: Eukaryota > Viridiplantae > Streptophyta > Magnoliopsida > Asterales > Asteraceae > Bidens > Bidens hawaiensis. The sequence continues at coordinate 881,534 of NW_027491503.1, forward strand.
GTTCGCTGATATGGGCGAACTTGTTAGTCAAGCGAAGTTAGTGACAACTTCGCCTGAACATGCCAGGCGAAGTTGTCGTGATTATATAAGCCATCTGTTACGGCTTAAAATCATTAATTCAGTTTTCGTGTATTCGAGTCAGAGAGAGTCTGTAATCAAGTGATCTTCGTATCACGTGTTTAAGGTTGGTATACAACGTGTTTGATTATCGTGTGTTAATCGTATTGTTTTCTATACTCGTAACGTCTTACATAGGGATTCCGCACCTGCGTAGTACGCGATATCTCGTGTAGATCCGGCTGGGAACCTACACCTCTCCAACCCGAATTATAAGAATTAAAAGAATTAGGATTTCGGTTCGGATTGTTAACATAGTTTACAACCTCCTCCTGGAAACCTACAGGGCACTGAACGGTTTCATGCCCTCCTCTACAGATCTCGCACAACTTACTCTTCACCTGCAGGTCCTTCACAATCTTCGTTAACGCCTCAACTTGTGCCGCGAGGGCGGTGCTCGTGTCGACTGAATGTCTACCGCGTGATAAAGCGTCGACGGTTTTGGTGCTCTTAGAAGGTGGACACTGGTATCCACTCATGGCTAAACCGTTAAATAAGGCAATGCACTCATCGGTATCCTTTGTCGTCAATAAGTTGCCTCCTGCAGCAGTGTCAAGCATATTCTGAGTCGCGTACTTCACTCCGTTATAGAAGTTTTCAACAACCGCCCAGTCCTGCAAGCCGTGGTTCGAACATAAAGCAAGTAGGTTTTTGAATCTCTCCCACGCCTCGTAGAAACTCTCAGTGTCCGCCATCTGGAAAGAATGAATCTGGTTACGCAAACAAGCGGCCTTAGCCGGAGGATCGTATTTTTCCAGGAACTGGGTCTGCATTGCGGCCCAAGTAGAAATGGATCCCTGTGGGAGGGACTCAAGCCACAGACTCGCCTGATCAACGAGTGAGAACGGAAAGATGCGGAGTTTGATGGCGTCTTCGGATACGTTGTCAAGATGAAACGTGTCGCAAATACGTGCGATGCGAGTGAGATGTGAATGCGGGTTTTCGTGGAGCAACCCATGAAATTGAGCAGAATGGGAAATGGTGTTCAGAACGTTCGATGGAATCTGCCAGGTTGTTTGAACTCCTATAGCTGGTGGAGCAATGCTGGATCTCGCGCCAGCATCGACCGGACGGGCCCGGTCTGCACTGTCCTCCTCGGTGGTGCGTCGGCCATAATCCTATCCCTAACGATGGGTTCAGATAAAGTAGGAGAAGAGAATGTATTACCGACGGATGTAGATGAACTAGAAGACGGTTTTGTACGACGTCTCTCAAGAAGCTCTCTCTCTGGTTCGGGAAATCCTTCAACTTCTGGTGGTCCTAGAGATCGAGTACGTCGCATACAACTATTTAAAATAAATAAAAGAAATTATAATTATCTAAACTATTTTAAACTATCAAACAAAACAATTAAGAAAACAAATAGTAAATAAGGCAAGTCCTAACTCGAGTCGTTCTTAAAACGCTTCAAACCGTGTCCCCGGCAACGGCGCCAAAAACTTAATGTGTGAAAATGTATAATATAAATAAAGAACGAATCATAATTAAGCTTTAAATTTATTAAAACGAAAATCCTATAGAAACCACACAAAACCGGCAAGTGTACCGATCATAAATAGTATAGCATCAAGGAAGTCCGGATGTCGAACTCAAAGACACGTGAAAACGTTTATGATTAAGAAAACTCTAACCAAGACTTACCAAAATAATATTTATTTAATTTTTAAGATTTTATTTAACTACTTAAATTAATTTAACTAAACGAAAACGTTTGACAAAATACTTTTAGAAAACTTTGACTTAAATTCAATATGTAAAAACGTCTACCTAGGAATGAATCATGTTGACAGAAATAACAAGACAATGGATTGAAAATATTCACGACACCGGTTATAAAAGATGACACAACCAAAACTTGTTTTAAGAAAGTCAAATTGCCTCTCAGTCTCTCTAACAATCTCTAACTTATTTTAGTTGATTTTAAAGAATAAACCGGAAAAACAATTATTAACGTGTTCAATTGCCGACTCTCCTCTCGGTCTCCTCGACACACTATCCTAATGGAAACGAATACTACATCACCAAGGATAGAGGAACAATTTAACTTAACCCAAATTAAACCAACTAATTGCATGTAAACACTCAAACTCGACAAGACAAAAACCCGCTCTCGCGCGGTCTTAATTCTAACAAGTAAAAGCAACGAGACAATATTACTTCTTATCACCTCTCGGTCTCAAAGAAGGTGTATTCTAACTGAATTTAGATGATTATATTACCCACTTATCCCTACGGTTGTACTTCCCGCAAATAAACCCGAAACACCAAGTCAAGAGTTTAACAAGCAATCAATTAACCAAAACTAATTCAATTAACTAATGCAAGAGGATTATAAGCAATAACAAATAAAACACAGCCATCATACACAATCTAATTTACGGTTTAGTTAAACTTTACATCAATAATTCAAGTCTTGAACATTAACAATCCATTAAACAAGTCTAAACTACTCAACAATCATCTATCCTAGGTAGAACAAGCAAATTTAGCTACTCATTACTTTTGGACAGCCATGCATACTTAAGAAAAACACCATAAACATCATCATAAACATTATAAAACTCATTCAAGATCCAAACACAATCAATTATAAGTCAAACTATCAACCAATTGCAAAACAATTCAAATCAAAAGACCAAATTAATAAAGTTAGGGTTCTTGAACAATAATTAAAGTTTAAGGATGAATTACTATCAAGTATGGCTGATATTTATGATTGTTTGAAGCCCCTAGCTGCTGCCCAAGATCACCTCTTCCTTCTCCAGCCGTCACAGCCCCTCAGCCGCCTCCTTCTTCTCTTTTTTTCTTTCCTTTTTCCGGCTGCTACAGTTGCTGCGATCTGCAGCTTTGAAGAAGTTAGGGTTTTAGGTTTTTTTCTTTGTATTTTCGGGATTAGTAGCTGGATAATGGCTGAATTCCTTTGTTATTAACTTAATATAATATAATATAAGGCTTTTAAGATGTGGGCTTGGGTCGGGCCTTGACTTATAAGTTTGAAACTTGAACAATTAAGCCCCTAGAATCTTCCAATTTGCCTCTTTTTTCACCATCTTATATAAACCTACAAATAAACAATCAACTTTGTAAAATCAAACATAAACAAACCATAAAACTTAATAATTATACTAAAAAGCAATTAAAACATGATAAAAATGATACGGAAAGTAAGTGTGTTTCACTACACATCAATCTGCATAGGACAGATATGTCAGATCACCGTTGGCACGTAAGACGGCCCATCTTTTGCTATCTTGGTGCCATTTTGCATAGAGAATTGGAGCATCATCGTGGTACGGCTTTGACCTCCATCTCAAGCTCACCATGCAGCTTACAATGTAGTACTTGATACACTTCTTTGACTTTCTTTGAGCAGACTTGGCATCGGGAGCAACAACGAGTTCTTTATCAGCATGCTCTGCATTCTCCCTTACCGGAGTATCCGGGTTAGGCGAGAGTTGATGTCGTCATCACTATCAAATTTATTTTCTTCCACGGCTTTTGGAACTGATGAGCTGATACCTGCAGCAGAACAAACATTAAAATAGAAGCAATTTCAGCCTCAACTGCAGCGTCAGTCTCACGTGTCTTAACAACCTCGCTTAGCGGTTCGTCATCTCCCGCCTTATTTCTAGTGGCATCACCATCACCACTGTCATCACCATTTCCACCATCACCACCACAACCTTCGTCAAAGCTATCGTACTCATGATCATCATCATCGTTCTCATCATCCTCATCTTCCTCATTCTAATCATTGTCACCATCATCATCATCGTATCAGTCTATTCCTCATCATCACCATTATTGTCACCTCTATCACCTTTTTGAACAACAGGTTGTTATTGAACAAAAGGAACCAACACAGTTGTGATAGAAGCACTTACTTGTTCTCCTGTGGTAGGAACAACAAGTGGGGAACTTGTGGAGCTGACCTGCCCGGTTGTGACGGCAGGAGTAGCCATGAGTTCTCACAACGGTTCCAACAACCTGTGGAGGCTCATCAACATTTGCCTTCACACATGAACCTCTTGCATCAACATCTTTCCTAGCTTCACCAGTGTATAGGAAACCATGTATGTTTCCACTCTTTAATAACCCACCTCTTGAGCCCAGAGCTCAAAGTCAATCCATACTCGATAAAGTGTGGAGTCTAATTTCCTCCTAAATTTGCTTGCAAAGTTAGAGGAGGAGGGAAGATCAATCTCCAACTTAGAGATCCTTGACTCAAGTCTTTCTAATCCATCCTGTTGGTCAGCATTCCTCAATGAGTTCTGATTAATTAACTCTTGTTGACTGTTGATTATGTGCTGCAACATCTCGGTCCACTCTTTCTAACTCACAATCAAGGCATTATCTAAGTCCTTTTATTCTTGTAAAGTAGCCACTCGATCATCCAGAGCGTCACATTGTCTAGTAACCTCTTCATTAATTGCTTGTTGATCTTTCATGAACTTGATCAACAAAAGTTAATGCTTTGCTCTATTTTCATTTCTTCCTCCAGTGCCTTAATCCTATCGAGGACAAGATCTTTAAACACTGGTGACTTCTTTGACATGCCACTTGAAATGGGAGTGGCAGCTATGATAGGGCTCTTTTGGGTTGAGGGAGGTGTGGTTGATATGGTTGAGTGTGGTGTGGTTGGTATAGACATGGTTAGGTAAGGGTTAGGAAGGATGTTGTTAAGGCTAAAGGTAGGCTGGTAGGCTGAGTTGTGGTTTGTAAGGTTGATGTGGTGGTTTGGGATTGTGTGGAAGATGAGAATGTAGAGGTCCAAACTGATTTTCCTATAATCGGTGAAGTAAATTGATATGTGGGTGAGGTAACAGGTAATGTGGTCCTAGGTGGTGATAAGGCTTGGTATTGGGTGGTTAAAGGTATGTTTTCAAATATTGAGGGTAAAGGTTCGTCTAGTTGGGTTGGTGAGGTTTCGGGAGGTGTAATGGGTTCGTCTCTAAGTGACGGTGTTTTTGTTTTGGGCTTTGGTTTGGTTTTGAGGATAATTCTAGGTTTGGTTTTTGATTGGGATTTGGAGGGGAGGGTGATTTGGATTTGGGCTTGGTTTGGGTCTTTGGTGAGGTTGAGGTTTGGGCTTTAGTGAATTTTGATTTGTTTGGCTTGGAGGGCTTCTAAGGTTTTGGCTAGGGTGGTGGGTGATCCTATGTGTGGGTCAGGTAGGGTGGTTGTTTGAGGTGTGGCGGTTTGTACGGCCAATGACTCACTAATCATAGCTGCAGTCAAAGGAAATTTTACCTTAATAGAAGGCAATTTGGAAGAAGGATACTTCTTAGAATCCTTTGATTTCCTTGAGCGCTTCAACGAACGCTCTAGCTCCTCTTCTTCTTCCTATTCTGTAGTAGTAGCAGCAACAGTCTTCTTTGAGGATTCTCCAGCTTTCCTCTTACCCTTGTCGTGCTTGTGCTTTGATCTGTGTTCAATCACGATATCTGCTTCAGGTTCAGCCTCATGCTCCTCAGCAGGTTCATCAACAGGCTCATCATGTTCCTCCTCGTCATCTCCACCATCATCACCATGAACTTCATCACCATCATCATGATCATCATCACCATTATCTCCTTCATCCTCAGTTTCTGTATCTTCACTATCAGTCTTAGTTTCAGGAAACTGACCAAGCTTTACCCCAGGCTCAACTCCCTTGTATTTGTACAAACTTCTCCCAGTAGGCTCAAGAATAGCCTTCAATGCAGTCTGTCGAACCATCTTCACGTGATACCACTCGGATGATTCAACAAAGTTTCCCTCATCATCAACTCCATGTATATTGTCTTGGGGGTGTCTGGAAGCAGATAATCCAAGATTAATTGAAAGAATCTCGGATACATCATGCGTATGTTCTTAGAAAGCACATTCATTTGCATGTACTTGAAGAACAACCTTGAATAGTTTACTTCCTATTGTGTGTCAAGCACAACATTACCCCGACCCAATCAACATTTAGCTTGTCAAAGCCACGCTTCTGTGATGACAAGTAGTTGGCAACTATGTGAAAAAGAAGCTTCCAATAGACGGGAAGATTCTTCTTCTCACAAGTACTCCACTTTACATCGTACCCAATCTCCTCCAAATACCCCACAATATCTTCCTTAGAGAACGTGGTAAATGGGTCAACAACATCATCTTTTATCTTCAAGGTTTTACGTATGACTTCTTCATTCACTACCACATCCTGTCCATCTATCTTTGAGGTGATCTCAAGACCATTCTTCACAGTCTTTGCCTTGGTCCAACATTTTTCAACCCCCGAGCTATGAGTCTCAGGATCAGCAGTAATTGCATAAGATGGTAGACAACCCCGTAGACCCTTGATCATTGATATAAAGACTTTGTACTTCCTTTTCTTGTGGATTTCCAAGGGACAAGGGATGTTATGACCCTATAATACACAGAAGAAACATTAGTGTTTTTAATTTAGTATTCAAGTTACAAAAAGTATATACAAAGTAGATAAGATAAATTAAGGATAAAGAAAAAAATAAAAATAAAAATAAAAAATAAAGCTTTACAAGAATTCATATACAATTTGGAATTGTATCATGAAAACTGTCTAAGTGCTGGATAATCGAATCGAATGACATGAGGATTTAATATTAGTTTGTATGTATAATAAAAAATATTTCAATTTCCAAGTAATCGAATCAAATTCATAGTTAATTTAGAAATGTGAACATTTGAAAATTCGACAAGTATAAACTAATCTAATTGAATCTGAATATGATCTAATCTAGTTATAGATTAATATAATCGAATGTATATTCGATTAGATAATTTATTAGACAGATTATATTAGATTAGATTTAATAAAGAAAAAATACAAGTGTCATTTGATCTAATCGAATGTAGAATCTTAATCTAATCGATTAATGATCTAATCGAATGGTGATTCGATTAGATTAGACAATCAATTCGATTTGACTAGAACTCTCAATTCGATTAGAATATCCTTAGAATAATAACAGTTTGTCCAAAACCTTTCTAATCGAATGATGATTCGATTACATTGTCCTATATATGTTTTTCTGAAACTTTCTTTTCTAATCGAATGGACATTCGATCACTTTGTCCTTGAAGTGATTTCAGACATTTCTTTTCTAGTCGAATGGTCATTCGATCACTTGGTACTTGACAGATTTCATATAAGGTAGTTGTCCAATCGAATGGTCATTCGATCACATTGTACTTAACATATATTTCAGAGTTGATGTTCTAATCGAATAGCCATTCGATTACATTCTTATTTTTGTTCTTATCGGATCTCAATTCGATTACACAGTCCTTGACATATATTTTCTTCAATCTTTCTAATCGAATCCAAATTCAATTACATGTCCTTTAACCAGTTTTCACCAACGACATCTAATCGAATCCCAATTCGATTACACAGTTCAAATATCTAAATCGTCCATTTATCAAAACCTTAACATTTTCTGGGTTCATGAACACCCTATGAACTTCTGGGTATCCAAAAGTCATATTCAAACCCTTTTTCTGGGTTTATTAACCCCAAATAGAACCGATAAACCCTAAAAACTCAAAACTGTACAAAACTTTATAAAAACTTAATTAAATCAACACACAAGGTCCTAAAGGTATCGTGAACAAGAATATAATAACAATCTTGACAAAGAAAAAATAAAAAGACCTAATTGGTCATGAACAGTTCCATCAGAAACCGTTCTTGATCCTAAAAACACGATTTAAGATGAAAACATGAAAAATATTATACCACAAGAGGCGGATTCATGAAGTCGGTGGGAGACGGTGGATTGAGAGAAAAAGTAAGAGAGAGAAAAAAATGTGGATAAGGTTTGAGATTATGAAATGAAAGATATTTTAAATTGACTTACTTATAGGGTCAGCCTATCTTGCGATAGGGTCAAAACATCTCGATTTATAAACAATTTTACACTCTCAACCCCCGAACTTTGAAAATATTTACAAATTTAAACCCGCAAAATGTTTACCCTCCGAATCCAAACACTTTAAATATATACACTATATATTTTTTACCGGGTCAACACTTAACAAACTTTGCAATGAAGACCTTGTTGTAAAAACATTAACCCGAAAAAAAACATTTAAAATAAAGACTAAAAACAAGTAAACATAAAGTAAAATTTAAAAATAAAAATAAAATTAAAAATAAATATAAACTAAAATTAAAAATATAATTAAAAGTTAATACATACTAAACTGGTTTTAAGATGTAAACAAAACAGAAGAAAAAAAAAACTTAAAAAGAAAAATTAAAATGAATTTGAAGTAAAGATGAAATTAATATTATATTAATTACATTGATTTTAAAGTTAATTAATTTACATAATAAGAGATACGTATGTTTGGTGAGAAAGATCTCGACATGTAATCGTATTGTCTATAATGTCCTAGATCACACTTCTATTTGGATATTATTATGCCAAGAACCCAAAGTCGATTGTAGATATATTTTGTCAATATTAAACTTAACAAGTATTTTGATGTCAATGTGATACGTTAAGGTATTAATTAGGCATTGTACTTATGCGGTCTAATTTAACTCGACATGTTACAAACTCCATCATATCTCGGGTATAGTTTGTGTTTATCAGTATCACCCTGAATTGACTCTGACCCCTAATGATTGATCAAAACATTTTTGAGCTTATATAAATAATTTTGAAAACTTTCTTTCAAATAATTCTCAAAGGTTGAAAAATGGACTTACTAGCATACAGACTTACAAACCTTCATATACAGTGTTTAGGACTTACTTATTTGCCCCCACGTTACGTGGTTCTAATATACCCATTTTTGTTTGATATTTTATCAAAAAATTTTGTTGTTGATTTTAAATATTTTTGAGCATTTTGCAGTTTTTCTGCTTTAATAATTTTGATTTTCAATATTTTAATCTAAAGCAAGATTAATTTTTAAGGTGACCAATCACTAACGGGCTCGTGTATGACTGACTATTAACATTTTTGCCTTCATTGATATGACTTATTTTGGAGTCGGCAACCGCTTCATGAGAGTTTAACCACTAGCATAGGCATGTATTTTAGTTTATATCACTGTGACACTTACTCATTTGTCAAGCCTATCTACACATAAAACAATGATCTTGTTGGCTTTTGATCTACTCTTTTCATTTGATAGGATCATTAAAGACAATTTCTTATCAATTTCCAAATGTCAAATCAATTTCTCAAACTTTTTATAATTTTATATTATCCGACTCCCTCTAAGCAGGAGCTCCCTCTAAACGAGAGAATATATTTTTGAAACTTTTTCTAATTTTCTTAACGAAATTATAAAATAACAAAATATTTTTGGTAAATCAAATGACTCAATTTTGTTTTTCTTGATTAAAATGAAAATCTTTTTGGTGAGTTAAATTAACTCAATTTCCTTTAAAATTGTGACATATTTTAAAATATTTACAATTTTATATAAAAAAGATAAAAATTAATCTATTGTAAATAAGATAAAATAGAATAAAATAAAATAAAATAAACCAAAATAAGATAAAGTAAAATAAAATAAGTAAACTAAAATAAAATAAAGTAACATAAGATAAAAATAAAATAAAATAAAGTAAAATAAAATAGAGTAAAGTAAAATAAAATAAAATAATATAAAATAAAGTAAAAAAAAAGTAAATAGAAATTTTGGAAAAATAAAAATAAAAACAAAATTAAGAATTAAAATAAAATAATAAAAAAACTTAATTTTGATTAAATGAGATAATGCACAATGACTCAACCATGTATAAAAATCGGACATGAACAAAGGCTTTTGTAAACAGGTCTGCAAAGTTGCAATCGGTGTGAACCCTTTCAATGGTAACAAGTTTCCGGTCATAACAATCACGAATGAAATTCATTCGGATGTCGATTTGTTTAATCTTTGAGTGTCGGACCGGGTTTTTAACAATACAAGTTGCTGCCTCTTTATCATACTTAATGGGGGTGTTAAAGAAATTCAAACCGTAATCCAGCAGCTAATGCTGGATCCATATCACTTGTGAACAGCAAGCATAAGCGGCAATGTATTCTGCTTCAGCAGTGGAGGTGGACACGGTGACTAGTTTCTTGCATTGCCTGGAGATCAACCTATCACCCAGGAACTGACATCCACCCGATGTTGACTTTCGATCAAGATTACATCCCTCATAATCAATGTCGATGTAAGCATGCAATACCGTAGGGGAGTCTTTGGGATACCAAAGACCTAATCAAGGTTTTCCCTTTAGATATCAAAAAAATACGCTTTACAACAATTAGGTGGGATTCTTTTGGATTACAATGATATCTAGCACACTGACAGACAGGGAACATGATGTCCGACCTACTGGCAGTGAGATACATCAGGGAGCCGATCATGGATCTATAAAGATGTTGATCAACTGGAGTTCCTGATGAATCTGGAGCAAGCACAGGTCTGGTAGCAATCGAAGTAAGGAAGGGAGTTGAATCCTTAAAACCAAATTTTTGGACGATGTCACGAACGTATTTTTCTTGATAATATAAAATCCCTTCTGCCTTTTGTTCAACTTGAAAACCCAGAAAGAAAGTCGTCTCCCCCAATGAGCTCATCTTAAACCGACTTTGCATGACCTCGACAAACTCTCTACACAGTTTATCAGATGTAGATTCAAAGATAATATCATCAACATACACTTGGACCAGTATCTGATCACCCTTTACATTCTTGATAAAGAGCGTTTGATCGATAACTCCTCTTCTATAGCCATTCTTTAACAAGTGTTCTGCTATGGTAGTATTCCAAGCGCGAGGTGCCTGGTGAAGGCCATAAAGAGCTTTATCAAGATGGTAAATGTAATTTAGACGATCAGGAACCTCAAAACCTGGTGGTTGATTCACATAGATTTATTCCTTCACCTTTCCATACAAGAAAGCAGTCTTTACATCCATTTGATACACTTTGAAATTCATGTACGATGCATAGGCCAGAAAGAGACGGATTGCCTCGAGCCTAGTCACAGGTTCATAAGTTGCATCATAATCAAGACCTTCACGTTGAGAGATACCTTGCACAACCAATCTTGCTTTGTTTCTAATAATCACCCCTTATCATCTTTCCTGTTCCTGAAAAACCATTCGTCCCAATAGGTCTCTTGTTCCCTAGCATCTTGACCAACCTCCAAACATGAAGCTTCTTGAACTGTAACAGCTCATCTTGCATAGCTTCAACCCATGTGTTTTCCTTCAGGGCCACTCTGTAGTCCTTCGGTTCGACTTGCGAAATAAAACACGCAAAAGGACATTTGTTAATAGTACCGGATTTGCTTCTTGTTTGGATGCCAGCAGATGGAGAACCGATGATGTTCTCTGTGGGATGACTTTGATGGATGGGTAACTGAGGAGTATCATCAACAATGGTGACAGGATCTGCTTGAAGATTGTCAGTCTGATACTCTATGGGTTGAAAAATGCGAGGAGCATTGTCAAGAACATCAGTAACTGATTGAATAGAGTCAGGTTGGTCAACTCTATGTTCTTGCGCAATTTGTTCTTCCCAGAGATGTTCACCATATGGAATAACAGTTACATTGATGGGAGTTGATGTAGTATTGTCAAATTAACCAGTGACATGATCTTCGGTGGTAGGAGCAACTTGAACTGTTTCTTCTTGAGAGGGATGTGTGGCAATAAATTCTACCATGCTTGGAGCTGCTTGAATGTCTACCACGGGTTCAGTCTGGTGTTGTTCCACATTGTGAGCTGACTGAAAGGAGTCATATGAATCGGTGTTACATACATCTTCAACTTCAACCATATCAGTTGAATCAGCAGATTGAGGAGCAGGATTGTTAACGACTTGATTAATCTCTGGCAGGGGTTCAGCTGGTGGTGCAACATGTGGTACTATTCTGTTGGAAGGCTCAGCAGGTAGACTCACTTCAAACAAACTATTGATAATGGATTGAATCAATAGAGGCTTGGGTAAAGAAGATGGAACTTGAGTGGTTGCAGGTGGTGGAGTATACATGCCACGAAACCGTTTGAACAGGTAATCATAGTCAAACAACCAATCTGGTCCCGTGCGTGGATCAGTAACATTAAGCTTTTGCCATTCAACATTAAATGATTCCACGATCAGCTTGGTCTTCTTATTACAGAAAAGATAAGCGGTTTTGTTAGCAGCATACCAAAAAAAGAACACTCATCTGCCTTTTCAGCGAATTTTGGAACAGGCTGAGAACCAGTATGGAGCAGGGTGCAGGGACATCCAAATGTCTTAAAGTAGTTGACTTGCGGCTTTATCTTGTAGTAGACTTCATATGGAGTCTTCTTCAAGCGCTTATTCATGATCACACGGTTCTGAATGAAACAAGCAGCAGTGATTGCTTCACCCCATAATAACAAAGGAAGCTTGGAATCTGACAACATTGTTCTTGTAGCTTCAATAAATGTTTGATTTCGATGTTCAGCTGCACCATTTTGTTGTGGAGTGTAAGGTGCACTGAAGTGGCGTTCTATTCAATATGAACTGCATAAGTCATTTATAGTTCGATTGCAAAACTCCATTCAGTGGTTTCTTCTTATACACTTCACCTTCATGTCTGTCTGCCTCTCCATGAGTGTAATGAACTTGATAAAAAACTGAGCGGTTTCATCCTTGTGCCCTAAAAGGAATGTCCAGCTGAAATGAAAGAAATCATCAGTAATCAAAAGACAATGGGCTTTTCGGCCGATTGCCAATGGATGGATATGACCAAATAAATCCATGTGTAACAGCTGAAGAATGGTATCTATGGAGTTAATCATCTTGGGCCTGTGAGGGAGCTTGTGTTGCTTGCATTTAGAGCATGAAAGAAATTTTTCAATGCAAGAGAAAGATTTAATAGGCAATCCCCTCACATGCTCACATTTGACTAATTTGTTAAGTTTTTGAAATTTACATGGCTAAGACTTTAATGCCATAGAGATGAGTCATTCCGAGGCCTTAGATATTAAACATGAAGCGGTCCTACGTGAGTAAGAGCTATTCATATCCAATATATATGCATCATTGTGCCTCGAAGTACGCATTAATATCCATTTGTCTGGGACTTTGAAACCTGGTTTGAGAATCAAGCATTCATTCTCAGTGAATAAAGTGGAGTATTGTCATTACTGATTTGTGAGACACTTAGCAGATTGTGTTTTAGTTGTTCCACCAAATTGACGTCATCAAACGTCAGGATCCCATTTGACACTCTTCCATATTTTGTGATGTTACCTCCCACATCTCCAGCGAAGGAAAAGTGTCCACCATTAAACTATTTAACGTCGAACATCAAGGACTCATCTCCCGTCATGTGTCGGGTGCAGCCACTGTCTAGGTACCATAAACTGTTGACAGACCTTCTTTACTAACCCTACACACATTAACAATTAATTAGACCTGGGCTCCTGAGACTTAGTAGTCTCGGGAAGGTATAACACTGAGTTACCATCTTTTATTGCCGTGTCATCAATTATGAAGTTTTTTGACGTGTCAGAATCAGAAGAACAGTCCTTAGGAATCCATGCACGTATAGATTTCCTGGTTTTGAAAGATTTTCTATATTTTCTTCTTCTTGGTTTTAAAACAAAATCCTTAGATTTTCCAATCCTTGGATTCCTTTTCTGATTTCTTTTTGGTGAATTCCTTGACTTTTCAGTCTTAGAATTCCTTTTTTTCTCTCTCCTTTTTGGTTATCAGAAAGGCGGTTTACTGTTTTCTTAATTCTGGATCTCACATCCATTTCACTGGCAGAGCTATCATATCTATCATTTCTTGTTCTTGAGCCTGGTGTAGCTCTGGAACGAAATTTATTAAACTGACTGTTCATTTCATATTGCTTTCTATGCCAGTTCTTGCAATGTCTAGCAAGGTGAGATGGGTTACCACATACATAACAAAGCCTTTTTCTGTTATCCCTATAGAACTCATCAGAACTATGATACATGTGTTGTGGAGAATATGGTGATGCTTGGAACCGAAAAAACAAGTAATCTGATTTATAACCCCGATCATCAAAAATATTTGAGTAGAATGAATTGATATAATATTTTTTATGACTCCCGTTGTAGCTATTATCAAATTGATTAAATAGTTGAGGATGATAAAGTTGACTTGTTGATTGATAATTTTTTTATGTGGTGGTACATATTTACTTGAGGCACTTAGTTATTCATTTTCAAAACAATTTTATTTAACTATATCTCACTCTACTTTACAATTTCTTGATGAACAACTAGGTTCGTTTGTCTAAACAGACACCTCTTCTTGCACATTTCTATTATAAATAATCTCATCAAAAACAGTTTCACAATCACTATTAGAAGTGGAAACATCATTTTCATTCATCATTAAAAGAAGTGCCAACATTAACACTCTTACAAGATACATGATTGTTCAAAACATTTTCAAAGTATTATTATTACAGACAGGGTTATCAATTGATGATTTTAGATTCACATATGAATCAAAAAGTGAATTTAAAATCCTTTTGCCTCCAAAACCCTTGTTCGTTTCCACACAATCACTTTATTCTACACGGCCTGTCGAAGAATATGAACTACCATTCAAACTAATTGATGGAAGAATTGGATCAACAGTCTTTGGAACAACAAGAACAAATGTCTTTGGTTTTGGCACGTGACCAATACCATAGAACATTTCATCCTCAGGTGGGGTATTGAAACTAAAGTGAGGAAGACTAATATAGTTATCATTAAAAAGGAGGTGGAACAGCAGTATGGTCATAGCCTATTCCAATCTTTATTTTCACCACAATTTGTGCCCCAATTATTCCATTAAGCTTATCAGAAGCTGCCTCAAATTTGTCAACGGCTAATTTCCTTTCTAGCTCTAATTTGTCAATTTTAGCATTTAACTCAACAACACGTCTTTCGTGGTGTTTAGCTAGTTTTTCAGCTTGGAAAAGTTTTTCATTCATTTTAGCCATATCATTATTATGAGTTTTAATCCTAGTGGCATAAATCTTTTCTTTTTTCCTTTGATCATCGTTCTGGCATCTAAGGCTATGATTTTCATCTATAATGGCAGCATTATGAGTTCTATAGTGCATAAATTTATCAATACAAGCATGTGAGCAAAGTTTTTGTACCTTGGGAATGAGTGAGGTAGGTGCAGGTGCTCTAGCAGCAGGGCTTGATGAGGTGCTTGCTTGATCACTAAAGGACATTCCATCAAAGGTCAGAGGATTCTTCAGCTATTCAAATTGGCCATCCTCCCAATCTGGTTGAGTTGCTTCAGCTGTTCTTGTAATTATGGCCTTTGAGCTCAACTCGAAGTTTCCTTTGGATGAGCTTCATTGACCAATTATTGGGATTCTTGACTTCTAGGAGTTACTTGGAACGGTCCTCTTGTCATGTCTCTTAGCACTTTCATTGATAGACATCTCGGTGATCTTGATGTCGTTAACAGCCATTGGTGGATTGGTGCATTCCCTAGAAACGTGACCTGATTCATTGCAGTTGTAGCAACGCAGCTTGTCCTTCTCAAACCCAATGTTATTGCCGTCAGAATCTTTAAAACTGTTCTTTCCATACTTTTCATGAAATTTGAAGCTCGGTGAACATCCATGGGCATCTGGTACTTGATGTCCATTATCTTGAGATCCTTCTTGTTGATCTCAGGAAGATCTCCTTGCTCAAAGGAAGGAGGAAACAACTTTCCTTGTAATAACTCCTCATGGCTTGACATAAAGGCATGAAACAGTGCCACATTCGAGTCATCAACTGAGATGGTTTAAGGTACATAGTGAGCTTGATTGCTAGTTGGTTTCTTGATCCTATGAGCCTTTAAGGCTTGTGAAACGGATTTGTCAATGGCATCTTGAAATGAACTTGAGCTTGATGGTGCTTGAGGTGCAGCAGTGGTCTTAAAGGCAGAATTAGCAGTGTGAACAGCAGGGTGTGCTGGACTCAGAAATGTTGTGCTTAGACCTGATTCAGTAGCTATTCTTGCTTGAGTGAGAGAACTAATATGATTACCCATCCTTAGTTTGTCATCCATTTCAAATGACTTGATAATGAAAGTCAAGTCAGAAAGGGAGGTAATTTGGAGGTTAGTAGTTCTCTTGATTGTGATAACACTACTGTTCCAGGCATATGGAAGGGAGTTAAGCAACTTGTCATTGATTTCAACTTGGCCATAGTCAACTTCAACACTCTTGATCTTAGTAATCAATGTTTCAAATCTATGAATGAGATTCGCAATAGATTCTCCTTGTTATGATTGAACATGTTGAATTCACCCTTCAACATTCCCTTCTTATTGTTTTTCATCTCAGTATTTCCTTCAAACTTGCTAATCAAAGCATCCCAGTGACCCTTGGCAGTAGTATAATCTCTCAAGGTTTGAGCAATTTCACGTGAGAGGCAAACGCTAAGAACACCAAAAGCGTTTTGATCATCACTAAAATTCTTCCTATCATTGTCATCATAGGCGGTTACAGGCTTAGGAACTTGACCATTAGGAGTAGTAGTCATGGGATTGTATGGACCTTGCTCAATGGGTCTAAGAAGATTGTAATCAAGAATTCTCATGTAATTCTTAAACAACCATTTGAATTCTTCAAATTCATTGTCCCAATTTAGTAGCTTTGGAGGCTTAGTTGTAGTTCCGGCCTTGTTCTCAAAGATCATGTAATTTTTCACAGCTTCATTTCTAACTTCCTCACTTGTACCAACCATTGCTTAAAAAACTTAAAGATCAAACACAAACACAACAAATTCTGCTTGAAAAACACAAGTATAGAGTAATTTAATCGAATTCAATGTATTTGAATACAAGGTAATCGAATGGAGATTACCTTATGAGAAAATGATTAAGTATGAAGTAATCGAATGGCTTGACAATCTAATCGAATGGATGAATATAATCGAATTAGATTATAATCTAATCAAATGGTCTAATCTAATCGAATGGCGATTCGATTAGGTTATGATTTGATTAAAATGTAATATGGACTCGATTCGATTACAATTGAGATTCGAATAGAACACTTTGAGATTCGATTAGATTAAGCAGACTTGATTTGATTCGATTAATCTTGAATTCGATTAGATTGCAACTTGAACTCGATTCGAATAGGAGATTCGATATGAATACAGGCTGGTTCGAATCAGTTAGAAACTGTAGTTGTGGAAAGTACAAAAGGAACTTTTTGCCACGTTTTCCAAGATTTCCTTTTTCAGGGTGTCACCTCAATCACTTTTGACACTTTATAGATCTAACAAACATCCATATTTTAACACTTTTAAGCATCAAATTTTGAATCTTTGAAGATTTAACTCTTGAATCTTCAACAAACAACATACAAACTTTTAAACCAAAGCATAAACACACAAAATTATGGACTTATGAACACTTTTTCTTCACTTAAGGCACCCGTAACCCACAAAACTTCTTGAAAATCCGTCTTCAACTCAAACAAGACCAAAATCCAAGGTTGTGACCCAAGATCTACAACTAGTAGAGCCCGAAATCTCTAATACCAATTGTAGGTCCCTTGACCGGATCTAACAATACAACAACTAGTCTACTTGGATCAACCTCTACACTAGCTAGCGGAAATAACTAGTGAGGACCGAGATCTCAGATCTTGTTTGGTTATTATTTCTGTGAGGGTATGAGAGGGAAGAGAGAGTTTTGAGAGTTAGAATAAGATAATATTTGACAAAATTTGTATGAGTAACACATACTATATATAGTGTGTATACTCATACACTAACTATACATTATTCACTGCCCAATGGGCTCCAAAATACATGGCCTTGCGCCCAAACATACATATAAACAAAGTCTAACTAGCTAAAATTACATAAATGACACATTGAATACAAATACGAAAGACTTAGTACAAAATGGGCCTAACAGTTTGTTTATTAACTTTTCTTTTTAGAACGGAAACTTTCTTTTTTGCAATCTTCGATTTAGAGAGTCTCGTTGCCATACTCTACCCAGACCATGTTTTCATAACCGGGCTGACGTTGGTTTCATAGTTTGGCTTGTTATTTTATTCATCAAATGGCTTCAAAGTTTGGCCTGGTTAAAAAAAATTCATTAAAAAATCATCAAACAAGTAATCTACCACATATAATTACTCCAGTTATAGTTACAAAACTTAATCAAATTCAAAATAGGTGATTCCAAAGTCCAAGTTGATTCTTTGAAAATCTAAATTCGTAATATTCAATATTTATCCATCTTGATTCATTCTAAACCTAGTTTTTCATTTCCGATTGTTAATCAACTATCAATTTCAATTCCGTTCCAATTCATATTTCATCATCGGTTTTGCTACTCGGAATCAGTTTTAGATTTGCATCTCTTCATTAATCAAGTTCAGTTCTGTTATAACTATTTTCAAATATTATTTTTTTATTCACAAGGTTCAATATCATATTTCTTTTGAATTTGCAAGTTTATGTTAAATATTGTAACGTACCAATTAAAGTACGTAAATTATTTTAAGTTACTAAAGGGTTCCTTGAATATTTTGTGTAGGTGGTCGATGATAGCTAGTCATCTACCCGGGCGTACAGATAATGAGATTAAAAATCATTGGCACACTCGTCTAAGTCGCCAGAGTTATCGTTTCAGGAAAAAAAAGAAGACAAACACATCAATAGATATAGCCAACTTGGTTAATCAAAAGAAAAAAAGAGTTGGTCGTGTTAGTCGCAAACTCGCAAAAAAGTATAACAAGAGTGGAGTTTTCGAAAGTAGTAAGTCACCTTCTTTATCAACCATCAAAAAATCAAGCGCACCAACAACGATGATCAACACACAAGGGGATACGAATGTGGAGGATCATTTGAGTTTTGCGATGAAAAATATGAAAGAAAGTGAAGTTTATGATAATGTTAATAGTGATGAGTTGAAGACAAATTGGGTTGAGTTTCAAGATATTGAACAATTTAACATTGATTATTTTTTAATAGGTGAAACTATGAATTCAGTTGGAGCATCAAGCTTCTATGATGAAGACCAGATAGAACAATGGTTGACAGAATTTAATGTTGAAAATCATAAGAAAAATGAGAGGACTGTTGATGATAGAGAAGATGAAAACTTGAGCCTAAATTCTTCAAAAACAATCGAAATTTGTTATGACAAGAATGTGAAGGATTGTTCAAATTTTGTTGCAAATTATACTAAAGAAAATCAAGTTCATGATAATGTTATTAGTAATGAGTTGGAGTCGAATCCGTTAATTAGGTTTCAAGGCGATGAATTGTCCAACATCGATTATTATTGGGAAAGTGAAGCTACTGGTTCAAATGCAATTTTGATCATCCATGATCAAGATCAAATAGAAATATGGTTGTCAAAAACTGAAGTTGAAAATCTTATGAAAAATGAGAGGAATATTGATGAAAGAGAAGATGAGAGGAATGATGAAGAGAGAGAAGATGAAAACCCGAACTTAAGTTGTTTAAAAACAATGGGGTTCGGTTATGATGACGCTGAATGGGATGTAAATGTTGACATTACAAAGTTTGATATGTGTGATGAAGAAGATGGCATGTTGGTTTCATTATGGGAAGATGTCAATCTTTAAGCACAACAAGTATAAGGTTGTGTAGCCAGCCAACAACCCATGATCGGACTAGTGGCGATTCCAAGAATAATTTTCAAGGTTGATAGAAATTTTATAATGCATGATTTCGGTCCGGGTAGGTCATATGATAAAAGGGTAAAATCAAATTCATTATGTTCTACATAACAAAAATATGTTAGTCGTCATGTAATACCCGTTAACTTGTGAGTCGTTCTAAAAATAAAAGATTGTTTATAATATTCTTGGTTTGAATAATATAGTTAGGGCTAGGGTGGTCATGGGCTTAATTATGAGCTTGAATGTGGATCATTAGTATAAATACCAGCCTTTAACCCTTATACAAGCTTCTCTCAAACTCTCTCAAATATCTAAGTATCAAGAAGGAAATTCTATCAGATTTCTTTCTGCAAGAATCAAGTGAGAATCAAGATCTAGCCTTAAAGGAAGAAGCAAGAATCAGTTTTGAACCCAACAATACTACCCTATTTGCTGATGAATAATGCATAGACCAAAGTTTTATAAGAAAAAAAAAAAGAAAATTTTAACTATAACAATTTATCTTCAAGTATTTGGTCTTTTTTGTAGTTTCTTTGACTGTAACTATAACACCCCTTAATCCAACCACATTTTTTGTGATTTAAACTTAAACAATGATAGTGTATAGTATATACGTGGTTACCCCCACAAGATATATAGTAAACGTGTACCACTATGTTTCTATATGTCTACATCTTCATACGTGACAATTAGTAATATATGTTAACGGACGTTGACACAATCTTAGCCCAACTACGTTATTGAGGCCAATGAGATAAAACACAATTGAGCTTTAACATATGGCTTGCCATTCTGATTTCTTTAACACCCAATTATACACATTCATAAACATCCTTTTATACACTTTGAATTTGAAGATATATATAAAAGTAAAGATATTTGTTTATACCAAATTACAATGTGTTAGGCCTATTTTGTTATTATTCTTTTGTATTTATTTGTACTTGAACGTTTATGTAAGTTAGCTAGTCGGTTTGTCTTTACTTGTATGTTTGGGCCGTGTAGTTTGGAGCCCATTGGGCCGTTCATAATAAAAGATAGCATGGCATTGCATCACCTATTTAAGGTGAAGCATGCACATGCTAACATAACCTTTTGCACTTTGTCTAACATTATCCTTATCACAAACTCTCTTTTTCTCCTTTCTCTCTTCAACCCTCACGGTAATAACAAACCAAACAATTATCCGAGATCTCGGTTCCTCACTAGTGATTTCCGCTAGCTAGTGTTGAGATTGATCCAAGTAGACTAGTTGTTGTGTTGTTTAATTCGTCCATAGGACCTACAATTAGTATCAGAGCTTTTGGTCTCTACTAGTTGTGGATCTTGGGTCATAACCTTAGATTTTGGTCTTGTTTGTGTTAAAGACGAACTTTTAAAGTGTTTAGTGGGTTACCAAAAGTTGAAGTTAAAGTGATTAAAAGTTCAACATTTTGGTGTTGAAGTGTGCAAAATGGATGTTTCTTTGATCCATAATAAGCCAAAGTGATTTATGTGACTTCCTTATAAGGGAAAAAGGTGTAAAAGTAACCAGAAAGTATAATATGTACTTTCCTAATGTTCAATCTGATCAAATCGATTCAAAGGTTCTCTAATCGATTCTCTTGTAATCGAATCGAATCTTCAAATAATCTAATCGAATTCAAAAGTGATCGAATCGAGTCTGACCTAATCGAATCCTTAAGTAATCTAATCGAATTTCAGAAGTAATCAAATCGAGTTCAGATTCAATTCTAATCGAATCACAACCTAATATAATCGAATAGCCATTCGATTAAATTAGACCATTCGATTAGACTAGAATCTTATTCGATTAGATTCATCCATTCTATTAGATCTTTGTGTCATTCGATTACTTTATACTTAAAAAAAATTCATAGAAGCTGCTTAGTCATTCGATTACTTGCCTATTCGATTACTTTGTATTTGATTACTTTGAACTTTTTGTTTTTCAACAGAATCTATTTGAACTTGAGTTTTTTTAAGAAATGGAAAATGTTAATAAAGAAGTTAAGAATGAAGCTATAAGGATTTACATGATCTTTGAGAATGAGGCAGGGACAACAACTAAGCCTCCAAAGCTACTGAAATGGGACAATGATTTTGAAGAGTTCAAGTGGCGTTTCAAAAAATACATTAGAATTCCTGATTATGTACTTCTTAGACCAATTGATCAAGGTCCACATGTTCCCATGAATGAAACTACTGATGGACCAACTCCCAAGCCAGTAATTGCTTATGATGATAATGATAGAAAGATGTTCAGCGATGATCACAAAGCTTATGGTGTTCTTAGTGTTTGCCTCTCACATGAAATTGCTCAAACTTTGAGATATCACACTACTGCTAAAGGCCTTTGGGATGCTAACAAATTTGAGGGAAATACTGAGATGAGAAATAGCAGAAAGGGCATGTTAAAGGGTGAATTAAACATGTTTAATAATGTGCAAGGGGAGTCAGTCACAAGCCTTATTCATAGATTAGTGCTAGAATTGACTATGACCAAATTGAAATCAATGACAAGTTGTTAAACTCCCTTCCGTACTCCTGAAATAGCAATGTGATGACAATCAAGAGAACAACTAGCCTCCAGATCACTACTCTTGCTGATTTGACATCCATAATTAAGTCATTTGAGATGGATGATAAACTCAGAATGGGTAATCACATTAGTTCTCTTAATCAAGATGGGATATCCATTGGGTATGGAGTAAGCACAACCCTTCTGAGCCATACACACCCTACTGTTCATTCTGCTAACTTTGCCTTCAAGACAACTGCAACTCCTCAAGCACCATCAGGTTCAAGTTCTTTTCAAGATGTTGTCGATAAATTCGTTGAACAAGCTTGGAAAGCCCATGGGATTAAGAAACCCACAAGCATCACTTCCTATTCTGCTCCTCAAGCTCTTCAAGCTGATGACTCCAACATGGCACTGTTTCATGCCTTTATGGCAAGCCATGAGGAGCTGCTTCAAGGAAAACTGCTTCTTCCTTCGTTTAAATAAGGAGATATTCCCAAGATCAACAAGAAGGATCCCAAGAAAATGGACATCAAGTATCAGATGGCCATGGCTATTCACAGGGCCTCAAACTTCATGAAGAAATATAGCAATAACAGCTTTAAAGACTCTGATGAGAACGGTATTAGGTTTGATAAAGAAAAGCTTCTTTGTTACAACTACAACGAATTGGGGCACTTTGCAAGGCAATGCACTAATCCACCCAAGGCTGCAAATGACATCAAGATCACTGAGATGTCTGACGATGAAGGTACAGAGAGAAACGACAAAAGGGCTCACCCGATCTACTCCTCAAAATCAAGAGTTCCAAGAATCGGTCAAGGAAGCACATCCAAATGGAACTTAGAGTCAAACTCAAAGGCAATGATCTCGAGAACAGCCGAAGCAACACAACCAGATTGGAAAGTGACCAATTTGAAGAGCTAATTAATCCACTGACCTTTGTTGGGATGGCATTTGCACATGAAGCCAGTACCTCATCAGCTCTTGCTACTAACACACCTCCATTTGTCTCTGACATTCCCTAGGTACACAAACTTTGCACTTACACTTGTATTGATAAGGTTATGAACTATAAAACTCATAATGTTGCCTTGATAGATGAAGACCTTAGTCTTAGATGCCAGAATGATGGTCTTAGAAAAGTTGAAAAGATATATGCCACTAGGATTAAGACTCATAACAATGATATGGCTAAACTTAATAAAAAGTTATTTCAGTCTAATAAAATAGCTGAGCACCACGAAAGACGTGTTGCTGAATTAAATGCTAAAATTGAGAAGCTAGAATTAGAATTAGCTCAAAGAAATATAGCTATAGAAAGGTTTGAGTTAGCCTCTGATAAATTAAATGGAATCATTGGGGCACAGATCGGGGTGAAAAAGAAGACATGCATAGGCTATGATACACAGCCGTTCCACCTCCTTTTAATGAAAATTATACTAGCCTGCCTCACTTTAGTTTCAACACCCCACCCGAGGATGAGATGGTCTATGGTATTGGTCATGTGCTAAAACCAAAGATGTTTGTTCCTTTGGTGTCCAAAACCATTGATCCAATTATTTCATCAGTTAGTCCTAACAATAGTTCATCTTATTCAGCAAGTTGTGTAGATGAAAGTGATTGTGTGGAAAAGAACAAGGGTTATGGATAGAAAAAGTTATTAAATTCACTTTATGATTCTAATGTGAATCTAAAACCATCAGTTGTTAACCCTGTCTGTAATAATAATACTTTGAAAAACATTTTGAATGATCATGTACTTTGTGAGAGTGTTGATGTTGGCATTTCTCCTAATGATTTGAATGAAAACGAAGTTTCTATGTCTGATAGTGATTGTGAAACTGTATTTGAGGAAACTTTCAGTGATAGAAACATGCAAGAAAATGCATTTGTTGAAACAAATGTACTAGTTGTTCATCAAAAGATTGTAAAGTTGAGGGGGATAAAGGTAACAGAAGTAGTTTTGAAAATGAAAATGATAGCACATCTAGTAAATATGTTCCACCACATAAAAACTCTTTCTTTCAATCCGCTAATCAATTTAATTATCCTCAACTATACAATCACTTGGATAACAACTACTATGGGTGTCATCAACAAGATCATGTCAGTTCATTCTATTCAAATGTTTTTGATGATCGAGGTTACATATCAGATAACCTCTTTGTTCCTTTCCAAGCATCACCTTATTCACCACAACACGCATATCATAGTTCTAATGAGTTCTATAGAGATACTAGAATAAGACTTTGTTTTGTTGTGGTAACTCATCTCACCTTGCAAGACATTGTAAGAACTGGCATAGAAAACAAAAGGAAATGAACAGTCAATTTAATCAATCCCGTTCAAAGGCTACACCGAGCCCAAGAGCAGGAAATGATCAAACAGACAGTTCTGCCAGTGAAATGGACGTGAGATCCACAAACAAGAAAACCAGTAAGCCACCTTTTTGGATAACCAAAAAGGAAATATCAAAAAGGAGTTCTAAGACTGAAAAGTCAAAGACCTCACCAAAAAGAAACCGGAAAAGGGATCTAAGGATTAAAAAATCTGAGGATTTTGTTTTGAAACCAAGAAGAAGACAGACCATAAAATCTTCTAAACCAGGAAGCCTACACGTGCATGGTGTCACACTCCGACTTGGGGGCTGGACGTGACGATTAAATACCAACCAAAACACAGCGGAAATAGGGTAACTAATTTATATTAAGACACTAGGTCAATGTTACAATCAAATGTCAAGTACAACTACAAGCTATAAGTTCAACCACCATCTAATTAGAAGATATGCTCTACAATCCATCATGGTTTATTCGGGTTAATCTCTACGGTTTGATGTAAGTCTTCTAAAGAGGGTTTTCTATCTCCAAACAAGCTCATATCTAATTCTCTATATATTCCACATCTTGAAAAGAGGTACCTGAACACATGCTTAAAATAATTGGGTCAACTAAAAAGTTAGTGAGTTCATGAGTTTAAGTTATAAAAGCATTTAAATAAAAAATGATCCAAATAGTATGGTGCACATTAAGCAAGTTCACAATCAAACCTGTGTCCACGACCTGTGAACATCTAAAATATATATACCCCTTACCCATACCCCTTATTGTTATGGGCCAAATGTACTTATGTCTGCCAACATAAGATACAAAATTGCGCCGATATATGTCACAAGATAATCATTGTATCATTCAGTGGGAGGTCATCCATGATATAGGCCCACTGTGTGCGGGGGTCTCCCAGATAGTACTACCCGTATATCCCGTGGCTCCTGATGGAGTAAATGATTGTGCTACAAAATCGGGGATTGTTTATGGTAGCAAAATTGGTCTTGATTAACAATACACCATTAGTTCAAAAACATATATTAAAGCATGTATCCACCCAAAAATTTAAGAAAAAGGGTAGTGCATGAACTCACATTGGCTTATGCATGATGAAAAATATATGAATAAAATCTTGTATGCTATGTTGAACGGCTCACATCCCTAAATCCATGTAGCATGTCACTAAAGTAATATGTGTCATAGAAAACGTGCATGTGTCATAAGTAGATTAAGGTTATGTTTTTATTTTGGTCATTAGGGATTATTATCGCATATTGCGATATGTGAAGAAACAAAGTTTTCTTAATTAGAATTGTTCCAGTTTTGTCTCTTGAGAATATAATTATGATTTAAGCTAGTTTGATATATACCAAAACATATAGTTCATATATATCAATAAATGATGTTTGTTAATAATAATAATAATAATAATAATAATAATAATAATAATAATACTTTACTTAGTTTTATTTACTACTTTGGGTCTTATGATGGTTAACTGCTCGTTTTATTAAAATGGTTGTTCGTAAGCTTTTATATATATTTACACTTATCAAACACATAATGGTAATATATTTACATATTCAGTATACGTTGGTTTTGGATAAAGATTATTCCCTTTTAATATGTTGACAAAACTTAGCCCGTAGTTATGAGATTATTTGTTTAAAGTCATATATATATATACATATATATATAAGTGTATACCCTTTGGTTTTAAAATAATTCGTGATTATAATTATAAATTATCCTAGGTTATAAAAACTTAAAATACATATTTTGGATTTGAGTATCCTATAAAAACTATATGGTAAAAATAATATGCTTTCTCATTGTCGGTTCGGTCGAAACCGGGCTTTTAGAGCATACTCGCGTAATTGGCGAAAATGTGCTATTTAAAACTTAGTAAAATGTTTTATAAATCTTTTGAGCATAATTTATTGGAAAAATATCATGTTTGTGTAAAATGTTTTAAAAATATTAAATTGCTATGATTATTGGTTTTGAATGTGTTTAACTTGCTTTTATCGTGTCGTTGACGTGTAAATTAAATCTAGGTGATTCTTTTTACTAAAATCCATAAAATACTTTGATTTTACTGTACTAATTTAATTTTAGTCATTTTAGTAAAAATTGTACGGTTTCACATTTATTTCTTTATATACGTGCATAGTGACGGTTTTATGGTTTTAGTGTTGTATAGATATGTTTATGTCATATACACTTTTATGTTCTGACATATATAATTTTATGCACATGTTATAATGACTTTATATTCAACAAGTATTCCTTTTTGAAGTATTGTGTGTGTGTGATATCGTGCGTGCCAATATTGTGTGAAAAATCATGAATAGATGACGAGTAATCGTAAGAACAAGTTAGATATTGATACCTACTTCTGGAGCTGCACTATTCTAATAATAATAAGCTTCAACAAAGTGCAAAGTTTCTGTGAGAAATGCTACTATGATGGATTAGGGAGCATAGAACAAAACTTTGTGAATAAGGGTAGCGAGCGGGGAAAACTATGATCTTGTTAACTCTTTTACCTTTATGGAAATCAGGTTAGGATTTATTGTGTGGATTCTTGGAGCTTGATACAGGACCTTATCAAATACAAGTTCTTGTTGGAATAATAAGTAGGAAATATTTAAAACTATGTCAGACGAAAAGCATGAAACTTGAAAACGTGAATAAGGTCACGATACCGCGTGATTATGGAATGGTTTTGATGGGACTGTTTGGGGCTGATGCAAACTAATAATAGAAGCAAACAGGGACTACAACCTTCTGTGAAACAGGTTTTTGGGATTAGAACCTGGTTGGATATAATATTATATAAGATAATATAAGAGGAGTGCGATAACCTATTGAAGGATGCTTGTGCTCTTTCTCTTGACCGAACGCGGCAGCAAACTAGAGATGATCATAGGGCTCCTGGGTCTAATTAAAGGCTAGGAATAAAGGGATTGTAGGTTCCTGGACAGATCGTACACGGGATGTCGCTAACAACGCAGGTGCGAAATCCCTGCGTAGGTAGATACGAGTGCAGAATATGTATAAACCAAACACACGAGCAATGAACGAACACGTTATATTGATAACCGAACACGTGACTCGAGGTCACTATTACAGACACTGACACGTAACACTCGAAGTGAACAGCTGAAACGAAAACCTAACCCCCACCTAAACTGTTACAGCGAACAGTTTAAATAGACATGACAACTTGTTGTCTTTAACTTCGCTTGTTCAACAAGTTCGCCTGAGCGAACTTGTTGACAACTTCGCACGTACAAAAACATAAACATAATCATAAACATAATTACATTACAGACTCGATTACAAATGCTAGACTATGAACTACTGACACACATGTACCAACAGACTCCCCCTTGGCAGTAGCTTCATATCTTGATCTTCAAATCTTGAGTCTTGTAATCTTGCATCTCTACGCGTGCGCTCCTTCTCTAACACATACCGACACCACCCGTTGATATTTCCTTGCTTGATCCTTCCAAGCAGGAATGTAGAAGATCTTCTTCTCGTTGAGCACTTTCAGATCAGCCTGCGATAGATTAACAAGATGCATCGGGTCGTAAACCCTAAGCACTTCTTGTTCATCCTCATCTTCCATTACCGCCTCCGCTGTCTCACAATCCACGAACCACCATTTTAGGTCTTTGAGCACGTCCTTGGGCATGAGCTTCATCGGTACTTCTTTAAGGCACCGGATCGGTTTATATTTCATAACCATCCAAGGTTTTCCATCAACTCTCAGACCTCTATCCTTGTCTTCGACAAGTTTCCCTTTTTGTGGTTTCAGTAACTCAAACTTTTTCTCTTTAACGCACTCCTTCCACACGATCTTCCCGATGATTCTAGCCATGTTGTCTTCACTTCTGTTTATCAATCCCAATCTAGCTAAATCTTTTACCTCACATTCTGGCAGTGTGTTTAGAGATCTCAACGTTCTCCTGAAGTACTGAATGCCATCGTATCTCTTGATCACGAAGAGCCGCAGCTGCTCGTCATATAACCAGCAGATAATACCTTTCTTAGCTTCTGCGTATCCCTTAATATTGTAACTTTTTCTGAACATCTTAGGGACCGCCGGCTTCTTCGTCTTTATGAACCAGTGAGCACAACCCTCCTTCCAATTTGGTTGTTCCTCCCATTCAGTATCTTCCACCACGCTCTCATCACCCAACTCTGGTCTCTCAACCTCCGGAATCTCGTGTTCCACTGTGTCATCTACAATCTCACCCTCCTCTATCACGTTTTCAACAGTAATCTGCTCTCCGATCCTCTCGATCTCATCAACAGGCAGCACATCATCTTCATTCATAAACTCATCATCATCCTCATCCAACTCTTTCAACGCATCTATAACATATACAACATCAGCATCATCATCAACATCTACAACGTCGTCACCGGCTGCACTTGTAGACTCCCCCTCAGCTGTGGAAGCCCCAAGAGCCTGAGAGGTTCTTGGCAGCTCACCACCTGCACCTTCCGGTGCATTGGGATCATCGTCATGATCTTCTCTCCGTTTCGTCCTCAACTCATCTCCCCTACAAGTCTTCTCCCCCTGAGATGCCAAGAATGCCTTGAAGGCATCTATTACTTTTCCGTGTTCAACCAGGAGGGCTGCTTGTAGTCGATTGGATTCCACTAGGCTGTGAATGGTCTTTGTCTGTTCAGCAACAATCCGCTCTAGCGATGCAATCCTTTCGTTGTCAGAAGTAGGCGTTGGAGTTGGCGGGACATCAGCAGCAGAAGTGACCGCAGGTGGTACACTTGGTAACCCTGCAGTAGTAGTGACGGTCGACTCAACAAATCGTGCAACTACCACCGGTGGAGTAAGCGATTGGGGTGGTAGAGACACAACTGCTGGGGCCGACGTCTCGACAGCAGTAACCTGTGCTGTAGAAGGAATAAGAGACATACCAGACAAGGCAGGTGGAGCAAAACGTACCAGCCTTGAAGATTCTCCAGCTCCCGAACCCATACCTGTCCGTTCTCTTCGTGAACGTCTGAGCACAATCTGAACTGCTTCCTCTTCATCAACTTCCTCATCATCCTCGTCAACAGTTCTCGGCCTCTTTCCCGTAGTTCTCTCCCGAGACACCATCAGTCGTCTCGCTTCAGCAAACGTTTCGTCAAGATCGGAGTCAGCTACCGAAGTAACTGCTCTAGTAACATCCATGACCTGAGAAACTGAGACATCCATATCAAACAATCCATGGCCGCTAAAAGCAGCATCAAGATCGACATCTTCAGTAGTAGGCACAGCAGAAGATGCAGCAGCTGGCACAGCAGCAGAAACCACAGTAGATACAACAGGCGCAGCTGGTACAGCATGGGGTGCTGCCGCCTGATGTGGCTGTGGGTCTCTGAACTCGTCCCCTCCTGCAGGAACATACTCCGGGTTGATGAGATACCCGAATAATGGAGTATGCCTGGGACGCAGCTCAAGCTTGCTACGAGTGCTCGAAGTGCGGCACTGAGCAAAGATACGTTTCGTCACGCATTCGACGTATCTAATAGGGCGTCTCTGCGGTAGCGATGGAGCGACATGATTCAGAATCATTTGTAAGAACCGAGGATACATGATAAATCGCTCGCGCGCCACAGCCCTCCTCTGACGATCGATCTCGTAAAAGATCAGCTGACTAAATGAATATCGTCGGTTGTAAGTCAGCGCAGCCATGGCAGACTGCATCGTCGCGCCCATCCCATCCGTTCCTGCCTTCCTCCCAGACATGCATACAATCAATACATGCATCAGGAAGCGCCACTGATCCCGCAAAAACCCTTTCCTCCTCTGCGAGTCCCCCAGCGGACCCGAATAACCCATCCTCAAATACGCTCCATCACGAAAAGGAGCTACGAACTCCGTTGGGTCATCTCTTGTTTCTTCACCAAACTGCAGAGCCAACCGTATATCTTCCGAGGAAAACTGCACATCATGACCATTGACGGTTGCTCGCATCACCGGGGGCTCAGGCCTGCAATCATAGTATACTGTCTGCCAAAAGTCTTCTATGTTAGGCAGTGAAATGAGCAGTGTATTTGTGATCGCATGAAAGATTCTTGATCTCTGGAGAAACGTGATAATCTCCAATTAGTCTTCTACGCCTCTTGCGTCTGGATCTAAAATGATATACTGGTTATGGGCCGGAAAGAATTGTCGTTGATCATCACCGTCATCACCACCAGCACCGCCAACAGCAGCCATATCTGTACAAAACAAAACAAGTTAGACAATGTGTAAGCAACTCACAAGTTCGCTTTGTACCACGAGCGAAGTTGTGATTAAACCTGTACAGGCGAACTTAAAGGTGAGGCGAAGTTGGGAACAACTTCGCTTCATCTGTAAGTTCGTCTAAAAACTGTTAAGTGAATTGGTATAGGCGAAGTTGATGATAACTTCGCCTTATCACAACATCGCCTCAGGCGAAATTGAGTTCAAGGCGAAGTTACGGATAACTTCGCCACAGGCGAAATTAAGCTTCAGGCGAAGTTGTGGATAACTTCGCCTAAACCCTAACTTCGCCTGAATCTGAAACGGCGACTGTTCAGATTCAATCGGCCAAGAACCGATGATTTCGCAACGTTTTGACGATCCAGGAGTGAAGAACAACATATATTAATGGTTTTAAGACGAAAAGCTCGTCCATGAACACGTAACACAAGGTTGAAAATCTAGGTTTTGAAGGTTCTACGACCCGAGGTCTCGAACCGGGTAAAACGAAAAAGAATAAGTATTTTTGTGAATGATATTGACACCACATACCGTCAATGAATAATAGAAACTGGAATCAAGGATCGAAAACGGAAATAAGTCTAGTTCGCCGGGAAATATGTAAGTTCGCCGGAAAATATGTAAGTTCGCCGGAAATAATGTTGAGAATAATGAAACTGTTACTGTTTCAAAGTCTTTATATAGGGCAGAGTTTGTTCAGGCGAAGTTAAGCACAACTTCGCCGAATACAACAACTTCGCCCGTAATTTCAAAATCAACCCTTTAAGTTTGAAGAATCTTGCACTTAACATTAGAAGCTTCCAAAAAGAGTTAAACAAAAATGATCATGTCCAAGTAAACAGTTATAAGATAATACCACTACAAAAATAGAAAAACTTATAAAAATTTAACGAAATAAGGGATCAAATTTCAGTCTAGTCAGGGACCACTACGTTTTTAGAAAAGATCCTAACAGGAATCATACTAATTACGTGACTGTCACTTGGATCCGTGTTTAGCTGTATTATGACTTAGAGAAACAGGTTGTAGGCATGTAAATAACTTAAATGGTTTTCATCGTTTCTGTGATACGGATTAAGGTTCAGTTAAGCTCAAAATTTAAGTAGGCAACAACTCAGAGATAATGATGCCTTCTATCTATTCTCAAAGCGTATTTGGCTATACCCAAGTCATCCCAAATTGACTTCGACCCATAGTGTCTGATTAACTTATAGATACTCGTTTTTTGCTTCCCGTTCTCTTCTTACTCCAGAATTGAGAAGTCTTGATTGTTTCAAAGACTCATAAGTACTGAAAAATATACATGTATTTTTTTTTTTTTGAACGATACATACTTATAGACTTCGGAGTACTAAACCACTGCAAGTCCCGAATCTGGATCACTGCAGTGTCTTGAAATGCTTTCTTCACGGGAATCAGAACACTCACGGGCTCGTGTATGACTGGGTAGTCGCTTTTTTGCCTATCCTTCGAAAAGATATGTATGAAGACATACAAAACTCTTAAGGAGTTTCCATGTAAATTCGAGTAGCTTATGTTAGTATCACATACACTTTTACGCACCATAAAAATTACCATGACGTACAATGACTGTTCTAAAGCCTTTTAAGCTTAATAACTTCACTAGTTAAGCACACACAATCAGTATATATATCATTTTCCAAGGCTGGATCAATTTTCTGTTAAACAAGCAAAGAACTTCTTACGAAGTATTAGACTTGAAAAGTAATTTCATTTCCCCTAAAAGTTTTGATTTCAATCACCCCGATCACGTCAAAGTCTTCAGGTAAACGGCAATCCTGAGGATCCAATGGATCAACTGGACCGACCACATACAAGTATGTGTCCTTCTTACTAAGAATGACCGACTAATTTTCAGCAACTGAAAGAACACACGTCATAACTGCCCCGGTCACTTTCAGTCTTCCGGTTAATGGCGATCCTCATTCTCTAAGTCGAAACGAGGACCAAAACATATCCGAGGATATGTCCATCAAACTGAGGTAACCGACTAATTTTAAGCAATAATGACACATTTTTTTTTTATTTTAAATAAACAGAAAGACATGGTTACTCGGGATTGATCATCCCGTTCAGCTCAATTAGGTTTTGAAATCTGGCTTTATCAAATGCTTTTGTAAACAAATCAGCAAAGTTTTCCAGTGTATCAACTTTTTCGATCTTGATCAGTTTCTTCTCAGCACAATCCCGTATGAAGTGATGACGAATGTCAATATGCTTAGTTTTACTGTGCTTCACGGGATTGTTAATTACTGAGATGGCGGCAGTGTTATCAATTAAAATAGGAGTGAGTAAGAAATTCAGACCATAGTCGCGTAATTGTTGCTGAATCCACAAAACCTGAGAGCAGCAGTTGGATGCTGCCATGTATTCAGCTTCGCATGTTGAAATTGCAACTGATGTCTGTTTCTTGCACTGCCAGGAAACTAATCTTCCTCCAAGAAACTGACAGCCTCCTGTTGTCGACTTCCGACTCTGATTGCATCCTCCATAATCAGAATCTGTATATGCCACCAGTTCAACGTCTCATCCCTTTGGGTACCACAACCCTAGCTTCGGCTTGCCCTTGAGATACCGTAGTATCCTCTTTGCACCTTTCAAATGAGATTCTTTCGGATTTGCCTGAAAACGTGCACAAAGACAAACAGCAAACATTATATCAGGCCTAGAAGCAGTTAAATACATTAATGAACCTATTATCGCCCGATACAGAGTTGGGTCCACATCTGCGTCACCATCTGATTCAGCACCCAATTTGTGATTGACGCAGATTGGAGTGTCATATGGAGAGCTGTCCTCCATCTTGAATCTCTTCAGCACATCATGAACGTACTTCGTTTGATGAATGAACATCCCGTCCTTCTTCTGATCAACCTGCAATCCTAGAAAGAAAGTTAGTTCACCCATAGCACTCATCTCGAATCGTTTCTTCATGACAGCCTCAAAATCCTGACACATGGATACTCTTGATGCAGCAAAAATGATATCATCCACGTAGACTTGAACCAGCAGGAAGTCACATCCTTCTCTCTTCACAAACAATGTACTGTCGATCAATCCCCTTTCAAAACCGTTTTCCAGCAAGTAGTCTGATAACGTTGAATACCAGGCACGAGGTGCCTGATGTAACCCATACAACGCCTTGCTCAACCTGTATACGTGATCAGGAAAGTCTGGGTCAGGAAAACCCGGAGGTTGCTCAACATACACAACCTCATCAACTTTCCCATTTAGAAACGCGCTCTTCACATCCAACTGAAATACCTTCATCTTTTTAAATGCAGCAAACGCCAAAAACAATCGAATCGCTTCTAACCGGGCGACAGGAGCGAACACCTCATTGTAATCAATACCCTCTTGCTGATTAAAACCTTTAACAACCAGCCTCGCCTTATTTCTTACGATAATTCCCTTATCATCTCTCTTACACTTGAACACCCATTTTGTGCCTATAGCGTGCACATTCTTTGGTTTTTCAACCAAAGTCCAAACTTCCATTTTCTCGAACTGAGCCAACTCTTCTTGCATGGCTTCGACCCACGAGCTGTTCTTTAAAGCCATTTGATAATTCTTTGGTTCAATTTGGCTTATAAAGCAGGAGTACAAACATTCGTTCAGTATACCCGTTTCCTTAATGCTTGTATAAACACAGGTGTGCTCATTCAAGCTACTTCTGGTTTGTACACTGGAGGACACATCACCTATAATATTCTCCAATGGGTGATCTTTGTGAATTCTCGTGGTCGGAACAGCACCGACATGCAAATTATCTTCCAAATTTGAAGAGATCTCATCTATGGTTGTTTCTGGCTGAGAGTGAAAAGGATTAATAAATTCATCTTCAGTTGAGGCAATAGGGGTACCAATAGTGTTTGATGTGGAAGGTTGAGATTTCTCAATCAGCTGTCGTTGCAATAGATTCTCTTCCTCATCAAATATCATCTTCGTCACAGCTCTTTCGTCTTCTTCAGAAATTTCTAAATCAGGTACGTTAAACGACTTAAAGAGCTTAACATAGTCGAAAAGCTCAGCAGGTCCATTGCTTGGTTTTGGCGATTGGTAACTAGTAATGTCGGTGTTACAAACCACCTCCACCTTGCAAGTCGAAGTATTGAAGACCCGTCTGTTGGGAGTCCCAACTACATAACCGACTAAGATTCCTTCATCGGCTACTTCACCAAATTTCGAATTAGTCTTCAAAATCGAACAAGGAGACCCAAATGGTTCAAGACCGCACAAGTTGGGCTTCCTTCCATGCATAAGCTCGTAACAAGTTTTTCCAAGTCTCTTAACGGTTAACACCCTATTCAGAACATAGCAGGCTGTAGCAACTGCTTCAGCCCAGAACATCACAGGAAGCTTCGAGTCTGCCAGCATAGTTCTGGCTCCTTCAATTAACGTTCGGTTCTTCCTTTCAGCCACTCCATTCTGTTGCGGAGTATACGGAGCGCTGTATTGATGTTCAATTCCTTTCTGAAGACAGAAGATTTCCATTTCAAAGTTCTTGAACTCTGTCCCATTGTCGCTTCTGATGTATTTAACTGATTTACTCATGACATTCTCAACTTTTGTAATTAGATTCTTCACCATCTGAGCCGTCTCGTCTTTCGTTTTCAGAAAATATACCCACGAGTATCGCGAGTAGTCATCAGTTATCACCAAGCAGTAAGAAGTACCGCCTAGACTTTTTACATTCACTGGACCGAAGAGATCCATATGAAGTAGTTCTAGAGTACCGGCAATAGAATTGACCTTCTTGGTGAGATGGGTTTTCTTGTGTTGCTTTCCCTTCTTGCATGCTATACATTTGTCTTCAAAGTTAAAACTTTTTAAGGGAACGCCCATCACAAGCCCATTTTTGACAATGAAGTTCATCTTCCGAAGATGAATATGTCCCATTCTCCTGTGCCACAATTCTGATTCTGATTCGCTTGCTTTTGTCATTAAACAAGATTCTCCAGTGACCATTTCAGTAGACCTCATGTCCATCACATATGTATTCGTTTCACGTGGAGCTTTCATTACTATCCATTCGTCTGGTATCTGAAAACCAGGCTTCAATACTATCGCTTCATTCTTCGTGAAATGGACAGTGTAATCTTTATCACAAATCTGCGACACACTCAGCAGATTGTGCTTTAATTCCTCCACAAAGTTCACATTCTCAAGTGTCATTCTTCCATTTGACACTGTACCTCTACCAGTAATCCTTCCACCGCTCTCACCAGCAAAACTAACTCTTGCTCCCTGAACAGGTTTTAAATCTTGCAACAAGTGTTTGTTGCCCGTCATGTGCCGGGAATAGCCGCTATCTACAATCCAAAGATTGTTGGCAGCCCTGTTCAACTGTTCCTGCACAATAAAACAAAGAGTTAGAATCTTGGGACCCAAGACCAATTGGTCTTGGATCGATACGTCCCGTACCCTGGCTTTCTCAAGTTAGCATAAGGATAATTTCCGTAAGTCCTGTTAGGAAATCTCCTTGCAGATTGAGGGTAAAGCCTCCCAAACCTTTGTGAATTGAAAGTGTTATATCTTGTGGTTTGGTTGTAAAACTGAGGTTTGTTTTTATGAAAACTTGAATTCGTTACATTTTGGCATTTTATAAAGTTTTCATTTTTAGCAGTAACAAAATGACGCTTATACTCAGTTTTATTTGGCTTCACACCTCTGAATCTCGGCTTCAAAGGGCAATCTGCAACTAGATGTCCTAACTTGTTACATCTAAAGCAACATCGACTCTCCATTTTCTTGTCAAATGTTGGTTTGGATGTAGAGGCAGTGTTACCAGCCGTTCGTCTCACATAAGGTGGGACGTACGGATTGAGTGGAGAACTCTTTTTAGAAATTTTATTTTTATCTCCACCGGTGGGTAACCCTACCTTCTCTTTTGTCTGACCAGATTCGGACAACTTATCCGAATTCGATGAGACTGGACTCGAAACAGAAATATTCACACTAGAAACAGGCGAACTTGTTTCGCCACAGCTAACACTTGGTTCTACACTTGTAATCTTGATTGGAGTTGTCTGAGGAACTTCGAAATCAACAGATTTCTGAACACTCGGATTATAAGTATAGTTGTGGTTAAAGGGTGGTGGAACCTCGTGATAACCGATTCCTCCCCTCTTTGTAGAGGTACCTTGATCACTCACGAGATGATCAAGGATTGTCGAGGAATTCCTGAACTGCTCAAGTTTGCGGTTCAATTCCACCACCTTCACCTGGTGGTCAGCAATCTGTTTATCCCGATCAGCAATCAATTTAGTTTTTTCTTCTAAGACTTCATAACTAAGATCAATTATTTCAATTTTCTCAGCAAGTTTAGTTTTTAAGCTTTGAATGTCTTTTTCACATGCTTTTATTTTAATTTTATAACTTGTTTCTCTTGCTTTCGTAAAATGGTGATCTTCTTTAATAGTTTTAAAATCAGCATCTAAACGGACGTACTGATCAGTTATCGTTGTAAGTTGCTCAGACAAATTCTCACAACTAGTACAAATATTCTTAGTACTTACCTCGGAGCGATTATCCTTGTCATCTGCCATGAAAGCGGTTTCTTCTTCAGTAGCTTTCTCATTTCCAACAACCTTCTCACATTCTTCAACTTCAGCCTCAGCCATGTTCGCTTGCTCACCAGATTCATTTGAATGCAGGTTCCAGTTGTACTCACCTGCTTCTCTGGTCAACATGGCATTAATCTCTCTGTTAACTCCAGTGTGTTGTGTAGGCCGACCTTGTCCTCGTTCAACCCTCTCATTTCTACATTCTTTGGCAAAGTGCCCGTATTGCTGACAATTATAGCACCTTACCTTAGATTTGTCGAATCCAGGCCTACCACCAACAAACTTTCTCCCAGTTTTCTTCATGAACCGTTTAACTCGCCTCACAATCATTGCCATTTGCCATTGCAAATCCATCTCCTCCATATCATCAGCATCGATCTGGTCGTAATCCTCATCCAGAACAGCAGGGTCCACAATCTTCCCCTGGATGTAGTTTTCATAGGAAGCAATAAATGATGCATAGACTGCAAACTGCTCTTCAGCAGATTTTACACTCATGGGCATCTTGGAATAATTATTGCTTGAGGCATTTGCAGAGAAACCACTTGTGGATGCTTGAGGCTTTAAAGTACTTGATCCTCCAGCAACGAAACAGACATCACCGTTCGAGTTTACAGAAACGTTTCCTTCATGAGAAGAGTCAGAACCTGACTCCCCTTTTGAGTAATAAGCAGCTGATTCAGGCCTCGAACTTGAGCCTGGGTTAACCTTTGCACCATACATACCAGGGTCTTGTATCTGATCTGTTGGTGTTTCTTTTCGAACCATATTAAGCTCATAAGTTCTGAGCTTGTTTACTGCCGTTTCCAGATCATAATTAGGAAAGTCTCTGTCTTCACTCATAAGACGCTGTACATTTCCCACTTTGGTGGGAGAGCATCGAGAAGCTTTTCAACGATCTCTTCTTCTCGGTAAGCAATCGAATAATTGCTAAGCTCTGTCATTAGATGATAGTATCTAGTGATAATATCATCCAGTGATTCGTTCTTCAAAAATTTGAAGACGGAGAACTGGGTCTTCAAAAGTTTAATCTTCGATGCACGGATACCCACATTCCCCTCGAATCTATTTTCAAGAGCATCCCAAAGCTCTCTCGCAGAAGTGTACTTTCTGAAAGTGTGGAGAACCTCTTGAGGAAGTGCCATAGTTATAGCTGCATGGGCCTTGCTCTCGGCCTCATACATTTTCTTTTCTTCGTCCTCCATTTTGCTGTACTTCTTAACCACATCACGACCTTCGTATTGCATAGTTGGGGGGATATATCCATCCTGGATGCACACCCACATTTTTGCATCCTGGTATTTAATGTATTGGATGAATCTGTCCTTCCATGCCACGAAGTCAGTTCCTTTCATCAACCTCGGGGCCTTAGTGGCAGACCCCGCTTCTACTTCCATCTTGACTAAATCGGAGATGTTAATTGACGACATCTTTGCGAAAACCTGAAAACCTGAAAATAATAATAAAAAAAAATTTTTAAAACAGCACAGTAGGCGAAGTTAAGAATAACTTCGCTTGAAAGTTAACTTCGCTGGAAAGTGTAACTTCGCTGGGTCTTAAATTCGCTTGACCGGGCGAAGTTAAAAATAACTTCGCTTAGAATGAGCGAACTTAGGAAATAAGCGAACTTGGGAGGTAAGCGAAGTTGAGGATAACTTCGCTAAGGCGAACTTATAAGGTAGGCGAAGTTGTGGTTAACTTCGCTTAATCCTTATATCTTCGCCGAAACCCTACTTCCAGTGACGGCAACTTCGCCTGAAGAACGATAACTTCTCCCGATGAACAAGGAAACTGTTCAGATCTGATTTCGTCAATCTAGCAGTTTCCGATCGATGTAATGGCTTGAAAATGACTGTCAAACACGAGTAAAACACAATCCCAACAAAAACACGTCCCGCGAATAGGTCAAACGAGACGTTTTCTACACCCGCGTGAAATCCCGAACCTTACAATCGAGCCGATGGCTCTGATACCAATTGTAGGTTCCTGGACGGATCGTACACGGGATGTCGCTAACAACGCAGGTGCGGAATCCCTGCGTAGGTAGATACGAGTGCAGAATATGTATAAACCAAACACACGAGCAATGAACGAACACGTTATATTGATAACCGAACACGTGACTCGAGGTCACTATTACAGACACTGACACGTAACACTCGAAGTGAACAGCTGAAATGAAAACCTAACCCCCACCTAAACTGTTACAGCGAACAGTTTAAATAGACACGACAACTTCGCCTCAGGCGAAGTTGTCTTTAACTTCGCTTGTTCAACAAGTTCGCCTGAGCGAACTTGTTGACAACTTCGCACGTACAAAAACATAAACATAATCATAAACATAATTACATTACAGACTCGATTACAAATGCTAGACTATGAACTACTGACACACATGTACCAACAGGGATTAAATTAAAGCTTGAATAGAGGATGATTATTGCAGCTTACATGGATTGTTAATCCCTAATTATTGATTTCAGGAGGCTGAATTGATTTGTATGATGATGAATGATGGTTTTTGATGCTCTGTAACATATTGTAGAGAGAGATGTGAAGCATACTAACTAGAGGGTTATAGAAAATAAAACTTGATGAAGTTCTTGCTTTATAGAGAGATCAGATGTTCATCTACTGGAGGAGATGATAGGTCGAATAGAGAGAGAGAGAGAGAGAGAGAGAGCGTGGAGAGGAAGAAGTCGATCAGGAGAGGGTGAAGAAGGAGGTTACGTGATTTACTGGAGATCCCCTGAGGCCTAAATATTTGCAAAGATTTGGTAGGATAAATATGAGACTTACTCAATATTT
Organism: Bidens hawaiensis; assembly: GCF_021521415.1. Lineage (NCBI taxonomy): Eukaryota > Viridiplantae > Streptophyta > Magnoliopsida > Asterales > Asteraceae > Bidens > Bidens hawaiensis. The sequence goes on from NW_027491503.1 coordinate 921,804, forward strand.
GAGATTTTATATCAAACAAAGTAGGTGGGTGTGTGGTGAACGAAATTTAGGAGAAAGATTGGGATTTGTATAAATCTTATTAGCTAAGTTCATGGAGAAATGATATGTTATATTTATGTAATGACATGTTTGGTGCAAGTTAAATAAATAATTAAACTTGATAAGCAGTTATATGGTTTAGTTATGTGACTCACTCGTAGTTTTTATTTATATAAACTTTTAACATAATTATTGTTGGTTATATAACAATATAAGTGTTATGTGTTGGTCTTAACTTGACTAATATATAAATCATACTAAAAAAAATTTAGGCCCCAAATTGGGGCTGTTACACATGGGTTCCTAAGGATTGCTTTTCTGATTCTGACACATCTCAAAACTTCATAATTCGTGACAAGAAAATAAAATTGGACAACTTTGTGGTCGATCTTCATTAGACAACTAAGTCTCGGCAACCCATGTTTAATTAAGCTGTTAATGTGTGTAGGGTCAGTCAAGAAGGTCTGTCAACAATATCTGGTACCTAGATAGTGGCTGCACCCGAAACATGACGAGAGACGAGTCCTTACTATTCGATGTTAAACCGTTTGATGGTGGACACGTTTCGTTTGCCGGAGACGTGGGTGGAAACATCACAAAAAGAGGAAGAGTGTCTAACGGGATCCGGACGTTTGACGACGTCAAATTGGTGGAGAAATTGAATCACAATCTGCTTAGTGTCAAATAAATATGTGATCGACAGTACTCCACACTATTCATAGAAATTGAATGCTTGATTCTAAAACCAAGTTTCAAAATCCCAAAAGAAAGGATTTTGATGCGTACTCCGAGGCACAATGATGCTTATATATTGGATATGAATAGCTCTTACTCACGTAGGACCGATTCATGTCTAATATCTAAGGCCTCGGAGAACGACTCATCTCTATGGAATAGTCGTCTTGGCCATGCAAACTTTATAAACTTGAATAAACTGGTTAAAGGTGAGCATGTGAGGGGATTCCTGTTAAAACTTTCTCTTGCATTGAAAAATGTATTTCGTGCTCTAAATGAAAGCAGCACAAGCTCCCTCACAAGCCTAAGATGATCAATTCTATAGATTCCATTCTTCAACTGTTACATATGGATTTTTTGGTCCTATCCATCCATTGGAAATTGGCCGAAAAGCCCATTGTCTTGTGATTACTAATGATTATTCTCGTTGTAGTTGGACTTTCCTTTTAGGGCATAAGGATGAAACCGCTCAGTTTTTGATCAAGTTCATTACTCCCGTGGAGGCAGACAGACAAAAAGGAGAAGTGTATAAGAAGCGACAACAGGACAGGGTTTTGTAACATAATAGGTGGATGGCTTCTGTAGTTCACATGGAATAGATCGCCATTTCAGTGCACCTTATAATTTACAACATAATGGAGTTTTTGAACGTCGGAATAGAACACTGATCGAAGCTGCTAGAACAATGTTGTCAGACTCCAGACTTCATTTGTTCCTATGGGGTGAAGCAATCAACATTGGTTGCTTTATTCGAAATCGTATGATCATTAACAAGCGCTTGAAGAAGACTCCATTTGAGGTCTACTATAAGACAAAGCCACAAGTCAACTACTTCAAGATGTTTGGTTGTCCATGCGCCCTACTTCAACAGGTGCTCAGCCTGATCCCAAGTTTGCCGAAAAGGCCGATGAGTGTTATTTTGTTGGATATGCTGCTAACAAAACCGCTTATCGTGTCTACAATAAGAAGACCAAGCTTATACTGGAATCCTTCAATGTTGACTGGTAAGAGCTTAACAATATTGATGCTCGCACGGGACCCAACTGGTTGTTTGACTATGAATACTTGTTCAAACAGTTCTGTGACATGTATACTCCACCACCTACAAACACTCAAATTTCACCTTCTATACCCGAGCCTCTATTGATAAAGTCAATCATCAACAGTCTGTCTGAAGTGAGTCTACCTGCTAAACCTTCCAACACAATTGTACCACCTGTTGCACCACCAGTTGATCCCTTGCCATAAAATAATCATGGTCAAGCTGTCAATAACGATGCTTCTCAGTCTGCTGACTCAACTGATCTAATTGTTGTTGAAGATGTATCTGACACCGATTCTGATGATTCGTATATGTCTGCCGATAATGTTGAACATGTTCAAGCTGAACCTGCACCAGAAGTTCAAGTAGCTCCGAGCGTGATAGAATATGTTGCCACGCCTCCCTCTTCCGATGAAATTTCTCAAGCTACTGTGTTGTGGCTATTGAAACTACTACTGGTGATTCTGATAACACTGCATCGACTCCGGTTAATACGGCTGTTGTTCCTTATGGCGAACATCTCTGGGATGAACCAATTCCACAAGAACATCTGGTTGATCAACCTGACTCTATACAATCAGCCAATGATGTTCTCGTCAATGCTCCTCGCATTTTTAATCCCGTGGAGAATCTGACAGTTAATCTTCAAGCAGAGCATGTTACCCTTGTTTAAGATATTCCCCAACGGCCCATCCATCAAAGTCATCCCACAAAAGCATCATTGGTTCTCCATCTGGTGGCATCCAAATAAATAGCAAGTCTGAAATCGTTAACAGATGTCTTTTTGCTTGTTTTATTTCACAAGTCGAACCGAAGGACCACAAGATAGCTCTGAAAGGAAGCTCATAGGTTGAATCTATGAAATATGAGTTGTTACAATTCAAGAATCTTCATGTGTGGAGGCTAGTCAAGATGCCGAAGAACAAGAAAGCTATTGGGACGAAATGGGTATATAGGAACAAGAAAGATGATAAGGGGTAATTATAAGAAATAAAGAATGACTGGTTGTTCAAGGTTTCTCTTAACGTGAAGGTCTTGATTATGACGAAGTGTATGCTCATGTTGCTAGGCTTGAGGCATTTCGTCTCTTCCTAGCCTATGCTTCATACATGGACTTCAAAGTATATCAAATGGATGGGAAAGTGAAAGAAGAGATCTATGTCAAGCAACCGCCAGGTTTTGAAGATCCTAATCGTCCCAAACACGTTTATCATCTTGATAAAGCTCTTTATGGGCTTCACCAGACACCTCGTGCTTGGTATGCTACTTATAAAGCCAGAAAACTTGTTTGAAGATGGCCGTTGGTTACCCAGAAACCCAAAACAGGTTTATATGAACCCAGAAAGGATAAAGATTTGGAAGTACTTGTAGATTGAATGTGTCTGGGATTCTAATCGAATGTTATAAAATCTATTCTAATATACATTCGATTAAAATTTGCTAGGTAAGAAAATTGATTTTAAGGACTTTATAATCGATTGATATTTGTAATCGAGTGTGGATTCGACAAGGAAATGATTGGTTGGAAAATATGTGCAGGGACATGTAATCGAATGGTCATTCGATGAGAAAAGGGTTGACGAGAAAAACTTATCAAGGACCATGTAATCGAATCATCATTCGATTAGAAATGATTTGGACTGAAAAATTTTTAAGACAAAGTAATCGAATGCCCATTGGATTAGTAAAGACATACAGAAATGCAGAAAACTCTTTTAAGGATCAAGTAATCGAATTCTCATTCGATTAGAATGAACATGGGACTGAATATATACAAGGACAATCTTATAGAATTAGAATTATAATCAAATCGATTTGAAATTCTAATCTAATCGAATCACCATTCAATTCGATTAGAATCTAATTCGATTAGATTATAACTTTACATTCGATTAGATCAGGCAGAACGTTTTTTCATAACATGGATCCTAATCTAATCCATTCACATATCATTCTAATCGAATAGATATTCGATTAGATTAATACATGATTCGATTAAATTGAATCCTCATTCGATTAGACTTGTTAACACTTAACAGTTTTGAAAACAACAGTTTACTTTAATCTTGTCTTACTCACCATTCGATTCGATTACATATGACTTGAAAACTTTTCTGTTTTGATATACAAACTAAGATGGGGTCTTGTGTCATTCGATTAGATTACATAACACTTAGACAGTTTTCATCACTCAACTCAAAACATGTTTATCCAAATTTTGTAAAATTTTATTTATATTTTTTATTTTATTTCACTTTAATTTTATTTTTCTAATCTTTTGTTTATCTTGATTAATCTACTTAGTATATAATCTTACACTTTAATACTCAATTATCAACACTTATGTTCCTTTTTGTGTCCTTTGTAGAATCATAACAACTCTTATCCCTTAGAGCTTCCAAGGAACACAAAGTTCAAGGTGTTTATCTCAATGATCAAGGGATTACAAGAATGACCATTATCCTATGCTATATCTGCTAACCCAGAGGTTCATGATTCTTGGGTTGAGCAGTTTTGGACCAACTCAAGAACTAAAAAGAAGGGGATAGTGATTACATAAAAGGTTGCTGAGCATTGCATTTTTGTGAATAAGGAGGTTATAAGAAGAGCATTAAAGATCAAGGACGATGCTGGTGATATGTTCAAGACATTCACAAAGGAGGAAATTGCGGGATATCTTCGAGAGATCGGATATGATACTGAATGGGGCACATGTGAAAAGAGGCATCTACCTTCATATTGGAAGCTTCTCTTTCACATTGTTGCTAATTGTTTATCATCGTAGAAGGGAGGTTTTGATAAACTCATTGCTGATTGGGTTGGAGTCATGTTATGCTTGACACACAAGAAAAAGTACAGCTACTCCATATTATTCTTCAAGAACATGAAGCTCAATGTACTTGCCAAGAAGAAAAGGTTGATGTATCCCATATTTGTTCAACTTATTCTGGATCATCTGCTTCCTAACACTCTTAGACCTGTATATCCGAAGGAAGTTAATGAAGAAGGAGAGGTTGTTGAGCCATCTGAGCCACATCATGTGAGGATGGTTCGGCAATCAGTATTCCATGTTATGGTTGAGTCTATGGGGAGGAGTGTGTATAAGTATCAACTAAATAAGCCTAGAATAAAGTTCGGTCAGTTTGTTGAGACCACAACTCCCCAAACCACCACCATAGATGACCCTCATGTAGCATCACTCACTACCTTAGCCAAAAACATAGTAAAGCTTAAAGCCAAACAAATTAAGTTTACCAAAGCCCAATCCCAAACCCCATCAAAATCTAAATCCCCATCCAAGACCCAACCAAAAATCCTAATCAAATCCAAACCAAAAAAACAAAATCCAAATCAAAATCCCCAACCCTTAGGGACGAACCCATCACACCACCCGAGACCTCACCATCTAGATTGAATGAACCTTTGCCCTCAATCCTAGAAAACCTACCCTTAACCACCTAAGCCGAGACCAAACCAACAACTCAAGCCCTATCACCACCTAGGACTACCACACCCATCACATCACCCACATATCAATTCACTTCACCGATTAAAGGAACATCATGTTGGACCTCAAAATTTACATCATACATCCACTCACAAACCACCACACAAACCTTAGAAGGCACAACCGAACCTACAAGCATATCCCTAGCCATACCAACATCCTTTCCAACCCAAAACTTAACCATGACAATTCCAACCACGCCACAGTCAACCATCTCAACCACACCTCCCTCAACACTCAAAAGCCCTATCATAGAAGCCACTCCTATTTTAAGTGGCAAGTCGAAGAATTCCCACGTGTTTCGTGATCCTGTCCACGATAGGATTAAAGCACTGGAGGAAACAAACGAGAACAGGGCGAAACGAGAACTCTTGTTGATCAAGTTTGTCAAAGATCAACAAGCAATAAATGAGGAAGTGACCATGCAGCGGGATGCTCTGGCTGATAAAGTAGCTCAGTTGGAAGAGAGCCGAGATCTGGATAGAGCTCAGATTGAAAGTCAAAAAATTTGTATTAATAATCTTCAACAAAGAATCAGCAATCAACAAGAGTTAATCAATCAAAACTCTTTGCAAAACGCTGAGTAGCATGATGAGTTGAGCGACTTCAATCAAGAATATCTGGCATAGAGTATGTTCTTTCTTCCTCCTCCAACTTTGCAAACAACTTTAGGAGGGAGTTAGACTCTACACTTGATCGTGTGTGGATAGATTTTGAGCATTTAGGCTCAAGGGTTGATTTATTGGAGAGTGGTCCAATTTTTCTAGGGACGTGGACAAGTTGATGGGTGAAAGTGTTAGGCTGCGGAATATGATTGAGCAGCTTGAAGGTGAAATGGAGGATCAGCATGATGTGAACCACAGCCAGAACCGCATACATACAAGGCCTGGTTTAATGAGGGTCTTGGCCAGACCCTAATTCCAGTATGTTCATTGGTTTTGGTGGAGGATTACTACCTCCGAGACAGCCTCGAATGGTCCATCGACGTACGGTTTCAATCGATGTCAATTAACCTTGAACTTGTGGCCATCATAATTTGTAATATTTACTGTCACATTGTCAAAAAAAACTGATTCAACTACGTAAGGACCTATCCAACGAGATTCGAGCTTTCCTGGGAAAAGACATAAACGTGTGTTATATAACGGTAAACAATCGCCAACTAGAAACTTTTTGTTTTCTTTTAAACGGGCGTCGTGTAAACGTTTAGTCTTTTCTTTGTAAAACCATAAATTTTGTATGCCAGCGCTCTTAGTTCTTCTAGCTCATGAATTTGATCTTCCTGGTTTTTCCAGGCGGACATCAGATCAAAATTTACTGCTCTAAGAGCCCAGTATGCCTTGTGTTTTAGTTCTACGGGTAGATGACATGCTTTCCCATAAACAAAATTGAAGGGTGTTGTTCCTATGAGGTTTTGTAAGCTGTCCTAAGGGCCCACAAAGTGTCATCTAACTTTTCTACCCAATTTTTGCGATTTATTCCAACAGTTCTTTCGAGGATCCTTTTAATTCTCCGATTCGAGACTTCCACTTGCCCACTGGTCTAAGGGTGATATGGTGTTGCCAGTCGGTGGTGAACTTCATATCGTGTTAAGACTGGCAAAGACCACCGACTGGCAACACCATATCACCACCGACTATCGCTGATTAAGGCCTTTGGCGTACCGAATGGTGAAAATAACCATTTCAGAAATCGTACTACAACCTGAGCATTGTTAGTGGGAAGAGCTTGTGACTCTACCCATTTAGATACGTAATCGACTGCTACTAGGATGTATTTATTTCCGAATGAGTTAGGAAATAAGCCCATGAAATCTATTCCCCATACACCAAAGACCTCACAAAGTTGAATGCCTTTTTCGGCCATCTCCTTCTTGGCTGAGATGTTCCCGGCTCTTTAACAAGCATCGCATGCTTGGATCAAAGCATGTGTGTCTTTAGATATGGTACACCTGAAGAATCCTACGTCAAACACTTTTCTGACCATGGTGGCGGTACTATGGTGTTCACCAGTAGGCCCTCCATGGCAGTGTTTGAGAATATATAAGGCTTCCTTTCCTGATACACACCTATGAACAAACTGATCGGAACCTATCCTAAACAAGTAAGGATCTTCCCAGAAGTATAACTAAAGGTCGGAAAAGAATTTCTTTCGTTGCGATGAGTTGGTCCTTTTCTTAGAATTCTGCAAGCTAGATAGTTCACGAAATTGGAAAACCAAGGACTTTCATCCTCTTCTTTCATGAATTCTTGGATATGCATGAGAACTTCGTGTGGAAAATTATCATCGATAATTTCCTCTGAAGTTCCTCTAAAGTTCGGAATTCTAAGCGTGAAATGTGGTATGCGGCTACATTCTCTGCTCCTTTCTTGTCCTTGACTTCTATATCGAATTCTTGGAGTAATAAAGTCCATCGGATAAGTCTGGGTTTTGCATCTTTATGTTGAATAGGTATCGTATGGCGTCATGGTCGGTGTAAACTATGGTTTTGGAAAAAACTAGTAGGATCTAAATTTCTCAAAGGCAAAAACAAATGCTAATAACTCTTTTTCTGTTGTGGTGTAATTTTCTTGTGCATCATTAAGAGTTTTACTAGCATAGTATATTCATTGAAAACGTTTCTCTTTGTGTTGTCCGAGTACGGCTCCGACTGCAAAGTCACTTGCATAGCACATGATTTCGAATGGAATGGTCCAATCGGGTGTAGTCATGATTGGTGAGTTGACAAGTTTGTCTTTCAATATGTTGAATGATTTAACACATTCTTCAGAGAAGATGAATGGTGCATCCTTTTCCAGGAGTTTGGTCAAAGGTTTAGCAATTTTGGAGAAGTCTTTTATGAAGCGACGGTAGAATTCTACATGGCCTAGGAAACTTCTAATGGCTTTGACTGAAGTTGGTGGCGGAAGTTTGGATATGGTTTAGATTTTTGTCCTATCAACTTCTATTCCTACTTGGGATATCTTATGACCGAGAACAATGCCCTCTTTGACCATAAAGTGGCATTTTTCCCATTTAAGCACTAAGTTCCCTTCTTCACACCTAGCTAACATTTTGTCTAGGTTTTTTAGACAATGATCGAAGGAGTCTCCAAAGACTAAGAAGTCATCCATGAAAACCTCAATAGAGTGTTCGATTATTTCATGAAAGATGGCCACCATGCAATGTTATAATGTGGCAAGAGCTTTACATACTCCAAATGGCATTCTTCGGTAGGCAAAGGTGCCATACGGACATGTAAAGGTAGTTTTCTCCTGATCTTTAGAAGAAATGGGACTCTGAAAATATTCTGAGAATCCATCAAGAAAATAGTAGAACATTTTTCCAAATAAACGTTCAAGCATTTGATCAATAAAAGGGGGTGGAAAATGATCTTTTCTTGTGGCATCATTAAGCTTCCGGTAGTAAATGCAAACTCTCCAGCCTGTGATGGTCCTCATTGTTATTAGCTCGTCCTTCTCGTTCATTGATACTGTCATTCCTCCCTTCTTGGGTACCACTTGAACTGGACTAACCCAAGGTGAATCTGATATTGGTAGATTAATTCTGCATCAAGGAGTTTGATTACTTCCTTCTTCACCACATCTTGCATGTTGGGATTGAGATGTCTTTGATGTTGGACCACGGGTTTGTATTCTTCCTCCATGAGGATTTTGTGAGTACAAAAGGAAGGAATGATGCCCTTGATATCCATGATCTTCCATGCGATAGCCTTCTTACGATTTTTAAGAACCTTAATAAGTTTGTCTTTCTCTTCTTAGAAAGGTGAGATGAAATAATTACTGGGAGTTGAGAGTCTTTCTCTAGAAAGGCGTATTTGAGATGGTTTGGGAGTCCTTTTAACTCTGAGGCTGGTGGTTCTTCAATTGATGGTTTTTATTTTTCATTACATTTGGTGATCTCATATATTACTTCTTGATCATAGAGATTTTTGTTTTATAGAATGGGTTTGGTGATGGCTTTGGTTAAGACTTGTGTTTCTAGTGTGTTATTGATGGAGGATTTTTGCACATAGCAACTCACGATAGAATCGATGATGTCAACACAATATAATGTGTCATCGTGATGTTGAGGATTTTGCATAGATTTTCCTATGTCAAAAGTGATTGCCTCGTCATTAGCCATAAGAGTGATTTTGCCGGTGCAAACATCAATAATGGCCTTTGCAGTGGCTAAAAAGGGTCTTCCTAAAATCAGAGGTACACTTTTGTCTACCTCCATGTTTAGAATTACAAAATCTATTGGGAAAACAAACTTGTCAATTTTGACAAGCATATTTTCAACAATGCCCCAATGATATATAACGGATTGGTCATCTAACTGAATGCTCATGCGGGTGGCTTTGGTTCTCCTATCCCTAGTTTTGAGAAAACCATATAAGGCATTAAATTAATACTAGCTCCTAGGTCATCCAGGGCATTGCTAACAGACAAATTTCTAATGAGACAAGGAATAGTAAAGCTCCCTGGATCTGTAATTTTGGCGGCAGCTTGTTTAGGAGGACAGCCGAGCATTCTTCACTCAAGGTGACGCGCGAGAGCTCCTTTAGCTTCCTTTTGTTGGTCACCACTTCTTTAAGAAACTTTGTATATTTCGTCATTTGAGCATGGCTTCGAAGAAAGGGATGTTGATGTGGAGTTGTTTGAAGAGTTCTAAAAACTTCCCTTATTGAGCTTCCAATCTCTCCTGTTTCAGCCGTCCAGGGTATGGAATAGGTGGAACATAAGTTCGGACCGGTTCCTTGGGTTGTACGGTACCTGTTAGAATCAGTCTCTCCTGCATTTTATCACATATTTCCTTCTCCATAACTGGTTCTGAAGTTGGTGAGGCAACAGTAATTGTGCCACTTCTCAATGTAACAGCGTTGGCTGATGCATTGGGGTTTCCTATAGTGTTGATTGGAATAGCGTCGGGTGGTCTTTCAGACAATTGTCGGGAAATCTGTCCGATTTGAGTTTCTAGATTTTGCAATCATGCTTGTTGAATTTTTAGGTCAGCTTCATGCTTTAACAATACTCCGCTGATGTCAACGGCTCTTAAGTCGGCCTTTTTTTCTGCTTCATTTGTTTTGGTCATTATTTGGCTCAACATTTCTTCAATTGTTGAGTAACTCGGATTTAGGTGGCTACTGGAACTTTGTTCTTGAAATTGAGGTTTAGGTTGGAAATATTGATTCATCGGCCTCATTTTGAATTCGGCTAGATTTTGAGTATTACCTCCATCCTTCCAACTGAAATTCGGGTGGTTTCTCCATCTTGGATTGTAATTGTTGCTGAAAGCGTTGTTTTGACGGGTGATGAAGTCAACTTCTTCCATGGCCATAAGGACTTGTTTGCAGTCGCTTGTCTTATGAGTTCCTCCACAGGTGTCACAGGTGATCTTGGTTTTTGATAGTTCGACTTGAAGTTGCTCGAATTTTTTAGAGAGTCCTTCAAGTTGTGCGGCTCAAGGTACTTAGTCAATAAATATCAAATTAGGGATTTATAGGAGAAAGTCCAATAATATTTAGGAATAGCTCGTACAGCCTCCACATGACATTCATCCATCAAATTATACCGAATTCATCTACTTAGTACCATCAATGAGTCCTTGGGTTATGGTGATTTGTCGAACCAGTCTGCTTCGACTCTAGTTTTTTCTAGCTCTCTTTTTCTGAGATGGGGTAGGTGTAGCCGTGGCTTTTGAACTTAAAACGCTTAATGCAATTGGGGGCTTGATTGGTTGGTGGCTGGCTTTAAAGTGGACAAATATACCAGGAATCGTGGTCAATATGTCGAGCTGTTTCTCTTGTTTTAATAATATTAAATAATCTGGGAGTTTGTTGTTTTCACATGGTTATGATCCTGTGTAGATTTCATTTTCAAGGACGAAAAAGTTTTAAGTGTGGGGATATTTGATGTGTTGTAAAACACACTGGTTTTCCGCGCTATTTATCATTGATTTAATCGCTTGTTTGTCTAATTATTGATGTTTTTAACTTGTTTTAGCATGATATTACATAAATATATATTTTGTAGGTTGTGGGTTTAAAGAGAAAAGAATCGATCTTTGAAAGAGATTTAGAGGTATTTTTTGCTCAATTCTTGAAGATCCAAGTTAAAGCCCAGCCCGTGTCTATTTTATGAAGCCCATGGATGCATGTATTATAGTATAACACAAAGATAAAACCCTAAAAAGACCTGATCTGGCTGAAATTATCAGCAGCCAGCAGAAAACAAGAAAGAAGAAAAGAATTAAAAAACCCTAATCTTGGTGACGAGTTCCAATCGCAGCCAACAAGAGGAGAAAGAAGAGAAGTTTAGCATCTGAGTTTACAAGTATTATCAAGTGTTTAAGCATCAAAAGAGCAGCCATTAACATCACATAACATCTCCATATACTTTGGTTTGTTTTATGGTTCATATTTACATTGTTTTTTATCATAAAATTGGTTTATTTTGCAATTGAGTTAAGGATTGAGTTGTTATTGATCATACTTGATTTTGGATTGAATTCTCTTATGATTTGGATGAGTATTATGATGTTTATTATGAGTTATATTTGCTGTCCAAAAATTATGATTGGCTAAACTTCTTTGTTCTACCTAGGTTAGACGATTATTGTTCGGTTTAGATGAGTTGAATGGATTGTTTAGTTAATATGACTTGAATTGCTATTGAAAGTTTGGTTTAATGATGAATTAGGTTGTGTTTAGTGGCTGCCATATTATTGATATTATTTCATAATCTCGTGCTTCGATTGATTGAATTGGTTTTGATTGATAGTTGCATGTTCAAGTCTTTACTTTGTGTTTAGAGTTTGTTTGCGGTAGGTACAACCGTAGGGTTTTGTTGAGATTGTTAATTGATATAATACAGCGGGTAAGCACCTTCTTAGAGACCGAGAGGTGATAGAAGTAAAGTCATCTCATAGCCTTTGCTTGTTAGGATTAGGATTGCGCGAGAGCGGGTTTGATTTTTGTCGGGTTTTGGGTTCGTGAGTGATTAGTTGGTCTAGTTTATGTTAAACCAAATTTTTCCTCTATCCTTGGTTGCATAGTATTCATTTCCATTTGGGTCGTGTATCGGTGAGTCCGAGAGGAGGGTCGGCATTAGAACACCTTAGCATTCATTTCCCGATTTGTTCTTAAAATCAATTAAGTGTAAGTTAGGGTCTGTTAGTGAGACCGAGAGGTGATCTAGCTTTCTTGAGCGAACCTTAGTTGTGTCATCTTTAAATACCAATGTCGTTAGATCATTCAATCCATTAGCTTGTTAGACCGTCAATTTGATTCTTACCTAGGTAGACGTTTTCTCCATTGTCAGTTAAGTCTCTAAATTAGGAAAGTTTTGTCTATCAGTTCCGCCAGCCCAGTTAATTAATTTAGCTAAAGTAATTTAGGTCAAGTAGTTTAATTTATTAAAAACCAATTAAAAAATATTATTCTTAGGAAAGTCTTGTCTAGGTTTTAGTGATCATAGGCGTTCTCACGTGTCCTTGTGTTCGATACTCGGACTTCTTAGGTCTATACTACTTGTGAGCGGTACACTAGCCGGTTGTATGTGGTGTTATTAGGACTTTTTCATTGTTTTTTTCTTTTATCATTTCTTCGGTTTGATTTTCTTCTGATGTCGTGGTTTCTGCTGATTCGTCTTTGATTGTTTCAGCGGCTTCTGTTGCCCTTTTGCATATTCTTAGTGAAAAAGTCATTCAAGTTCAGAATTTGGAGAAACAAGCTCAGGTTTGAATGTAGAGGACATACATGGGATTAAATCAAATTAAAACTGTTATAAATTGAAACTAAAGTTAGTTAAAGTTAAGCTAAAGTAAAGGTTAGTTAAATAAAAGTAAAGGTTAGGCTAGCCTTAAAATAAGAAAAACCTAATCTAATAGTTAGTAAAAAAAGTTAGAAATTTGTACAATTTATAAACAATGATTAAATTAAAACTTGGATCGTTCTTAGAAACGTACCGTGTCCCCGGCAACGGCGCCAAAAACTTGATGTGCGTGTGCATGAGTGGTGTGAATGTTATAAGGGATGAATTTTAGCTTTCACACAAGATCGTATTTTTAATTTATAAAAGTGATTTTTACTAAGACTAAACACACACAAAATAGGCAAGTGTACCTATCGTATATGTAGGATAGTATTGGTAACAACCAAGTATTGATTCGTGGACACAAATGTTTCTAATAATAAATCTTCATTTTACTTCAATCGGAGAGTTTAGTCAATTTGGGATTGATTTTCAAACTTTCATAAAAATACTTATATATAATATATAGGTGACAAGAAGAGAAATTCTAACTGAGTAAATCAATTATATGAAGGTTACCATCTGAGATCAAGAATCCACTCCATTCTTCCATGATGATTAATAAGTAAACAAGTGATCAACTTGCCTTAATAATATATGATTGAATAGTCCCTCATTTCTAAGTGAACATATTCTATGACATAAAATAAAGTAGCATGCATATTTTCAAGTCCATCCTTGCTTAATCTCATACTACCACGAGAATGTCAATTTAAGTAGGCAAGCCGTTTAGTAAAGTAGAAAGATTAGGATTGACTTCGATTTCTCAAATATCAATCCTAACAACTTCGGGTGATTGTAGTTGACTCACACAACCTCCCATTGGTTGATTAAATTAGGTTATAATTACACATTCCATTAACATATGATTTATTTAACTAGCATGATAACCTAATCAATCATGTTAACAATGTTATTTCAGAACTATCAAAACTAGAGAAATAGATCATAGCCTATATCTCATCATTTCTAAGTACAATATAAGGATCCATGTTTTATCTTGAATAAATTATCAAGGTATTCATTTTACCATTTCTAGTCTCCAAAAACATGAGTGAATCATGAATGATTGTTAATCATCAACCTTGATGTATTGAGTTAAAGTGATAAAACATTTTTCATCAAATGATAATTTCAAGATAATCATGTACTTTACCAAACTAAATCACATCTTTAATATAATCATCAAATAAAACAAAGCTTCTTCATAATAATTAGATGGTAAATGGAGTTTAGCTCATAATGAACAAGGTTATGAACATCAAAAGAGATGAAAATAACAAACGCATGATCAAACTAGAACAACCTAACCATATGTGGATGAATCTTCCTTCTTCAATGATGATGGATGATGATGATGATGATAACCTCTAAGCCTTCAAACTCTCCACAAGACCTTCAATATGAGTGTAAAGTGGGTGTTTTTATAAGAGAACCCCGTATAGAAATTTTCTTCAAGCACACTTGTTGAATGAAACATGCTCCACTATTTATAGGCAGTCTGGGTGATCAGGCACGGCCCCGTGTAGAGGGAGGCACGCCCGCGTGTCCATCTGTCCTCTCGCATTTAGTGCTCTGTCAGGTCGTACATGATGACTCACCACGGGGGCGTGCTTCATGAGGCATGGCCCCGTGTTTTTTTGTGTCTTGTTAAATTTCTTTTGTCTTTTCTGAAAGGTGACCACGGCCATGTGTCCAGCTGTCCAGTATGTTATCTTTTCTTGCAGATTTTTGCCTTTACTTGCATAGGAAAGCATGGGGGCGTGTGTCATGAGACATGGGGCGTGTTTCACTGTTTTATTGGGTTTTCTTTGATTTTTTTTTTGGTTTTTCATTTGTTTCTTCGTTTGAGGCTTTGGTTTACCTGAAAATACATTTTAACATGATGAGTAGTTATTTGAACTATATTATTTGATAGAAGTTGCAGTTTTTAAAGATTATTTGATACTAAAAATATGTATAATTTTATATACATCACTGACGAAGAAAGAGTCAGAGCTCAAGGCAAGTTTCATGGAATCGTTCCCAGTGCATGCATCGGGGAAAGGAGCTGGTGGAAGCGGTGCAGGTATGAAAACCAGTGTTGATGAGCCAGTGATGATTGTTGGAACCATCGTGAGTACTAAACTTGTTGTTACTACTGCTACTACAACTGCGCAGATCAGTTCAATAAGTTTATCACTTGTTGAAACTACCTTGGTTGAACAAGTAAGGGCTCATGCCACTACAGTGATAGTTCCTATTGTTCAACAACCTTTGGTTCAAGGAGGTGGTGGGAACGATTCCATGAAACTAACGTTGCAATTGAGGCTGAAATAGCCTCTGCTTTTAATGTTTATTCTTTTGCAGATACCAGCTCACCTATTCAAGAAGCCGTGGAAGGAAATAAAAGTGATGATGAAGGAATACACTACTCCACAAATCCGGATACTCCGGAAAGGGTAGTTGAAGAGCCAGATCAAGCGCCTGTTGTCGCCCCCTCTGCCAAGACTGCTACAAAGAAGACAAGGAAATGTATCAAATACTATAGCGTGAGCAGAATGGAGAGCTTGATATGGAGATCGAAGCCATACCATGACGCCTCTCCAATCCTCTAGGCACGGTGGCACAAGGATAGCAAAAGTTTAGGTATTTGACGTGCCAATGGCGACCTGACATATCTCACTTGCCGAGATATGTATACTCTGTCCATATTCGATATGAACTACTTTAAGAAGACAGTGGGTCGTGGTGAAGAGGAAAGAACTGTGGAGGGATGGTTTAAGAGATTTCTAAGTCATTGTGGAAGACTACCCAAATTTTCCATTAAACCCAGGTAGATCATTTAAGTCAAAGAATGTCAATCCTGTTACTGGACAGAAAACAAAGGGATGGAGATACATGATGCATGATGATCATGGAGAACCTATTATCCACGGTGTGCCCTTTTATGACAACCTTCTTTATGACTTCGTCTCATGGGAGCTTGGCAACGATAAAGGCGAGGTGGTTATCCATTGTGACAGCAAGCATCACCTTTGCTTTTTTGACGAGCACGAGCTGGTGGGTTTTGGCAAGGATGATCTACTAAAACTTTATAGGTCACCATTGTGCATGGTTGGAGATGTTCATCGTGATTGTACTAATGCTATCGTCAGAAATTTCAACAAGTTTGTACGTCTTCTAGTTGAGAAGCAACCATTTTATCACGACAAGGTGTTCGAGTACGAGTACGAGTCCGACTCCGACTTAAGACACGAGCTAACGGAATAAATACTAAAGAATAGAGAGATATTGTTAGGCCCATTTTGTTATTAGCCTTTTGTATTTATTTGTACCTGAACGTTTATGTAAGTTAGCTAGTTGGTTTGTCTTTACTTGTATGTTTGGGCCCAAGGCCATGTAGTTTGGAGCCCATTGGGCCGTTCATAATTGAAGATAGCATGGCATTGCTTCACCAATTTAAGGTGAAGCATGCACATGCTAACATAACTTTTGCAATTTGTCTAACCATATCCTTATCACAAACTCTCTTTCTCTCCTTTCTCTCTTCTACCCTCACAGTAATAACAAACCAAACAAGATCCGAGATCCCGGTTCCTCACTAGTGATTTCCTCTAGCTAGTGTTGAGATTGATCCAAGTAGACTAGCTATTGTGTTGTTTGATCCTTCCATAGGACCTACACAATGTTATACTACGTCTCTAGGAAGTCCTATCCTTGACTAGTAGTCTAACAAATTATGCTTAATTCACTCATCCCAATTCCTCTGCTCACCCCCTTCCATAGTGGGGGCTTTCCATAATGTCGTTGTCTATCTTAACTTCAAATGGCCAAACTATTTCAACCCTCCCACCATCCCCATCTTAACTGATATATTATCCATCTTAATACTAAAACTTCATTTCTTATTCGATCCAACTTAATGGTGTGCCCACACATCCACCTCAATATTCTCAATCTCTGCTAGCTCTAGCTTATGCACAGGTGTCTTCTTGATGACCCATTAATCTGTTTGGTATAATATAGTTGGTTAAATTATAACCCTATGAAATTTCCTTCTTTTTTTAATTTTTATTTTTTTTTATTTTTCTTATTTGGTTGAGAACCTCATGTCACATTATACCCATAATGCTACCCTCTACCCAAAGCAACCCACTTGTATGCATAGCCTGCATCACCATCTATATCCCCTTATTTAGGTACAAGTGATTTTAAATAATTAAACTTGATTGACTGCAAAAACGAATTTACCTTCAATGGTGATCTGGCCTTCATCATTGTCCTTTGCACCACCAAAATCACAATAAAGATAATCAATCTTAGAATGACTTAACTTTAAACATTTGCTCTGTAAAACTGCCAATCATTCCTTTGGTATCACTTTCAGTTATAGGTACTACTAGTACTAGTTGCTTATTAAATACATGCATAACTACCTAAGGTAGTGGAATTCCTCTTCATGATGCAACAAGAATTCAACTTCGGTCAAGCGCATCTCGATTCAATCATTACGGTATCAATGTGATACAAACTAAAAACATTATTTTGTTTTCTTTACTCAAATATATTTAGTTGGCTACTCTTCATAAATTCATATATGCATCTTCATTAAACTAGCTCTAAATATCTTTTGTTAATACAATAAATGATAATTTTTTATCTTATCTACACTTTAATCATCATCAAATTTACTTACTTAATTACAATCTCATACATTTAATATGTTTCCAAAAAAACAAATCACCGATGGCACCTGAGAAACTCACTCACAGCACACAACACTTTCAATAACCTTACAAACAAACAAACAAACAAACAAGGGTGTTAAAAAAATCTGAACCTTAATTCATATTCGAAATATCTTAAAAGTCGGATATCCAAAATTTCGTGCTAAACCAATCGGTTCCATAAATAAGATCCTTGAAGAGGAGCAAGTGATACATATGGTCAAGTCATAATAAAAGATTTTCTTCAAGAGACGATAGACATGATGGTTCTAGAAGAACCTCATTTACCTAAAAATAAAGAGATCTCAATAGATTATATCATGTCTTGAAATGTATTGAAATATAAAAAATTCAACGTCGACGATAAGTTTCTATATAATATAGCATTTGAAATATAAAAATAACAAAGACCGAGAACTAAGTTCTTCTAATAAAGGAGGTGTGAAATGACTGGTCAAAATGAAAAGATGCAAACTATGCAGAACTAAATTCTCTCACAGATCTTTTAGATTTTGGACAAGTTTTCCACAGCACTAAAAGTTGTTAAATTTATGAGATAGAAAAAATTCTTTGTTATAATTGGTGGCACAAAGATGAGGACATATATTCTTTAGTGGTAGATGCAACAATTTTTTAAACCTACGTAATACATGAGAGAGTTGATGTGCATCTAATATATAATATGATATCCTATATATATGATAATGAACTTTATATTAAATCCATGAAGGATTATCAAAATGATCATATAAAGTAAGTTCTCGAGAGTAATATGATTGCAATATGCAAATTCAGGGTTTATTACTTAAAAATAAATATCTTATTGATGTAATTTCAATGCACCAATAAGCAGGTGGGTATATTCAATAAACTATGTACAAGAATGGTACAATATGGAATGATAATGATATAATTGTTGACAACGCATTTGAATATGATATAAAAAATGATGTGGTAAATAGATGGTACGCGGGTCGAACATTTGTATAATGATATCTTTATATTAATCAAACTTCATGTAGAAGATGTTGGAGCACTATAATATGGATAAAGTTCATCTCATATAGAACAAACTACCCATATTCTAAACTGAAATTCTTAGTCAAGAAATATCATAGTTTATTGCAATTGATGCAATATTTCTTGCTAGTTATACATGATTAGATATGTTATTTATTTAAAGTCACCAAAAATATATAGATAGGGGCGGATCTATATAGTCACATATGGGTTCACAGGAACCAACTGAGTTTCGAAATTTATATAGAATATAGGTATAATTTGTGAGAGTGGGCCATATAAATTTGAGAGTGAACCCATATACAATTTAGAACTCTGGTCTGGTGGTAACACTCCTCCCTTTAATCCCACCATCCTCATGTTAACCCGGGTTCAAGACTCAACCACAGCGCCTGAGTTTTTAATTCCCGTTTTTTCCTTTTTTTTATCCAGCAAGTTAGGTTTTTTAACTTATTACCCATCGCCCCATCACTAACACACACAAAACATAATACAACTTCTGTTCCTGCAGTTCAAACCCTAACCCCCCACCATCTATCAATCCACCGCCGCAGTCCACTGCCGGCCGTCTCGCTTTCCCCATAACGTCCTCGGCCTTCCTCTGCATCACTCCTTCACTCCAATATTCACAATCACAGTAAGGTATGTTTTGATTTTTTGCTTCAATTATTCTTGTTTATTTACTGAATTTACAATTAAAAAGAATGATTATGTTGAAGTTTGTTAATTGAATTAGAAAAATAGTGACGCTTAAATATCAATTGTAGGCATTATGAATCTTAAAATATAGTTCTCAAGTGAACCATCAAACATGCAATCATCATCTTCAAGTAGTAAACAACCCTCAAGAATAGATTTGAATGACCTTCCGTGGGATCCTTCATAAAGGAAACCAAATTCATCAAATCATCCAAGTCAAAAAGATGAAATTAGACAAACTTATTTGCTTAAAGGTTCATATCAACCAACCGAGCATAAGTTTCCACAAACAGATTTTAGTGGTAAAGCAAGACGTTTTAATAAGGATTGGTACACACAAGAGCATGGAAATTGGTTGGAATATAGTGTCAAAACGG
Organism: Bidens hawaiensis; assembly: GCF_021521415.1. Lineage (NCBI taxonomy): Eukaryota > Viridiplantae > Streptophyta > Magnoliopsida > Asterales > Asteraceae > Bidens > Bidens hawaiensis. The sequence goes on from NW_027491503.1 coordinate 941,729, forward strand.
ATAAAGTGTATTGCTTATATTGTTACTTGTTTTAGGAAATTGGACACAATGATGCTTTTGTGAGTGAAGGGGTACGGTGTTGGCATAGAATCTAAAGATTTGCAACTCATACCGGTAAATGCAATAGTTTACACGACAAAGAGCGTAAAAGAGGGGAAGACTTAAGTAAGCTCAATCTGTACATGTGGCACTTGATAAAAAACTGATAAAAACAAAAGGGAATATAAGATTTGATTAAGTGCTTCGATTTTAGCCACTAAAGGATTGTTGAATGGAGCTTTATCTTTATGTGGTCATGATGAGTCCGAAACATCTCTTTATAGAGGGCATTTCATAGAGCTTTTAAAATTATTTGGAGTAATAAATGAAGAAATTGGTAAAGTTATATTAAGCAATGCTCCGAAGAATAACCAAATGTCGACTCCACCAAAAAGAGATTTGTAATTGTTTCGCGGCAGAAGTATTAAAGAAGATATTTGATGAACTTGGTGATGATGTCTTTTCCATATTAGTTGATAAATCGAGGGATGTTTCTAAAAAGGAACAAATGGCTGTGGTATTGAGATATGTTGATAAATTTGGATTTGTGAAAGAGAGATTTGTTGGCCTTGTTCATGTAATGGAAACAACCGCGTTATCTCTTAAGAAGGCCATTGATGAATTGTTTGCTCACTACAATTTGAGTTTGAGTAGGATTAGAGGCCACGGATATGATGGTGCAAGTAACATGTCCGGTGAGTTTAATGGTTTGAAAGCTTTGATTTTGAAAGAAAATTCATCTACATATTATATTCATTGTTTTGCTCACTAACTTCAACTTGTTGTTGTGGCTCTTGCATACAAACATCATGAAGTTTTTAAATTTTTCAATGAAGTATCAAGTTTATTAAATGTTGTTGGTGCATCTTGCAAGCGGGTAGATTTGATAAGAGAAAGTCAAAGAGAAAGATTGGGATTGAATCCGGAAGTTGAAACGGGAAGTGGACAAAACCAAGAACTATCACTTGCAACAACCAGAGATACACGTTGGAGTTCTCACGAAAAAACGATGACCCGTTTGGTTTCTTTATATCCTAGTGTTATTGGCGTGCTTGAATATATAGAAAATTCGGGAGATCTTGATGCTCACAAAAGTCAAGCAAATGGACTTCAATTATATATGAGAACATATACTTTTGTGTTTTATCTACATTTGATGAAGCACATTTTGGGTGTTACTAACACATTGTGTGAAGCACTTCAAAGAAAAGATCAAGATATATTGAATGCGGTCAAGCTAGTCAAAACTACTAAAGAAGAATTACAAACCTATCGACTTGAAGGTTTTGACTCACTTTTGATAGATGTCACGTCCTTTTGTGAAAATATGATATTGAAATGGTTAACATGGAAGCGGTTTATGTTGACCCGAAAAATCGAAGAAAGAAGACCGGCATCACTAATCGTCAATATTATGTGGTTAACAATTTTAACACGGTTCTCAACATGCAAATTCAAGAGCTTGGTAACCGTTTTAACGAGGTAAGCACTAACTTGCTTATTTATATGAGTTCTTTGAGCCCGTGTCTTAATTTTGGAGCCTTTGCTAAACTAAATTTGCTAAAGTTGGCCGAGATGTATCCATGTGATTTTAATTTTGATGAAAAAGGCAAGCTTATCTATGAACTCAGTAACTACATTGCTAATGTGAAAGAAGATACACGATTTGACGACTTGAATGGGGTAAGTGAGCTTGCCAAAAAGATGGTGGAAACAAGAAAACACATCGATCTTCCGTTGGTCTATCATTTAATAAAGTTATCGTCAGTTTTATCGGTTACAACGACGAGTGTTGAAAGAAGTTTCTTCAATGAAGCATTTGAAGACGGAATTGCGTAATAGGATGGGTGATGGATTCTTGAACGATGCTTGCATTTGTTACATTGAAAGAGAGTTCCTTCAACAAGTTTCGATTGAAGATGTAATGCAACATTTCCAAAAGATGAAAACTCGTAGAGAACAACTATAAGTAAGTTTTTTTTGTTTTAAAAGACAACCGTATCTTTATTATGTATGTTATCGTTTCTATGACGATGTTTATTTTTTGTTAGTTTATCGTATTTATGTTATGTAATGAACCTTACGGCCTTACCCGATCCGAACCGTTGAACCGACCTAAACCTTCGAATCGACCTGAAATTTTTATGGCCGGTCGTATAAAATTAGAGCATTTAAAAAGAGTGAACCCATTGGAAAATAATCATGGATCCGCGACAGGATATAGACTATGTCCAATGGTATGCTTTGATGGGGTAAAACAAATATTTGGATGTCGCTAAGGTACAAATGATACTAATTTGAATTTTATTAACTCATCAAACAAGTTTTGTTAATCTTGTAGATGCAGGGAACATAATACAACAGAGCGATGGATCTTGTTATTCGTTTATGAGAGGAGACAACATAAATATTGTGTGAAAATAATACAAAAATACAAGGCATAAAGAGACACATTAAAAATCAAGTGGTAAATAATCGACTACACATTTTTTAGCAACTTTCACGTAAGATCAAAATCTATCATTTAAGGATATATATATATATATATATATATATATATATATGAAAATAATACAAAAATACAAGGCATAAATAGACACATTAAAAATCAAGTGGTAAATAATCGACTACACATTTTTTAGCAACTTTCACGTAAGATCAAAATCTATCATTTAAGGATATATATATATATATATATATATATATATATATATATATATATATATATATATATATATAATGAGGGGAAGTATTATACGCGTTGCACTCTTTTTCCTTTATCTATAGTTTTATCCTGCAAGGTTTTGTAGCAAGGTTTTTAATGAGCCAACATCACCAAGCGTATTAGAATAATTATATACCACAATCATTTCATCATGTGTATAATCAAGGAGGAGTGACAGTGTTATGAATGAACTATAATGTGATGACTCTCCACATACATAAAATACATCATTCATTATGATTGTATTAATGTTATATCCCTATAAATAGTGGGTCTTATTATATTAGATAGACATATGAATGAATAAGAACTTTTCATTTTCTCTATTTCTCATTTTCCTTTCTTCTCTAAGATTACATACATATTTGATGTAGTTAGTAGATCGTTTTACTAACATTATCCAATTTATTATATGTATTTTACATATTCCCGTAATTGTTTATATAAAGGGGATTGTATTGTTTTTCTACAACTAAACATGCTATGTATATTTAACTTAATTTTACTTTTTAACAATAAGCGACATTATGAGAATTCACTAATAGAGAACCTTGTGCTATGTAAGTTATAGCACAAAAAACAAAGATTGTTCTGAAGAAAACTTTTTTTCCCTTCATGAAACAACATATTATATTAATTAAGTTTAATATATTATTTAAACGTATTTATTATTTAGTTTCATTCTTATACTGAAATTAGGTTTCCTTATTCTTTATATTGTGTATCTTTTTATATTTGTATGTCTTTGTTTTCCTATAAATTGTAATATTTGTTTTTGTTTGAGAAAATTAATAAGTAAAATAATCAGAAATTTGTTCCAACTTCGGTTTATCTTCTTCTCTTTTGTTTTTGGATCATAACCCACTCTACGAGTCTATCACCATCTCGAATCGGTTTATATCAATTCAGTGCTTTCATTAATAGTCCTCATGCCTCCTTCATCACATGAAGACCTTATGATGGCCATGGTCGACAAAATCGATTGGCTATTGATTCAACAAAAATCAACTGCCACCCAACAAGCCGCCCTAGCCAAGTTTAACTTTGACTCCCTCACTACCACCATGAATCAAATCACCGCTAACCTTAACACCGCCCCCACCAAAATTTCCGGTACCTCCTCGATGATCACCAACCCTATACCGGCCCTTACAACCCTACTTCTGCCACCAACAACATCACCTGCTTCCGAGTCTGCACCAGCCCCAACACTCACACCAATGCCCGAACCCTTTATTCTCATCCCAACCAGTGAACGAAAGTCGGATCCAATACCTCTACCAGTGATTGTTCTTTTAATGCCATCAAGACGAAAAGCAAAAGGCCACCACTTCCGGTTCGTATCTCATATGCAAAACATTTGCTTCCTTACATGTGCTCTCATCAACGCTACTATGAGATGATCAATGAAGCCAACTTTGTGAAGGCTTCTTACAAGCTTTCGACAATAAGAACTCCACTTCCTAGTTTCTCTACAAAGCCAAATCATGCTACTAAGATGAATATCACATATCCTGTGGAGAGATAAAACCTGCGGCCACCGTGACGACTGCTTGAGACCGTCTCGTATGTGGTCGTCTAACTTGAGTGGCGACACCGTGGAAAACTCATTCCATTCTTGAATACAAGAATGGTTTGAATGGGCACGGACTTGATATGATATATTATATTAATTAAGTGTATCTATTATTTAGTTTTTCTCTTATACTCAGATTAAGTCTCTTTATTGTTTATTTTTTTCTATATTTATGTCTTTGTTTCCTGTAAATTGTAATGTTCTCTTGAGAAAAATAATAAGATAAATAATCAGATCTTTTTTTCCAACTTCGGTTTCTCTTCTATTTTGTTCTTGAAGCCTAATTCACTATAAGGGTCTATCGAGAGACTGACAATTTAGAATCAGTCTTTATCACCTTCATTTGTGGCATTTCTAGCCGGTATAAGAAAACATTTGGCAAATTTTTAGGGGCACTACACTAGTTGTAGGACAAGTTGCGTATACAAATATATCTTTAAAAAAAATATAGAAGCAATCTAAATTCTAAACAATTTAGTACAAGAGGAAGGGCCCCTCCGACTATAAGGTGAAACCGATAAGAAAAATTCATGTGTTATGTAACACTACCTGATCATACAAAAAATGTGGGCCATTTTTGTTAAGTAGGTTTTGGGGTGCTTTGTATCGTATTTAAGATATGCTTCTTGTGATCTCTAAAGAGGACAAAAAGAGTAGATGTGAAAACATGCGTACGACGTACCAATTGATGTTCACACATGTCAAGGAAACCTTTTTGATTTCAAGTTGGTAAAGAAAAATTATAAATTCTTTAAAAATATTTTTGGTTTGTGAACAATTCGCTAGTCAAAAGAGCAGCAAACTCATTTGGAGTCCGCTTATCAAATGACAGGACTATAAAAAAAAGTATTGATTTTTAATACTTTCAACTTTCATCCATTGGTAGATATCACTCCGAACTTTCGATTTCTTATTCAACACTCCCAACTTTCACCCTATTTTTTTCTACCACTCCCGAACTTAACGAACCCTAACTGCGTTAGTTTTCTTGCTGACGTGGCACTGTTCTTGCTGATATGGCATTGTTCTTACTGACGTGGATTTGTCTTTGCCAAAGGTGTTTTGTTGCACTTGCACCACCATAACCCACCATAATTACCACCCACCACTGTCCATCTTTCTTATCCATTTCCATAGCTTCAAACAAACATCCCCTTCTCTGTATAAACCAAGAACAGACCTCCATCACTATTGCTCTTCGGAGAACACACTACTTAGGTGCCACCATTATCACCTAGCTAGTAGCCAAAACCACCGTCATCAACAACTCACACACCGGAGTACCACCATCAAAACCAAATCCACCCAAATTCATTACAGTCCCTACCATACCCTGTAGAATCCGACAATTCATTTTGTTTTCGAATCACACCTTCATCGCTATCCTTTTGCCTCACTCAAAATAGGTCACCTGTGTTATCATTTTGTCATCGTTGCCGTCGATTCTTCCGGCTAAGCTCCATTGTCATCGATTTGTAACCAAATCGAGGTAATAATACCATAACTCTACTCGTTTTCATTTACCGAATAAAAGCCCTAAGGTCCTGACTGTTAAATTGAATATCTGAAATGGATTTTAAAAGGAAATTAAGATGGTTCCTAGGGTTAATAGATGAAGAAGATAAAGTTTTGTTTTAATTTGTTTTTGAGTTTGTGACCAACAAAAATGGGAAAGAAAGGGAGACGGTGGTGGTGGGTGGGGATTATGGTGGGATGTGGTGTCGTTGGATGATGATGGTAAGATTGGTGTTGGTTCTTTATAAAAAAAAGGTTGATGGTGAAGATTATTAGGGCCAGTGGGGTTGGGTAGTGGTGTGGTTCCCACTTTTTTTATTATAAATTCATTAGAAAGTGCCACATCAGCAAGAACAGTGCCACGTCAGCAAGAAAACTAATGGAGTTAGGGTTCGTTAAGTTCGGGAGTAGTAGAAACAAATAGGGTAAAAGTTGGGAGTGCTGGATAAAAAATCGAAAGTTGGGAGTGGTATCTACCAACGGGTGAAAGTTGGAAGTATTAAAAACCAATACTCCTAAAAAAATATCCAAAACCGAATATTCATGTCAAGCAAACTCCTCAAATACACTGACATGGCAAAACTAAAAAATTAAGAGGATTTTAGTAACCATAATGTAAATTCATTAAGCACATTATGTTAAACTATATATATATATATGTATATATATATATATGGTTTAATAACAATGAGAATTGTTACAAGTAGGGGTATCCAAAAAGCCCAAACCCGATCAACCCGACCCGAACTTGAAAAGCTTATTAAGGTCGGTTAAATAGGTTAAAAAGTATTAATCAGGTTAACCTGAATTGTTAATAGGGTAGGATTTCGGGTTTGTTTTTATAAAAAAAAATCAAGTTTCAGGTTAACTCGACTTAGTTAACTTAAACGGCATGCAGTGCATGATAACCCGATTTACTTCCCCCAACATTAATACTTATACAATTGATTGTGAAGTTCTTTGCTTGATAGCTTATCAAAGGGTTAAATAAAGTTTGTTGTACAGTAACTATAAAATTAGATTATATCATTCATTTCATCTACAATTCAACATTGTTTTTGACTGGTTGCTAAGCACCCCTATAGCAATCCTATTTCAAAAAGAAACTCTCATAAATTCTTATGTATAATTTTAATATAGTTTTTCACTTATAATAATACTGTAGTTGCACGTACTACTGTATATAATCTTCAATCATTTAAATGTGTCCCTTCCAAAGTTAATAACCATTTGCTTTCTTCTATACACATGCAACTAAATGTGATTGCAGCAACTAATATCTTTGTACTTTCGTACTCTCTGTCTCTCTCTCACTCTACATATATATCTATACACACACATATACACTCATACACACAAAGCATTTTCAAAACTTGTTCATGGATATAATGGGAAGATCACTTTGTTGTGAAAAGGTAGGGCTCAAGAGTGGGAAATGGACGCCAGAAGAAGATGAGATATTGGTCTAAGTACATTCAATCCAACGGTGAAGGTTCTTGGAAATCTTTACCCAAAAATGCTGGTACCATTTACATATTTATATAACATATATATATCAATTTATAAATTTACTCATACTTCATATATAAAACTTAAGTGGATATCTTATTATTGTAATAAAATTTGAAAGGGTTATTGAGATGCGGAAAAAGTTGTAGATTACGATGGATAAACTACTTAAGAGGCGATTTGAAAAGAGGTAATTTCAGCGTTGAAGAATATGAAAAGATCGTCATGTTACATGACGTCTTTGGAAGCAGGTTTGTTAGTTCAATTCTCAACCTTGCACATATAGATATTAATTAATGATCCATCCTTCATAAACAACTAAGACTGTGTTATGGTGGATTTGACCACCAAGATTCATCCTATCATTCAACCCTTCAACCCTTGTCGGTCAAACCATCGTTGAATTCACCCCGTTGTCGTTCGCGCCGCTGAATTCATCCATTCACGAGTCAACCTATCAATTTTCCTCCTTTACCCCAAGAAAGCATGCTCGCCCGGAGTCACGGCACCCGCTTGCGGCGAGTGATGAAGCGAGGGTGTTGTGGTGTGCGTCAGCCACTTGGCTCACGGTGCCTGCTCACGCCATCCGTTGGCTGGCCACAACACATAGTCTAATACATAAACAAAAAGAACTCAACCATTTTCTTTGTTTTGGTTTATTTTACGTTTATTAATGTTTGTTGTTTATGTTCGTTCATTTACGTTATTTTATGTTCATTCATATAAGTTTGTCCATACATGTTCTTGTAGAATATTAAAGAATGAACATAAATGTACACGCACACACATCTATTTCGTAACAAATGAATCTGTTTGTTTAAGTGTTTGTGTTCGTTTGTTCGGTTAAGCTTAGACGACCGAACACCAACAAACTTCGTTAGTGTTCCATTTAGTTTGTTTAAATGACTACTAGATCTGCAACTTTCAAACCATACGTTGACTCATGTGCGCCAGACATCAGAAAATGTCTTTGTTTTAAACAATATTTTTTTAGAACGACGACTTTCTGTGTGTTATGCCACCGCACTCTTTAATTTGGAGAGCCTCGTTGCCCCACTTTGGCTAGACTATGTTGTCTTAACCGGACTCACGTTGGCTTCAGAGTTTTGCTTGGGCGTTCTCCCAAGATTTCATACCACCGGCTGCCACTTGACAGTCGTTGTGCCACCACAAAAGTAGAATTCTCTAGCGTAACACACGGTGGAACTAAAACCCTTTTAAAAATTGTTAAAAAAGGACATGGATTATTTTTTCACGAATTAAAAGGCAATGAAAAATATATTAAATTAAGGGATATCGGTAATTAATACTCTCAAATTTCACTCATTGGATGATAACACTCATAATTTTCACTTTGGTACCTATCACTCCCAAATTTGATCTTATTTGTTTCTAGCACTTCCGAACTTAACGTCCGTTACTTTTCTTGCTGGCGTGGCATTTTTTAACGCATGTGGCATGCTTATGTGGAAATTAAATATCTCTTAAACGAAACTAATTCCATATATATACCACCACCTATGTCCGGCCACCACCTACCTCCACTACCACTTCCACCACCACCTGCAACACCTAAGTTCAATCCCTAATTCCATATACCACTTAATTTGAAGCCCTAATTTCACCACCAGCTTCATCACCAACACCAGCCTTCGCCACTTCCGGACTCCACTGACAGCCTCCACCACAGTCGTCCTTTTACCCGCTTGCAAGTACAAAAATTTCAAACTGTCCACCTCCCCCCCCCCCTCCCTTCTTCTTTCACTTAAACAGACTAACAACTAACGGAGCCGATATAGGTGTGCTGACAGAGGATGATGTGTTCGAGTTGATTTTTCTTCTCGCGGTTTTCTTCGATGGTTATGGTCGATTTGAAGGGTTTGGTGGTGGGTTGGATGTTGTCGGTGGTGGTGGATTGCAGCGGTGGACGATTTTTCGATCACCACGGTGGTTGTTTAGGTTTGAGTGACACATAAATGATGTCTATAAATGATGGAGAATGAGTTAAATGGTGGATGGATTTGAGGGTTAGGGGTTTTGAATTTTGAAATTGGGGATTTGAAATCATGAACATAACTTGGATGTGAAAATGTTCTAAAAATGGGATATTGGTTTTTAATACTCCCAGCTTTCACTCGTTGGTTAATACCACTCTCACTTTCACTTTGTTACCTATCAATCACAACTTCCATGCTATTTGTTTTTGTCACACCTTTGCTAATAGACCAGTAACGTCGTTAGTAGAGATGTTGATGTGGACGTTTCATACTTAAGTTGGCGTGCCTACGTGGAAAATACTCCTTAAAAAAACCAAAAGTCACTCCTCGTCTTCTTCCATCTCCAATTTAATCTGCGCATAAAGCATCAGCCCATGAAAACCCTTACATCTTCTCTAAAATCTGGTTTGTAACCAAACATGGCTCGAAATCCACTATTCCAAGCACCTATCAAATCAATCCCTTAATCACTTCCCAACATACAAACTTTACTGTTATGAATAAATAGTTCAGGGGCTTATTAGTCATTTTACATACTTGTAATACTTGTTTTGTTTGTAACAGATTGGTTAAATACTATTAGTTGTTAGTAGTTGAGGTATCGATGAAATGAATAAGCTTCTCTTCTAACTGTCTTCTTCTTCTTCTTCATTTTATCGTAACAGTGAGCAATGAATAATCCAGCAGCATAACTTTCACATAGCTTAACCTTATTCAATATTGCATCAAAAGCCTCACAATAATCTTGTAAAGTACATGTTTGTTGCAGGTTCTTTAAGTCTTCAATAGACTTCTTAGATAATCTTGTAGAAAACCGGTTCAAAATAGATCTTGCATAATCCTCCCACACTATATCTTCAATAACTCTGTTTTGACTTGACATAAAACCTTGATGCCATTGTAGTGCTGGACCTTCAAGATTTACCACTGCAAATCTTGAAGGTCCAGCACTAAAATGGCATCAAGGTTTTATGTCAAGTCAAAACATAGTTATTGAAGATTTCGATCAATTTAAACCTAAAATGGCAACTCGTCAACAAGAATTAGATCGCATAGAAAAATCAACAAAGGATAACGTACAATCAATTCAGACACAACAATTGTTGTTGGAGGAAAATTCGAATCATGTCAAGAACCTACAAATTCAGATGGCAGAGGTATGTACACAGTTGAGAGAGATGAAGGAGCTTATGTTACACAATAACAGAGGTAACGATAAGAGATTGGTTCGATTGGGTCGATTAGATTTTCCAAAGTTTAATGGTGAAGATGTGGAAGGATGGCTATACAAATGTGATCATTTCTTCTCAATGGATAAAACACCAGCAAATCTTAAAGCCTATTTTGCAGTGGTAAATCTTGAAGGTCCAGCACTACAATGGCATCAAGGTTTTATGTCAAGTCAAAACAGAGTTATTGAAGATATAGTGTGGGAGGATTATGCAAGATATATTTTGAACCGGTTTTCTACAAGATTATCTGAGAATCCTATTGAAGACTTAAAGAACCTGCAACAAACAGGTACTTTACAAGATTATTGTGAGGCTTTTGATGCATTATTGAATAAGGTTCAGCTATGTGAGCTGCTGGATTATTCATTGCTGGGTTAAAACCTGAGATAAGATGTCTAGTTAAAATCTTTAAACCTCAAACAATAAGAGATGCTATCTCTATGGCAAAACAACAAGAAGTGGTTTATAGCACATTGTTTGGCAGTAAAGATGTTAGGAAGTTGAACCCTATTCCTATGAACAGTACTACCCAAGCGAAGTTCAATAATAATTCTACTACAGTGACACCTTACAAATCCAATTTTAACTCAACATCTACGTTATCCTTATTACCAACTCCTCACCCCAATAAAATGATTAAACCGGTAAGGAAGGTATCTACAAAGGAGGCGAGTAAAAGAGGGCAAGAGGAGAGTGTTTTTGTTGCCCAGAAAAGTACACATCAACCCATAACTGTAAGTATAAACAATTATATGTATTAGAAATTGGGGCCAATGATGAGGATGAAGAATCTACTCCTGAGGAGGTTATAAATGTACAAGAAATGACTATGGATCCTCAAATATCCATTCATGTCATTAATGGTGTTCCTTCTTTCAACACAATGAGGGTTATTGGCACTATCGGAACTAAACAGTTGCACATATTAATTGATTCTGGGTCAACTCATAATTTCCTCAATTCCAAATATGGAAATAAATTTCAATGTCCAACCAAAGAGGTATCTTCTATGACTATTACAGTGGCAAATGGTAATAAACTACCTTGTGCAACTCTTTGTCAGAATTTTCAATGGGTTATGCAAGGGGTGTGGTTTAAATCTGATGTGTTGTTGATTCCTTTAGATAGTTATGATATGGTGTTGGGTGTCTAGTGGTTGCAAACACTGGATGACATTGTGTGGAACTTCAAAAATCTAACTATGTAGTTTAAAGTAGGGAATCAAAAATTTGAACTGAAAGGAACTTCTAATCAACCTATGTCCTTATGTTCTATAGAGAAGCTGAGTTCTATGTTGATTGGGGGTCATAATTTGTTCAATGCTCAGTTGTTTAGTGTTCAAAATAGTGTGGATGGGTCATTTCAGCATCAAGCTAAAGTTAGTGAAGTGCAGTCTCATTATTTGGTAGAAGCACTTTTACAAGAATTTGAGGATGTGTTTGATATTCCAACTACTCTTTCACCTCCTAGACCCTGTGATCATAAGATAGAGTTGATAGATGAGACTATCACAATTAATCAAAGGGCATATAGATATCCTATGGGGCAAAAGGATATAATAGAGAAAATGGTACAGGAGATGAGGGATATGGGTATCATAAGGGATAGTGTGAGTTCATTTGCTTCTCCTGTGGTTTTAGTTAAAAAGAAGGATGGATCTTGGAGGTTCTGTGTGGATTATAGGAAGCTCAATGAGAATACAGTCAAAAACAGATTTCCTATTCCTTTGATCGAGGAATTAATAGAAGAATTAGGAGGGGCTGAGGTGTTTTCAAAGTTGGATTTGAGATCAGGTTACCATCAAATCAGAATGCATAAAGATCATATTCATAAAACAGCTTTTAGAACACACCAAGGGTTGTTTGAGTTTGTAGTACTTCCTTTTGGATTGACTAATGCACCTGCCACCTTTCAAGGTCTAATGAATTTTGTATTTCAAAAGCTTTTGAGAAAGAAAGTTCTTATATTCTTTGATGATATTCTGGTGTACAGTAAAAATATACAACAACACTTGAAAGATTTAAGGGAGGTGCTACAATTATTCACGAGTAATAAGTTGTTAGCCAAGAAGTCTAAATGTAGTTTTGCAGGAAGTAAAGTGGAATATTTGGGGCATGTTATATCTAAGAATGGTGTTGCTACTGATCAATCTAAGATTGAGGTGGTTAAAGAGTGGCCTATACCTACCACAGTTAAACAGTTGAGAGGGTTCTTAGGTCTAACAGGCTATTACAAAAGGTTCATTTCTTCTTATGGGTTAATTGCTAAGCCATTGACTGCATTGTTACAGAAAGATTCGTTTAAGTGGTCTGATCAAGCCTAGAATGCATTTGAACAACTTAAACAAGCTTTAATGCAGCCCCAGTGTTAGCATTACCAGATTGGTCTAAGGAGTTTGTTATAGAGACTGATGCATATTCAAAAGGTTTAGGGGCAGTTCTAATGCAAGATCAACATCCTTTAGCCTTTGTTAGTAAGGCTTTGTCAGTTAGGCAGTGCAGTCTCTCAGTTTATGAAAAAGAGTTGATGGCTATATTGATGGCAGTTAAACATTGGAATCAGTACTTGATACTTAAACATTTTGTAATAAGAACTTATCAGAAGAGTTTAAAACATCTGTTGGAACAAAAAATCACCACACCATTACAACATACATGGTTGAGCAAACTGATGGGATATGATTATGAGATTGTGTATAAGAAAGGAACTGAGAATAGTGCAGCTGACGCTTTATCAAAAATTCATGGTATAGCCTTATTTCAAATGGTTTTGTCATCTTATGAGCCACTATTATTGGGAAAATTAAAATCTAGTATGGCTAGTGATGTAGTAGCACAAGAAATTATTCAGAAGTTAATACAAGGAGAGACGGTACGACACATGACTTGGGATGGAAGTGTATTAAGAAGGAAAATGAAACTGTGGGTTCCTAAAGATGTATCATTAAGACAGGAAATTCTATCACTTTGTCATGCATCTGCTCAAGGGGGTCATTCTGGAATACACTCCACTTCACAAAGATTTAAGAGTATGTTTTATTGGAAGGGTGCTTCAAAAGACATTAAATAGTTTGTCAAAAGGTGTGATACTTGTTTAAGAGCAAAGTATGAGACTGTAGCAGTTCCTGGGTTATTGAATCCTCTTCCCATACCTACATATATTTTTACAGATATCTCTATGGATTTCATTGGAGGGTTGCCTATTTCAAAAGGTTATGATACTATTTTAGTGATTGTGGACAGATTCATTAAATACGGTCATTTCTTACCATTAAAGCATCCTTATACTGCAACAACGGTGGCTCAAACAGTGCTTGACAATGTCTTTAAGATACATGGTTGTCCATTAACCATTGTGTCTGATAGAGATGCTTTATTCCTAAGTAATTTTTGGAAGGAATTTCTTAAAATGCAAGGAATCACTAAAGCATTGTCCACTGCGTATAATCCACAAACGGATGGGCAGACAGAAGTTTTGAATAGGTGTTTAGAGACTTATCTCAGATGTATGGTGATGAGTGAGACTAAATCTTGGGTTAAATGGCTGTCATTAGCTCAATGGTGGTATAATTCTACTTGGCACTTTGCTATTCAAATGTCTCCCTATAAAGCTTTGTTTGGAGTTGATCCTCCTATTCACCTTCCTAATATTCCTTTAGACACTAATGTGGCTGCAGTAGAGGATCTATTTCAAACCAGGGAAGTTATGCTAACTACACTGAAGCAATCACTAGACAGGGCCAGGAATAGAATGAAACAGTTTGCTGATAATCACAGGAGTGAAAGATCTTTCGAAGTCGGGTCTTGGGTGTTTCTGAAGTTACATCCCTATGTTCAGACTACATTGAGAATTCATAGGTATTCAAAGTTATCCCCAAAATACTTTGGTCAATTTCTGATTTTGGATAAGATTGGTCCAGCTGCGTATAAATTGGATTTGCTACCTACTTCACAGATACACCATACTTTTCATGTATCTTTGTTGAAACAAGCTAATGGACCTCCCGATGTAGTGCAACAATTGCCTATGGGTTCTAATAATGAGTTGCAGCCTTTACAAATCTTGGAAATGAAACTGGCTAGACAAGGAAATAGACCAGTGGTAAAATTCTTGATTCAATGGAAAGATCTTCCTTTGCATGATGCTACGTGGATGAATGCTGACGAATTTATGGTCAAATTTCCTACTTTTTCCATCTGATTCTTGAGGTCAAGAATGCTATATGGAGGGAGTATTGTTATGAATAAATAGTTCAGGGGCTTATTAGTCATTTTACATACTTGTAATACTTGTTTTGTTTGTAACAGATTGGTTAAATACTGTTAGTTGTTAGTAGTTGAGGTATCGATGAAATGAATAAGCTTCTCTTCTAACTGTCTTCTTCTTCTTCTTCTTCTTCTTCATTTTATCGTAACATAAACCTAATCCAACAATAAACCCATTTTACAACCTCCTCCCAAACCCTAACAAAATTGTAAACATCATACACAATTCTTAAAGAAAAAGCCCCCCTTCTTGAACAAGAAATCATCCTTCACTTAACCACTAAAGAAATCTCAAGAATTCTTCTCACGTAAAAGCTCTTTGTTTCTGAAACCCAGGATGTTCCGTCGGCGACGTTATCGACATTGTTTGTTTAGACGACACACAACCCATCTTTAAAAGTGGTTAAAAACCCCCTGAATCCATAAAAAAATTGGGCGTTTTGAAATTAAAAGAAATCTGGATCATTACCCCAGATCAAGAATCATGAAAATGTTTGGGGGTTTGTGTTAAATTGTTCAATTTGGGTTAAATCTTTGTAGAGAAATGAAAGCACAAAACTTCCACATCAGCATCTTCATTAACGGATAACAAATATGGTGAAAGTTAGGAATGATGGATAACAAATTGAAAGTTGGGAGTGGTATTAACCAATGGGTAAAAGTTGAGATTATTAAAAACTAATATCCATCTAAAAAGCTACAGATATTCTGACCATTTTATTTGATAACCTAAAATTAGGAAATGAAGAAGAATGAGGAGGTAGTTGGAGGTGGTTGTATGTGGATGGTGAGGATATGGGAAGAAGGAGGAGGGTGGGGGACCCACTTATGTTATTCTTATTATTGTTTTTTTATTATTATTAAAGGGTGGTGAGATGAAATTTGATTTTTTTTAAAGAGTATTTTTTACGTAGCATGCCAACTCACCCATAAAACATCCACATCAGCATTTTCACTAACGACGTTAGTCATCTGTTAACGAGGGAATGACAAAAACAAATAAAGTGAAAGTTGTGAGTGGTTGGTAACAAATCAAAAGTTCGGAGTGATATCAACTAACGAGTGAAAGTTGAGAGTATTAAAAACCAGTATCTCTTAAATTAACAATTAGTAGGAGTGAGATGGAGTTGAATGGATTAAACTATTTTCAAAATGATTGAAAAAATGAGTGATGTAGCTGGAGTTAAGAGAGGTTAGAGTATACCCATGACTTAACTATTTTCAAAATCAAAATAGTTTGATTCTAAATTTTTGTTCATAAAGTTCAATATCACATTTCTTTTAAATTGCATGTTTACGTTAAATATTAATTGTAACGTAACAATTAAAGTATGTAAATTCGTTTAAGTTACTAAAGTGTTACTTGAATATTTTGTGTAGGTGGTCGATGATAGCTAGACATCTACTCGGGCGTACAGATAATGAGATTAAAAATCATTGGCACTCTCGTCTAAGTCGCCAGAGTTATCGTTTCTCCAGGAACAAAAACAAGATAAACACGTCAATAGATATAGCCAACCTGGTTAATCAAAAGAAAAAAAGAGTTGGTCGTGTCAGTCGCAAACTCGCAAAAAAGTATAACAAGAGTGGGGTTTTCAAAAGTAACAAGTCACCTTATTTATCAACCATCAAAAAATCAAGCCCACCAGCAACGATGATCGACACACAAGGGGATACGAATGTTGAGGATCATTCGAGTTTTGTCATGAAAAATATGAAAGAAAGTGAAGTTTATGATAATGTTAATAGTGATGTGTTGGAGCCAAATCGGGTTGAGTTTCAAGATACTGAACAATTTAATATTGATTATTTTTTAATAGGTGAAGCTATGAATTCAGTTGGAGTATCAAGCATCTATTATGAAGACCGGATTTAACAATGGTTGACGGAGTTTAATGTTGGAAATCATAAGAAAAATGAGAGGACTATTGATGATAGAGAAGTTGAAAACTTGAACTTAAATTCTTCAAAAACAATGGAAATTTTTTATGACAAGAATGTGAAGGATTGTTCAAATTTTGTTGCAAATCATACTAAAGAAAATCAAGTTCATGATAATGTTATTAGTAATGAGTTGGAATCGAATTCGTTAATTAGGTTTCAAGGCGATGAATTGTCCAACATCGATTATTATTGGGAAAGTGAAGCTACGGGTTCTAATGCAGTTTCGATCATCCATGATGAAGATCAGATAGAAAAATGGTTGTCAGAAATTGAAGTTGAAAATCTTAAGGAAACTAAGAGGAATATTGATGCGAGAGAGGATGAGAGGAATGATGAAGGGAGAGAAAATGAAAACCTGAACGTAAGTTGTTTAAAAACAATGGGGTTCGGTTATGATTAGGCTGAATGGGATGAAGAGCTTCACTTTACACAGCTTATAAATATGTGTAATGAAAAAGATGGCATGTTGGTTTCATTATGGGAAGATGTCAATCTTTAAACACAACAAATATAAGGTTGGGTGCCAGCCAACTACCCACGATGGGATTAGTGACGATTCCAAGAATAATTTCTAAGGTTGATAGAAATTTTATAATGTGTGGCTTACGGTCGGGGTAGGGTTATATGATAAAAGGATACATTCAAATTCATTATGTAATACATAATTAAAATATGTCAGTCGTCATGTACCATCATTAACTAACGAGTTTCTGATAAATAAAAGATTGTTTTTTATATTCTTGGTTCAAATAATTTAATTATGTGCTAGGGTGCTCATGGGCTTAATCTGTGTTAAACTTCTGGGCCGGCCGTCCACCCTGGGTTCGAGTCCCGGCTAGATCTGTTTTTTTTTCATAAAAAAAAATCTATGTATCAAGAAGGAAATTCTATCAGCTTTGTGCAAGAATCAAGTGAGAAACAAGATCTAGCCTTAAATATCATAAACGTACACAAGATCTCATATAATAAGACTATGCAGTTTTGAACCCAACAATACTCCCTTATTTGTTAATGAATAATGCATAGACACGGTGTTACAAGAATAAATTAAAAGAAAATTTTAACTATAACAATCTTCAAGTATTTGGTCTTTTTTTAGTTCCTTTGACTTGAACTATAACACCCCTAAATACAACCACATTTTTTGTGTGTTTAAGCTTAAACAATGACAGTGTACAGTATATACATGGTTACTCACTTAGTCCCCACAAGATATATAGTAAACGTGTACCACTATGTTTCTATACGTCTACATCTTCATATGTGACTAATAATAATATATGTTAACTGACATTGACACAATCCTAGCCCAACTACGTCATTGAGACCAATTTGATAAAACGCAATTGAGCTTAACATATGGCTGACCCTTTTGATTCATTTCACACATTCATAAAATCCTTTTACACACTTTGAATTTGAAGATATATATAAAAGTCAAAGATCTTTGTTTATACCAAAATACGATGTTACACTACGTCTCTACGAAGTCCTATCCTTGATTAGTAGTCTAACAAATTATGCTTAATTCGCTCGTCCCAAGTCCTCTGCTCACCCCTTCCATAGTGAGGGTTTCCATAACAATGTCGTTGTCTATCTCAACTTCAAATGACAAAACTATTTCTCCATCTTAATACTAAAACCTCATTCCGTATTCGATCCAACTAATTGGTGTGCCCACACATCCACCTCAACATTCTCAATCTCTGCTAGCTCTAGCTTATCCACATGTGTCTTCTTGATGGCCCATTAATCTGTTTGGTATAATATAGTTGGTTAAACTACAACCCTATAAAATGTACTTCTTTTTCTTATTTGGTTGAGAACCTCATGTCACATTATACCCCTAATGCTACCCTCTACCCAAACCAACCCGCTTGTATGCGTAGGCTACATCACCATCTATATCCTCATATTTAGGTACAAGTAATCCTAGATACTTGAACTTGATTGACTGCAAAATCCACTTTACCTTCAATGGTGAATGGTGATCTGGACGTCATCATTGTCATTTGCACCACCGAAATCACAATAAAGATTATCAGTCTTAGACTCTTAGAGTGACTTAACTTTAAACATTTGCTCTCTAAAACCGCCAATCATTCATTTGGTATCACTTTCGACTATAAGTACTCCTAATACTTGTTGCTTGTTAAATACTTGCTTAACAACCTAAGGTAGTGGAATTCCTCCGCATGATGCGACAAGAATTCAACTTCGGTCAAGTGGAATTCGATTCAATCATTACGGTACTGATGTGATACAAACTAAAAACATTATTTTGTTGTTTTTTTATCTCATCTAGCTGGCTACTCTTCAAAATTCATATATGCATCTTCATTAAACTAGCTCTAAATATTTTTTATTAATACAATAAATGATAATTTTTTTTATCTTATCAATACAGTTTAATCATCACCAAATTTATTTACTTAATTACAATCTCATCCATTGAATAAGTTTCAAAAAGCAAATCACCGATGACACCTGAGAAACTCAGTCACAGCTAGGGGTAGGAGGAAATAAACCGACTTGGAAACCGAACCGGTTTGAAACCGTAGGTTTAGAACAGGTTTGTAATTTTCTCCCACAAAACCGATCCAACCGGTTAACCAAACCGAAACCAATCAAAATCCGAACTATACCGATCGTAACTTGGTCGAGAAACCAGTTTCAAACAAACCGATCATAAACCTGTTTTAAGTTTTGTTAACCAAACAAAACAGATTCCTAACTCAAACCGGTTTTAAGTTTTAAATAGTTTGTACATCTATAGTCACAACCCACAACATTTTCAAAACACACACACACATTACACATCCAATCCACGTCATCAACTTAACTAACCCAATCAATGGACCCGTCACCTGAAAACCACACGACCCCTGTGACTCTATCACCCTCAGAATCCCAATTAGATATTGCAATTGCAAAGGCCCGCCATCTCCACTTTGGTGGGATGGTAAAGGCTTTGGCCTTTGGGTGAGAGGTCCAGGGTTCGATTCCTGGCAATGGTGGTATATTGTAAATAGTAGGAGGAAAGCATTAACATTCGAAAAAAAAAAAAAAAAAAAATTGCAAAGGCCCACCAACCTTTTTCTTTCCCAACCGCCAAGGCACCAAATCAAATAATATTATTCGAACCTCTCTCTGAACATATTATTATATCAAAAAGCTTCCCAGATTTTCCGGCCAGATTCCGCTCCGGTTACCGGACCAAAGTATCTCCGCCGGCGAGTTATTCAAATCTCAATTAATTACATTTTGTGGAAACCTTCGTTCTATTTCTATTTCATCGACGGATTGATTTGTAAGTAATATTAATATGAATATTTAGGGTTTCATTTCGTAACGTAATGCTGCTCTTGTGCATTTAGGCGTGTATTGTTAATTCATCATTTTGCTGAAAAATGGAACCAAACGTGTATTATTATTATTATGTTATAAAGGATTTGTTGTTCATCTTCGTGCTCGATATTAATCATATTTGACCTAGAATGCTGATTGAATTTGTTTGGTTGACTTTTACACAAATTCCTTAGGTTTTGTGGTGGAGGAAGGCTATATTAGGAAATAGGAGATTGGTATCTGTTTTTTTATTGTTATTATGTTTTTGCTTATAGATTGTAGATTGAAGAGTTTCTTATTGGATAATGGAAACTTTTCTTCGTGACGTAAAATGGCTTAAATGTTGGAACCGAAAGCAGATTAACGGCTAAATTTACAATTAGGAATTAAGTTAAAGCTAAGAAGTTTTTCAGCTTTTGTGGTTTTGACATGAAATCATGTTTCAGTTTTGTAGATTTTCAATGAGGAATCAACTCAAACCAATAAATCTTAATATAAGAATCTCATTTTTTGCAGATGTTAGTATGCTTTATCATCAATCAAAGCTAATAAGTCTTTTAATTTTGTAGTTTTGACAATTTGACACGAAATCATGTTTCAGTTTTGTAGTTTTTCAGTGAGGAATCAAATCAAATCAATAAATCTTGTTAAAAAAACTTTTATATGCTAGTCTCGTTTCTGCAGAAGTTACTATACGTTATCAACTTATCATCAGTGTTTTGACTTTTGATGATGTGAAATTTTTGCAGGCTTCTTTCTTGGTGTTGCTGGTTTCATCATCTTATTGGCTTACAAAGATTGATTGAAGTCTCTAAAACATGAATTGGAGAGTGATTGATTAATGTATTGCTCAAGATTAAAATTCAGCATAGCTGTAATCAATCAAATAGCTGATCTACTTTTTGTGTTAATGCTTCATTGAAACAGTTGTGGATTAAACAGATGTTTCTGGTTAGATGGAGACTAGTATTTCCTTTTCTATTTCTTATTTTCACTTTGGCAGAGTCTTCAAGTGGACCGTGGTCCATTTGGTCAGGCAACCTTGGTGTTGAGCAGTCATCGATTTTCACCTGGACAATATTGAGCGCAAGCATTTGTGTACTTGTTGCTCTTTTTCTTTCTACATATCTTATCTTTGAGCATTTAGCTGCTTACAATCAACCTGAGGTTTGATATTGCATATTATCACTAGTTTTTGCTTTGTCTTTGATTTCTGAGTTTCAAATCATTTACTTCCAGTAATAGTGTTTGTCATGCAAGTCATGTTAATGTGATGTTTCTGTTTTTTTTGTTTTTTTTTTGTTTTTTGTTTTTTTATATGTATATATTTCTAACATCTCTAGCTGATGACAGTGAATTTTAATTTATTTTCAGGAACAGAAGTTCTTGATTGGGATCATTCTGATGGTTCCTGTTTATGCATTGGAATCGGTAAGGGGATCTCATAGCGGGTATTCTGTTTGTTTATCTACAGAAGTTATAAGTAAACATTAAATTTATAAAATTAAAGCTTGCTTGTGATATTTATGGTAACACAATAAGCAATGGATTGGACAGGGTGTTATCTTTTGAAAGTTGCCTTCTGTTATTGAGTAATATAAAAAAATATATATGAGTGCGCTGATGATCTGTTAGACTGGAAAGTGATTGATTTTATTCTGTTCTCTTTTTCTGTATTCTGTTCAGTGAGGTTGAGGAATTTTGATGGAGTCAATTGAATATGACGATCAATATACAACTAATCT
This sequence comes from Bidens hawaiensis, assembly GCF_021521415.1. Classification (NCBI taxonomy): domain Eukaryota; kingdom Viridiplantae; phylum Streptophyta; class Magnoliopsida; order Asterales; family Asteraceae; genus Bidens; species Bidens hawaiensis. The sequence goes on from NW_027491503.1 coordinate 963,624, forward strand.
AAAGAGAGAAATTTTTTAACACATTATGAAGAAGCTTGTATACTTTATATAAGAATAATTAAGAATCTTGTATTCATAATCATATACTCGCCTTTGCTTCTCTTTTAATTGTGGTTGATGGCTACTCATATAATACTTTGGATTCTGCTTCCAAACTATTTTCTGTCAGTTTCAGTCCTTTTGAATTTGTTCGTAACTTTTTTGTATTATAGTAGTCATATGCAATGATCATGCCTAACTTTCACTTTTCCAAATTGTACAGTTTATGTCACTATTGGATGCAGATGCTGCATTCAACTATGAAATAATCAGAGACTGGTATGAAGCTTTTGCATTATATTGCTTTGCAAGATATCTCATAGCCTGCATAGGTATGTTCTTGAAAGATCCTCATGAGACTATTGATGTTCTGGACATCACACTTGCCAATGTTTTAGCTTTCTCTTTAGGATTTAAAAAGAATTGAAGAAAGCCAATGTTATTGATTCGAAATATCCAAATTTGTCTTTTATGTACGAATATGTTAAAGTCAAAGTTGCAATGTTTACATATGAATGGGTCGATTTGGCTTATGTTCTATCTTTGAGTTTTAACAGGGTCAAACAGGTAGCATTAAATAAAAATAATAAAATGTAAAACGTGTTGAAAGTGTGTTTCTAGTGCATAAAGCCTTTTAAATATTTTAATCCAGCAAATCTGATTCTAGTTGTCATAAGTTGAACTTTCAAATCATATTCTGCAGATTTGAAATGAACGTGTTTCAGAGCAACCCTATTTAGCATTCTTGTAAATTGTTCTCTCCTTTTGATTTTTCTTACATGGTTTTAACTCATTAATTTCTGGTTATTGAAGGTGGAGAGGACAGTACTATTGAGTTCATGGAAAGTAATTGCCGTATTAGCCACAGCATACCTCTTATAGAAGAATCATACACTTATGGAATTGTGGAACACCCTTTTCCACTGAGTTGCTTCCTGAAGGAATGGTATCTTGGTCCTGAGTTCTACCAGGCTGTAAAAATTGGCATCGTGCAATATGTATGGACTACTTCTGTATATTTTAATAATATGTTTCCTCACTGATTCATATCTTAATCTGATCAAAGTTGCCTGATTTCAGATGATTCTGAAGCTGATCTGTGCGCCGTTAGCAATGATTTTTCAGCTTCTTGGTGTTTATGGTGAAGGGAAGTTCGAATGGGGATATGCGTAAGGTACTTTAGCATTTTAATAATTCTTAATCAGATTTGTCACACACTCATAACATCCGTTATTCCAGCTGAGTATGTGATTCTGTTTATAGGATATTATATAGTCACTTTTAAAACACACATACAAACACCCATTTAATCTAATTACAACAGCTTTGCTTTAGAACAATTGTATATTGTGTATCATGTAGGACAAATGGCTAAAAGATCTTGTTTGCAAGTTGTTTCGCTCTCCCTGCAGTGCTAAGGGTGTGTGTGTGTGTATGTATATGTATACGCAAGGTTCGTTCAATATAGAACCAATTTTAAGTAAGAACTGCGAGAACAGCATAAAAGCTTGTAGACATTGCTCTAACTATGATACATAAGGCTGTTATGTTACTGGATAGCCGCCTCTCCTTTCTCTCACTATATCTTTAAAGCACCACGTCAAAGTGCTTATGCGGTTCTCAAAGTTCTCTACTTAAACTTTCTTCTGTTATGAATGCACCTCATATGTGTATATATACATATATATTTATATATGTATGCATGTATATATATGTAGATGTTTGTGCGCGTGTGTATGCATGTATGTATCTATATATATATGTATGACACGCATGTGACGTGCATGCAGGTACCCATACTTAGCAGTTGTTCTTAACTTCAGCCAGAGCTGGGCCTTATATTGTCTGGTGCAGTTTTATTCAGTAACCAAAGATAAACTAGCACCAATCAAACCTTTAGCCAAGTTCTTGACTTTTAAGTCAATAGTATTCTTGACTTGGTGGCAAGGTGTTGCTGTAGCCTTCCTTTTCTCAATGGGCGCCCTTAAAGGATCTTTAGCCCAGGAACTAAAAACCCGTATACAAGATTATATCATCTGTATCGAGGTATGTTTAATTGCTTAAAGTCTAGGGTAGACCATGTAATTTTCAAAATGTTGAGGGGATTTTAGCAATATTGAGTTCATTACTTGTTTGAGCAGATGAGTGTTGCTGCCGTGGTGCACTTGTATGTTTTTCCAGCTGCACCTTACAAACGTGGAGAACGATGCGTACGTGATGTGTCTGTGATGACCGACTATGCATCATTAGGAGCTCCACCCGATCCGGAAGAGGTTCAGGACTGTGAGAAAACACCGAGACTAAATCTTGCTTGCCATGAAGATAGACCGCGCCGTCCCAGGTTACATCAGAGTGTTCGTGATGTTGTCTTTGGAAGTGGTGAAATTGTAAGTTTTTATCAATTACTAGTAATATACAGGGTGTAAACGAGCCGGCTCAGGATTGACATGTTTATTATTAATTAGTTATTTAATTTGTTGTTTATATACATAGGGGTGAGTTGAAAAAAAGAGAGTTTTCTAGGAAGAGTAAGAATATATCTAGGCCCTTTGGATCTAGGATCTAGTGGTTGAGATTAGTAGTTTGTATGTTTTGGATATCTTCAGAACTCCAAAAAGTTTAAGAACCTGAATAACTCTCAACACCAATCATTTTATTTATCTATTATTTATTTGGGGGTAATTTTGTCATTTATTATATGTAATTTTGTGAATACATATACACAATCACAACTTTACATAGTGTAATAACCAATTTACATATATGCAATTATATGATTACATATAATAAATGACAAAACTACGCTTAAATAATATTAATTATATATGTATGATCCAGATCCTATATATTTTTTGTTTATATATTTAATGTTTGTTTAATATATATTTATATAGGTTAAGTTTACAAAGAATTGATAATGTACAAAGGACTGAATATAGGTTGCGTAATTAATAACATAGGCTAAATTATTTTTATAAGCTGTGTAATTATTTAACCTTATGCGTAATTATTTGTTATTGTGCATAATTATTCGCACATTAGCCCCCTTTGTACGATAAGTTGCCCCTTTTTATATAAACATATATCTATACATACATATATATGCATGTATATTACGTTAAGTAAAGTTGTATTATATGAATCTGGCTTGTTTAGACTCACAAGCCTAGCTAAGCGTGTGTGCGTTTTTTAAACGAGCTTATGTTTATGTTCGGGCTCTCATTTAAGCTTGCCTTGATTTGAGCTTTTAGTGAGCCTAGCTCACGAGCAAGTAAGCAACTTGACTTGTTTACACCCCTAGTAACATAAGCGGGTCTGGCTGGTTACCCCAAATAAACCCATTTGTTAGTAAACGTGCCGAAAGTATATTAATTATTCTAACCTTATATGATACAGATTGCAGACGACATGAAGTATACAGTTTCTCATGTTGTAGAGCCAGTAGAACGGCGATTTGCAAAGATAAACAGAACTTTTCATGAAATATCAGAAAATGTAAAACGGCACGAGGATAGAAGAAGAGGCCCGAGAGATGACAGCCATCTAATTCCTTTAAATTCATGGAACAATGAATTTTCTCAAGTTGATGACGTGGAAAAAGGCAGCTTTAGTGACAGCAATCTAAATGGTAGGCGACAAAGACAACAACCTAAGACACCGTTTTCTTAACCATGTAAGACATCAAAACTGATGCCCTATTCATAACTGTCATCAACATAACAATCAGTGTGTTAAATATAGGGGTGGCAATCTTGACATAAACCCTTTCAAATGAGTCAATTTGAGTTGTTTTAAAAGTTAAATGAGTTGTTTGGGTAGTAGGTTTTAACTAAATGGGTCAAAATGAGTCACTTGAAATTCCATCCTTTTATTTCCGGGTCAAAATGGGTCGACAAGTTCAAAGAAATGGGTCGATGTGGGTTAGTGTCCTAAGGAAATGTGACAGGTTTCGGATCGGAACGGGTTTCGTACAAGACAGGTTTCGGCACGAAACCGGTTTCAGATTGGAACGGGTTCGGTTCAGGTTTCAAGCCAACACGAGTTTTCACCCGTGACGTGTTGGGTTTTGGACTTTGGTTTCTTTTGTTACTTTCTGGTCGATTCCGGACTCGTTTTTGTCCGTTTTTTCAGTTTCGTTTTTGTTCGGTTTGAATTATTTTAGTTTCGTTTTGATTGTATTTTTCGATTTCAATTGATGTGCTCCGGATTTGGCTTTTTTGTTTCATTTTTGTCGATTCTTTCAGTTTCGGTTAGACTCTAGATTTTTTATTCTTTATTTTTATTTTATGGAACGAGGACAACGTAGGAAACATTTAGTGTTTTTACTTTTTTTATTTATGATTTATATTTTGAGTTATAATTTTTTATTATTATTTTTGAATATTTTTTGAGGGTTTTTGATCTTAATAGAAACCCCTCAAAAAAATTCAAAAAAAAAACAAAAATAATCGTAACTTAAAATATAAAGAAAAAACAAAAATTTTAAAAAAACTAAAATGTTACCGCGTTATTCTCGTTCACAAAAAAAAACACTCAAAACCCGGTTCGACCCTAACCTATTCTGACCCAAACGAAAACAATCCTTTTTTTAATTGACCCGTTTTGACCCAAACCCATTCTGACCCAAACTCGTTTTGACCCATGACTCATTTCAACCCATGACTCGTTTAACCCAACCCATTTGCCACCTCTAGTTAAATACGATTACGAATAGTAAGCTATTATTTCAATAATAATATAATAAATGAAAAATACTATCTACAGTTTTCTTAATTCCTTACAGGATATTTCTTGTAATTTCACTTGTTGGGCATGTTAGGATGTACATTTGATTCAAGTTCTGATGACAGTTTACTCTGTTTTTCAGGGTTTGATTAATTCAAAGCCACTGTACAAGTATGTGGAGGGTAGCAGCAAATCGATAAAGATTTTGCCATAGCAAACTTAGGATATACGGTTGCAGCTGATAATACAGGTAGTACTAACCCACTGCTGATCTTGAATCCTTGATATGTGAACTTGGAATGCAAATTGTTAGGTTTTAAAATGATTGATTGGTTGATTGTATATATTTCATAGCAATGAACTTAAAATTGACCATGTCTAATTTAAGCCGATGGTCTTCATGTGAAGTTTCCAATTTTCAACTCTTATGGTTGTGATATCAAGTCAAAAGTTATTTTGAATAAACCCGGAATCCTATAACAAACCGAACAATTCCATATATTAAGTGTACTTGACTACGTAAACAATAGTACATGATTGTGTACTTTACATTAGAACCCGATTTCTCTTATTTAGCTGTCACACGGTTATGTGATTAATGCTACATAGCCGTATACCTTTCAGCACAAGTTTCTTATGTTATTTAGAGCATGAGAACAAACTATTACATATTCTTGTATCTCTAGTTTAGAATATCCCAAAATTTATTTTCAAAAGATTCAAGCATATGAATGGATGAACATAGCTACCGTAGAAATTCTATAAAATAATACATTTGGGACCACCAAAATTTATTAATTAAAAGAGTTATTAATTAATCGATAAATTAATAATTATTAATTTATATATTAATTAATATTTTATTAATTTATAGTAGAATACTTAGTTTACAAACACCTTTCAAGCTTCCACTTAATTATTGTATACGATGCATGTATATCAAATGAACGGCCCAATTTGAAAGAAACCTTCAATTTCCCACCTTATTATGCTTCTTGTGTTCAATGTATCACTTTATGAACATTAAAAATATTTTCTATATAAATACAAGATCAAAATATGTTAACACAAACAAATCATACACACAACATGACTTCCCATCTTAAAGGTGTGAAAAAAACAATAATGACAAACGAGATTCGAAGAGCATTATGCAAGCACAACAAGGATAATCCAAGTCTTACTCAAAAGCAATTGTAAGAATGGGTTCTAAAGAAATTATCAAGGGGAAATTGATTTCAACAAAAAACAAAAGACAATTGAGTCATTTTTTCAAGAAACCTTCATAAATCATTCATGTAATATGCTATATATAAGGAATTATTAATTTATATTTTATATGGGGTCTAAAGAAATTATCAAAAATGTATTATTTTATAATGTTAGCGAATTATTAATTTAGCACCATATCCCCGAGTCGGGACCGGCAAAAAATATTATCTTAGAGAGTTTATTAAATAATCGAGTATTAATTTATCGAGTTTCTACTGTATTTAGTATTATTTTCACAAAACTATATGTAATACAATTATAGCTGTTTAATCTTATTTTCTAAGGACTAAATTTGCTCAGCAAATGACATAACTACATGAAAGACAATTAAACAAACGTGTATTTTATGTTATGCTAGTCAAATCATTTTTACCAAAGTATTCATTCAAATTCATTTTCAATAATTTGCTCTCCTTTACATAATGATATAATCCTTCCGACGATCAATCCTTCTGCTCATATTTCACGAAAACAAGGTCAAAGTCGTGAAGCACTACTCTAAGTATCTAAACATTGCTTCATAGTTGTAAAAAGTCAGGCCACGAAGGGGTGCACGAGTGCATCTACGAAAGACCAGTTTGATGATGAATAAGGAAGCCGAATAGAATATAGGAATCATAGGATTGATTATAAGTTACAGAAAAACAATTTTAGCTTTTGAATGAGAATTGGTCACCACCACCATTGTCTTGTTTTTTGTAGTTGGTTTACGCCTCTTAATCCAAGGACAATCTTTCACATTGTTAAATTTATACAACAAGACCTTTGCAATAATGACATATAATATATATATGTGTTAAGAACCTTTTTATAGAGAATTAAAATGGAGCATATCCGAACCTCACGCGCTTAGCGATAAGAAAAATGCCTAAATCTCGGATATCTTGTCTTGTGTAATAAGCAACAATGCACACATGCACAAACAAATGAAAGCAAATATTTTATGAGGACCCATCTTAGATAGCTTCACAAGTTCACATCGACCTCGTTAGTTCACACATTCATCACTTTGTTTGGGAAAAACGCCACGATGCCACGTGACAATATTTGATTGGCCTAAAGCAAGGAGACGTATACACATCTTTCACTAAAGCAGGTCAAGTAAACATCACCATCTTCTAGGTGGAGTGGATGGTGCCTGTAAGAGAGAGTTCGCCCTCTTAAATATAATATTCTCTCAAAACACTTATATAGTGACGTTAAAACAAATTCTCCCGTATACAATATTTATTTCTCATGCTGTTATAAATGTCTTGAAATATAACAGACTAACTCACATTTTAAGAATATAATACGCAAAAAAACTTTGGCACACAAACATAAATAAATAGAAAGTGGGCCATACTAAACTTTTGAATGAGACTAATGATACACCAGAATAAAACAGAAACGCAAATTGTGTTCAAGCATTTCATAGCTATATGTCACGGAGCTATCCCTTTGACTCGGTGTGGCGCCCGAAGGCCAGCCAATCGGTCCGCTCATGACCAGGGCTTGCTGGTTTCGTCCTGCCTTGGACTCATTAGGCGAGCGGCAACAGCTCGCAACCAGCGATGCGTTCGTCGTGCCAGCATGACTAGGCATTTACACTTCTTTCCCGCTGAGGCCGTGCCCGAGGAAGTCCGGGACGAGCCAACAAACCCAAGCGTTGCAACACAAATTAAGCATCTCGATCATCAAATATTTGGTCCGTGACATATAGATGTGAAACTCGTCTGACATGACTATAGAGGTATGCGATTTTTCTATGTATTTTATGACCAAGTTTCCACATTGATAAAATTCATCTACTTCACATCATTCAAAAATAATACAATCTAGAAATAATGAAAAAAATATAATCAATTTTCTTAGACCCAAGGAAGGGAACCAGTATATATTGAACCACTGCAATATCTAAACAAGCCTTCAATTTCAGGGCAACCATTAGGATAAGGTATTGACCTGTGAAATGGATCACGACCGATCTTTTTGCGACTCAGTGAGCCTAAACACGCGTACGGGTCGTGTTCAAATTGAGTTCTCACTAATGCCTCCCCTTTTAATGCTGCTTCTCTTGATGACGTGGCAGCTGGAGTGCCCAAATAGGAAAACTGTGACTCGGGGAACCGAATTGCAGACCGGTGCAACTTAACGAACCGTTCTTTCTTGAAATCATATCCCACAACCTGCGTTTAACCGAAAACTATTATATTAAGTAAAAAATACAAAAAATTAAAAATAATTTTAAGAATTCAATTATGTTACGGAGGTAAAACTATTGGCTCGTTTAGTTATAAACGGGTCGATTCGGGTTATGTTTTACCTAAAGACAAATGGGTAGATTTGGGTTATGTTTAATCTTAACAAGACAAACGGTTCGATCTGGGTGATGCATTATCTTAACAAGATACACGGGTCAGTTAAAAAAAAGACGAGTGATTTTGAAATAGATGGGTCGGTTTGGGTTATGATTTATCCGAACAAGACAAATGAGTCGATTTTGGTTATGTTTTATTTTAACAAAACAAATGGGACAGGGAAAAATATACAAGCCCGTTTAGTTATAAACAGGTCGATTTGAGTTAATATTTATCTTAAGTTCTTAACAAGACAAATGGGTCAGGCGAAAAAAGACAAGTGATTTTGACCTGTTTAGTTATAAACAGGTCGATTTGAGTTGTGTTTTATGACTTTTATCTGAACAAGACAAATGAGTTGGGTCGAAAAGTTGGCTAAAAAGTGAACAGGTTAAAACTTACAGGATTTAGATTGTTACAGTAATAATTTGTTCTTGTAATCATGCGTTAGGATTGGTAGTAAAAAAAGTAATAATTTGCAGGTAAACCCGAACCATTTGACCCGCTCATCTTACAACCTCTGGATGCAAACTTACAGTAATATTTTGTGGATAAGAGCCCGTAAGTTCTCTGAATCGGCATACACTAAAAAGAAGATTCTCAAAACTGTCCCTCGCGTGTTCTTCTGTTAATGCTTTCCATCTTACCTTCTCTTGGTTGCCTGTATCCACGATAACAGAATAACGTTAAAAGAATCATTTAATCGACATATGTTGCAGATATACATAGTTAAGTGGCCTGATAACTAAATTGCCTTAAGTTCTTATGTTAGAATTTAGATCAATATAATTATTGTTTAGACATAAAAAACATCAATATAATTACATAACAAATCAAACAAAACAGAACAAAAAAACATATAACAACTCACCAAACCATCCTTTAGATTCAGCAACCATCCAATAACTCTGCGCCTCGCTTCTCGGCCCGGCATCTTTCCTCGTCTCACCACCACTAAACAACAACAGAGCATCCTCATCTTTCCCAGCAGCCTCAACCCCCTCCTTAATATGCGCCACAAACGTCAACGCCTGGCCCAGATTCTTCTGATACGACTCAAGAAACCACGAATCCTCCTTATCAACCCTGTCACAACTGCTGCTAGTATATATCGAATGCCCAGCCACCATCACAAGGTTCTTAAGCTTCGGAAACGGATGACCATCATCCGTACCAACACTATATTTGCTAGCATTGTTCATCTTAGCTGTCGTGTAAACCGAAAGAATTATGAGGGTGGCGATGCCGAACGACAAGAAGATTAACATGATCATAACTGGATGGATTTTGTAATAGTACATTATTCGGTTTGCGAATGATTTGATCATTGTAACGGGATGGAAATCGTGAAATGGGATGTGTTTGGGCTTCCTGGGGCGTCTAGTGTTATTGGATTCTATATCGAAATCGCCTTTCGGGTATGCATTGAAGGATTGGTAAGTATTATTTATCATTATAGATGAAGTTAAAACATAATAATAATAATAATAATAATAATAATAATAATAGATCAAATGGCTGATTAGGTTTGCAATTGAGATGGAAATTAATAACTAGTTACCAATAATAATGATGAATGCGTGATTTAGCAAATGCATCTGATCTGATGGAAGAAGCAATTTCAGATCAGGGAGTTGTGTTCAGTTGTTGAGTTTGAAACACGGAAGAGAATTTACTTGGTCAAGAGATCCCCCAAGTTGCAATATACAGCAAAATGGACCCTTTAAGTTTTTTTTAATTATTATTGTAAGTCCTGTTATAATGCAAACAATATGTTTTATGATCGGTGCTTATTATTAGGACCAGCCGTGTTAGGTTGGAACGGGTTGATTTAAAAAATGTTAACTTGGTTCGGGTCTGTATGAGTTCGGGTCGAGTAAGAATGGGTTTCGGGTTAGAAAAGGTTCGGGTCAGAACGAGTTTCAGTTCAAACAGGTTGGTTTAAAATATGACTTTGTTTTTTTTTTTTGAAATTATTGTACATTTTAGCTTTGGTTATGGTTTTATGTACCCGTTACGCGTGTTTAAATGTCAGTTATGTGCAATTAGGTGTTGGTTACGTATGCGGAGCCAGTTGCACGTAGCGACGTCGGAAAACGCATGACCAACACTTCAAAACGCATGTAACCTGGACCAGTACGAAGGGCCGTCGATGAGAATTGTTAAAATTTTGGACCGAAGACGAAAAAATTGGGCCTTAAGTAAAAGGGGTTTTTTTGTTGGGTTTAAACAATTTTACTTGGTTATGATTTAGGTTGTGTAAAAAAGTTTTTGTATAAAACTAGGCTTAAACATGTTTTAAGTGAGACTATAACCACAACCTTTTGGTTGGAAGCCGTATCCCTTCGCTACTAGGGCAAGTTAGTGATTATGTAATTGGATTTAAATATTATTGTTAGGACTGATATTTTCTCTGCTGAGGATATATTATCCTTGAAGACATGTCTGGATCAGTTATCCTCCCGAAGAGCTCCAGAACCATGTCGAAGATCAAGAATCCTCAGAGGTTAATATAATTAACAATTGTTTCATGTGTGTAGGTTATTGTTCAACAGAAGTAACGGCTATGTGACTTGGTCCACCTTAAATTTCGCTACTGGAAGCTACCAGCACGTGGTCAATGAACGTTGGAAGACTAGTTGAATAGTGGCGGATAGATAGGACTTATTGTTGTATTTATTTTCTTTATAATCATCGAGATATGATCCATTAGATATATCACTTGCACTCATACACTCTTAGAGCAGAACTCACTATTATCTCTATACACGTTAGCTACTACTGTAACATCGATCTAATTTCCACAACCATTGTAACCCTTTTTTGATATTAATAAATTGGTGATCGACGAGTTGTCATCACCCCGGGTTTTTTTCCTTTGATTTGAACAAGATCAAAGGGTTTTTCCTTGCAATAAATCTCGGTGTTCACTCCATTTTCATTCATATAATCGTTGTTATTAGCATAGCACTATTCCTCACTTTTACGGATTTGGATACATTATCCTTAGCTGATTTTTATCCAAAACAATTTGGCGCCCACCGTGGGGCAATTGGTGCTATAATCCATATTACTCCTATCAATTTTCGATTTTTTCATACCCATATAATTATCAATGGCCTCTCAATCAACCTCTGCTTCATCAACCATGCCGTCATCGGTTCCTCTCTCATTAAGGACTTTGCCACTGATGCCTCCGCCAATCACGAGAGCACAACGGCCTGCTGCTGCTGGAAGCAAGACGCAACTACCAGTCTTCCAGATCTCGAAAACCGGTGCTGCTGCGCCGGTGGTTAATACTAACAGTGATGTTTCATCTATGTTTTCGCAGGTTAAAGCATACATGGAGCAGCAGAACAAGACCAACCAGAGGATCCTTCGTGAGATAGAAGATCTCAAGAAGACTAAGAGGCCAGCGGAGGATCACACTCCCCTGATGCCCAGGATGCTGGATTTCACCAGTCCAGGATCCATGACTCAGTTCACACAAGGATCATCTATCCATCAACAGGGGTCAATGGGTCAACAGACTCAAGGATCCTCGTTGATCCAGCCAGGATCATCTATCCTTCAACAGGGATCCATAGGTCAACAGACTCAAGGATTCTCGTTGATTCAGCCAAGATCATCTATCCTTCAGCAAGGGTCCCTGGGTCAGCAAACTCAAGGATCCCCATACTTCCAACAAGGATCATCCATCCTTCCACCAGGATCCTCCGGGTTATATCACCAAGGATCCTATTATTCCCAACCTCAAGGATCCTTCTTTCAGAATCAAGGATCCTTAGGAGTTCAACATCAACGATCCTCCGAAGTCCATGAAGGAGATATAATCCCCATGCAGACCATAGCTTCTGGAGGACCAACTCCTATCGCAGACTCCTCTCATCTCAGCTAATCATCCAGGATGCCAACCTTCGCCCAGAAAAGAGGTAACTTGTATGATCCTATATCCTTTAACGCTAACTGTGGTCCCATGCAGGATACAGGTATCAACCAAGCTATGGCCAAGGAGCTACAGAAGCTCAAGGATATGATATCCAGTGTTCCCGGGGTGATACGACCAATCCCCGAGATACCTGAGGGAAGCCACAAGTTATCCAGATTTGCTCCACCTATATGTGATGCTGAAATCCCGAAGCGATTCCAAACCCCCAACATGAAGACTTACGACAGGACCACTGATCCTGAAGAACATGTGAAAGCCGTACAACAAGTTCAACAAACAAAACGTGCGAGTAATCGAAGAAGGAGATGATGATGAAGACTATCCCTCCATCTCTGAGTATTGTTTCTCCGTAGATACCCATGGCTTGATTTGTGCCATGAAGGGTCTAGGGGAGAAAGCAAGGTGGCCCCGAAAGAACGAGAAGATAACCACCTTCAAAGACAAGTCTAAGTAGTGTGCCTTCCACGAAGATTTTGGCCGCATGACAGACTAGTGCATTGGCTTAAGGAGGGAAATTGGATACCTCCTGAGCAAGGGCCACTTCAAAGAGCTCTTGGGAAGGAAGAAATCCAAGATCCAGGATCCTGAATATCTTCCACAAAAGCAACACCACCACCACCAGATGCTCACGTGATCAACTTCGTCTCCAGAGACTACGACATATTTCAAACCTTTTGTCTTGTAGAAGAAAAGCCCGCGGAAGAATTCAAGTTGGACGATGAAAGAAGACTACTCATCCCTATTACTCGAATAACTGATAAGAGAATCTTCTTCAATTCGAGTATCCAGGATCCTCACCAGGATGAACTAGATGTGCGAATGGTCAATTTCATCTCTGGAGGATCAGACATATGTGGAACTTCCTTCTCCGTAGAAGTAAGACTCGCCAAAGAGATTAAGTTGGATAACGAAGACCGACCAATAGTATCCATCACTTTGACAACAGACAAAAGGATATTCTTCGATGAGGAAGACAAACTAAACATCCAGGATCTTCACCATGATAGTTTGATTATTACTTTATTTATCGCTAACCATTATGTACGCAGGATCCTAGTTGACGGTGGGAGCTCGATCAACATCATCCAGCATGATGTCCTCAAGAAGATGAACATCCCAGATTCGGAGATCATCCCTAGAATATCAGTGCTAGTCGGTTTCAGTGGAGAAACCAAGAAGACATTGGGGGACATCAACCTCCCAATTTATATTAAAGGGTTAAATTCATATAAAAAATTTTATGTTATTGATAATCTTTCTTGTTGCAATGTTATTCTAGGTAGGCCCTGGCTGCATGGAATGAAGGCGGTGGCCTCAACTTACCACCAATGCATCAAACTACCTACTCCATGGGGAGTTGTGAAGATAGTTGGTGATCAGGCGGAGGCCAAGAACTATTATTCCTCATCAATGAAGCCAATAGCCAAACAAACTATAGCATAGCAACCACAGCAACATCCTAGGGATGTACTGGAAGCTCGGGAGAAAGACATTATAGAAGTATCCTTGGACCCCGAGGATCCCGATGTAAAGGTGTTCCTAGGATCCAATATTCCCAACAAGATCGAGGAGGATTTGGTATCCTTCTTAGGGCGAAGAAAATCTACCTTTGCCTTTAAACATTCAGACATGACAGGTATTTCAAAGGAGGTAATCACTCATAAATTATACCTCAATTTATCTATTAAACCCGTCCATCAGAAGCCATGAAAATTCGCTCCTGAGAGGAACAAGATCATACAAGAAAAAGTTGAAAAACTTCTTAAGGCATGTATGATCAGAGAGGTTCAATATCCTTGATGGTTGGCTAATGCGGTTGTTGTTTCAAAAAAGAATTGAAAGTGGAGGGTGTGTGTCGATTTTAGAGATTTAAACAAGGCATGCCCCAAGGATCCTTTCCTGTTACCACATATAGACTCCATGGTGGATGCAACGGCAGGACATGAAATGATTACCTTTATGGACGCTTCCTCTGGATTTCAACAAATTCAGATGGAACCATCTGATCAAGAGGATACAGCCTTCATGACTCCTACCGGCATATACTGTTATATTGCTATGCCGTTTGGACTAAGAAATGCAGGGGCAACATACCAAAGACTAGTCAACATGATGTTCAAGGATCAGTTGGGCAAGACTATGGAAGTATACATAGATGACATGGTGGTAAAGTCAAAGAAAGCTGAGGATCACCTTTGAGACCTTGAAGAAGCATTCAATATCCTCGACCAATATAACATGAAACTGAATCCATCAAAATGCCATTTTGGTGTTAAGGCTGGAAAGTTTCTAGGATATATGGTGACCAAAAGAGGAATAGAAGCAAGCCCCGAGCATATAGAAGCCATCATAAACTTGAAGTCTCCTGCAAATGCTAAAGATGTCCAAAGGCTCACGGGAAAAATAGCCGCTCTCAACAGTTTCATCTCAAGATCCTCCGAGAAGTGCAAAGATTTCTACGACATTATTAGAAAGAATAAGAAGTATGAGTGGACGGAAAAGCAAGAGGCTGCGCTCAAAGCCTTGAAGGATTACTTATCCTCAGCTCCAGCTCTGATGAAGCCCGTGGATGGAGAATCCTTATATCTGTACCTGGCCGTTTCAGGAAATGCTGTAAGTGTCGTCCTTGTGAAGGATCATGAAGGTGAACAACATCCCGTTTATTATGTAAGTAAAAGTCTTCTAGATGCAGAAGCCAGGTATTCTCATTTAGAAAAGTTAATTCTTGCACTTATTAATTCTTGCACTTATTATGGCTTCTATTATTTTGAGAACTAATTATCCTGTCAAGAATGTCCTTAGAAAGCCAGAGTTGTCAGGTAGAATGGCCAAGTGGGCTATGAAACTGAGCGCATATGATATTCAATACGAGCCAAGAACAGCTATCAAGTCACAAGCACTCGCGGATTTTGTGGCTGATTTCAGTAGCGACTTGCAGAAAGAAGCTGACTTGAAGGTCCAACAGCTAGAAGAGATCAAGGATCCTTGGATACTCTTCACTGATGGAGCCTCTAATGTAAGAGGAACAGGATTAGGAATCCTACTGAAATCGCCACAGGGGGACATATTACCCCAGTCTATAGCCTGTGAGTTCCAAGCAACGAACAACGAGGCAGAGTATGAAGCTTTGATCACAGGTTTGCAATTAGCTAAGTGCATGAGGATAAGGTATCTTCAAGTATATATAGATTCATTATTGATTGCTAACCACTTTAATGGCTCATATGCTGTTAAAGGAGAAAAACTAATCAAATATCTAGATGTTGTGAAGGAATTAGCAAAATCCTTCGAATTGTTTAGTATTATACAGGTACCAAGGGAAGAAAATGTTGGGGCAGATGCTTTGGCAAATTTAGCCTCATCTTTGAAAATTCCAGAAGACACAAAGATTCCAATCATTCATGTTCTCTCACCAGCAATAAGAGAACAAAAAGTTGGTGAGATAACGAATGACAAAGAAATTGTACTTTGGGATCCATTATTCTCGAATAATCAAGAATCATGGATCCTCCTAATCAAGAAGTACATTCAAACTGGAGAGATTCCAACCATTGAGAATCCCAAATCCTTCAAACTCAAGGTATCACAATATATTTTATTAGATTATATGCTATACAGGAAATATCTTGCAGGTCCATACTTGAGGTGCATCGAGGATCCTGAAATCCAAGAGGTGCTCAAAGATTTTCACGAAGGTGATTGTGGTAATCACACCAGAGGTAGAGCCCTGTTTTCTAGGATTCTAAGAACATGATACTTCTGGCCAACAATAAAGAGAGATGCAATGGAATACTCAAAGAAATGTGATGCTTGTCAAAGGCATGCAAACATCCTTCACCAGCCAGCAGAAGCTATGTATCCTATATCCTCTTCATGGTCTTTCATGAAATGGGGTATGGATATTGTAGGCAAATTACCTAAGGCACCAGGAGGAAAAGTATTCATGCTTGCAATGACGGATTACTTTTCAAAGTGGATAGAAGCAGAAGTTTTTGTTCAAGTACGCGAAAAAGAGGTGATATATTTCATTAAAAGAAATACTATTACCAGGTTTGGTATCCCTTCAGAAATTATTTGTGACAATGGTTCACAGTTTATCGGGAAAAGAACCACTAACTTTTGTGACAGCTGGGGCATCAAGATGATTACCTCTACTCCGGTGCATCCTCAAGCTAATGGTCAAGCGGAGTCTAGCAACAAAATCATCATCAACAATCTAAAGAAGAAGCTAGGATCCAAGAAGGGAAAGTGGGCCAAGGAGCTACCTTATGTTCTTTGGGCCGACAGGACAACACCCAAAAATGCAACAGGCCAAACGCCCTTCTCATTGGTGTTTGGATCAGAAGCCGTTATCCCCACAGAAATGGTGGTTCCTACAGCAAGAACGAGCATCCGTGATCCTGAGGCCAATGAAGAAATTCTTCTTGAAGACTTGGATACTGTTGAAGAACTCAGAGACCTGGCCAAGATCAGAATGACAACTTATCAACAACGGGTAGCTGGGGCATATAACAAAAGTATAAGGATCAGGAGATTTCAAGAAGTAGATTTAGTTTTGAGGAAAGCCTTCCAAAATACGACTAATCCGGCTGTTGGGAAGTTAGCACCCAAATGGGAAGGTCCTTATCTAATCGAGTCAGAAGCAGGAAAAGGGGCATATCATTTGCTCACTATGGAAGGCAACAGGTTACCAAGAGCATGGAATGCTATCCATCTCAAGAAGTACTTTTTCTGATTAGGATCAAGTATGCTGTGAGGATCTATTATACTTAGAGGATCAAGGATCCCCAAAATTGGTAATATCTATCTGATTACTTATTCTTTTCAATTTCCTATTATTAATTCCAGGATAAGATATTCTTAACAATTTGTTACTTCCAAGTTTTAAGTATCAATGCAGGATATTAATAAGATGTGTAATAACCAAGAGGCTGGCCACCTCTCCTTTACATTCAAGATACTTTACTATTTCCCTTGGCCTAGCCCACGATTGGATATGACCCCCGATGGTCATATCCATTAAGGTTTAAAGGTTTTCACCTTTCTTATGAATTAGAGTTTCTACACTCTCGCCTGTAGTGCACGCTATCCAACGTGTAGTCCGGGGCAGCGGGACCAGTACACGCTTAGTGGCTGACAATTTCGTTGTCTTCGGCTATATGGAGGATCCTACGATTTGTGGTAGACGTACCATACCACCGGTTTATAACGTTTTCACGTTATCTTACGTTTGGGCTAGATCCCGGTTTCATGGGCAAGTCCCCAGTTAACATCCGTATTTGGGCTTGTCCCCAGTTTCATGGGCTTGTCCCCAGTTTCACGGGCTTGTCCCCAGTTTATTATTTGGGCTTGTCCCCAACTTAATGGGTTTAATCCCAATTAACGTGATAAGTTGTTTGCAACAGATTTTTTAAGTTCATCCCGAAGATAAAGTTCTATGGATTCAAAATCCTATGGATCATTGAAGGTTCAATACTTATGGTAACTTAGGTCTACCTAGACCTTCTGGTATGGTTTCCGTTAACAGATTTACATTGTCTTAGTTGCTATAATTTTTAAACGTTTTAGGGATTATATCTGTTTTGGATAAAAATCAGCTTAGGATAATGTATCCAAATATGATAAGTGAGGTATAGTGCTAACATGATAATAACAAATGTGTAATCGTAATATTGGTGAACACAATGATTTGATCACGAGGGAAAAAGCCCTTGAATACGATAATCTCACTTCGGTCAAAACTTAACAAGGTAATCTATGATCGATTGACTTCGGTCAAGGATTCACGAGGTAATCTTTGGTCGAATCACTTCGGTCAAGGATCAACGAGGTAACCTTTGGTCGGATAGTGCGTGATTATAGTAATCTCCGGCACAAAAAACTCCCGAACGGTGAAAACTATCACCGTCGACTATATTGATAATAAAAAGGTGGTTACAAATGTTGTGGAGTTGATGATCGAGAATACAAGATAAACTAGTGGGTAGAGAGAATGTTTTCTTCTGCTCTAGTGTGTGTGATCGTACATGTGTTTTTCCTACTCGATCATGACTCAATTAAATAAGAAAATAACAACAACAATATCTCCTAACAAACCGGAAGTCTTACACTAGCCACTCCCATGACTTTGACCACGTGCCAATAGCCGTTCAGTAGCGAGATAAGCAGAAGAACGAGTCTTGGAGCCGTTGTTAGTCATTAAACATCAATCTTCACATGAATTCGTCCACTAACAGATACATGGAATTAAGATCCTGGATCCATACTCCAGCTAGATAATACTCCATGAGGATAATTGATGCCAGTACGTCTTATAATTGTTACACCTGTCTAACACATCACCATACTAAACGCAATCATTAGTAAATAAATAATACCAAGGATCGCCGATCCTTTATACCTTGATACATATTTCAAGGATAATCTATCCATAAGATAGTTAAGGATAAAGGATCCTCAGTATAAAATTCATGCACTAACAATTGCCCCCAAAATGGCGGGTGATTGTGCAAAATAGCTGTCATTTTGAATTTCAAATCCCTGCAAAAAAAGAAGGCAATTAGACGTGTGTCAGGCGGTTTAATATCTCCAAATCATAATTACACGCCGCCTATATATGCGATAATTATGATCTTCTTATAACCATAGATCCAGGCGTCTCTAATGTATCCTTCTTTCTCTTTGTTTATTTTCTTTTAACATGTCGTCCACTCCTGTACCCTCTTCGTCTTCTTCTTTCAATCATATCGACCCGGATGATCTTTATCCACAAGGTATGCTCCAAGCCCCCTGTAACATCCTAAATATTATAATGTTAAATAAAGAAAGTTACGTTTAGTGATTTCGCGTTATTAATTAATATCGAGTAAAGAACGGATCATGGACTTAGATTAATTAAGATGGGTTAACTGAGAATGGGCCTTAGGTCCATGAGCCTTAAGGGGTATAAATACCTTTTTAAAGCACCCTTAAACCCTAAACCATCATTCATTTCCATCTTATTCTCTATACATTCAAAACACACACACATACACCACCACATACGACCGGCGGCCGAGAGAGAGAAACGAGCAAGATCCGAGAGAGATTAAATGTGAGTTGGTATTAGATCTTTATTATACGAGATCTAGAGTTCCCAAACAAGCTAACCAAGATCGAACGAGCACAAAAGGTATGTTCTTGACCTTTAAAGTTTACGTTTTATTGAACGTTTAGCCTTGAAACTTGAAACGCTAATAGATCGGATCTAAACGAAGCGTAAAGTAGCGAACTTGATGCTAGGACGAACCTAATAAACCCATAAACATGTACGGTTCGTTTAAGATAAACCGTAGATCTTGTATTGAGCGTCCTTAAGCTTAAAGGTCCAAGCTTTATAGTATATACGGGATATATATACGAACGAAAACGGTTAGGGAACGTTAGTGGGTGATGTCGAACCATACCAAGGGTATTAAAATCGCCAAAATGCTTGATAAAAACCAAACCCGTAGCTGAACTGAATAACTTCGCCTGCAAAGCTTAACTTCGCCTGCAAGCTCAACTTCGCCTGCAAGCTTAACTTCGCTTGCAAGCAAGTTCGCCTAAAGCCAAGTTCGCCTAACTGTAATTTCTCCTAGTGATAAGTTCGCTCAATGCTTAACTTCGCTTAATGTTAATTTCGTTTAACACTGAGTTCGCCTACAGTAAGTTCGCTTAATTTTAAGTTCGCTTATTGTTAAGTTCGCTTAATAATAAGTTCGCTGGAGTTAGCAAATTAGAAAATAAATTAAAAACCTAATGAAAAATGTGTTAAGACAGCTCGACCCCAGCCAGGGGCTCTGGCCCTTGGACCCTGCTAAGAGCTGCCGCCCCTAGACCCCGCTGCCAGGGGCGCTGCCCCCGGACCCCCGTTCGTTGTGGGTTATATAAAGATAGAAATACAACATGAGTAGTAGTAGTTAATTGATACATGTAAATATTATACAGTTATCCGTGCACAGCTCAAGAAGGGAATAACGATTAAAGGAGAGCGTAACAGGATTCAGGTGAGTTTCTAGCCCCATTTATGTGTTATGTTTTCGGGGCTGTGTGCATACTCAATATGTTTGTTAATACGCTTATCCTAAGAGATAAGTGTATGCCTTATGTGAATGATGTGATATGTATGAATGATGGCTTGATGGTACGTGAACGATCTTCGGATATTGCACGTACTGTCAGGTTGTAACGCTATGTATAAGGTAAGTATGATATGTATGCTTATGTGTATGAATGTGATAAAGTTAATAAAAGAAGGAAAGGATGGTTGTATGGTTGTATGGTTACGAAGAGGGTACCGGGCCCTAATAATACTCGAGGTATGATGTATGGTTGTATGGTAACGAAGAGGGAATCGAACCCTACTAATATTCGAGAACTAGGGAACCGAACCCTACTAATATTCGAGGAAAGAGGGTACCGAGCCCTAATAATACTCGAGGAAAGAGGGTACCGAGCCCTAATAATACTCGAGGAAGGAGGGTACCGAGCCCTAATAATACTCGAGGAATGTAGGGCGTAATGCTCTTTATAACGTAAGATATGAAAGCAAGTTAATACAAAAGAAAGTATGAAAGTATGAAAGTATGAATGAAAGAATATAAGTTTGTGTATATTGTATAATGTATGATTAACTAGAACTCACTCAGCGTAGCTGACTTTTAGTATGCACGCAGGTGAGTAGGATGAGGCAGCTCGCGTGAGGAGAAGCGTGGCACTGAATAAGAGGCTGGCATCGGAAGACTCAAGACGTTTAAGTTTAATGTTTCGGTTATTTTGAAAGACAAGATGATGTTTTAAGACAAGATGTGTTTTGTTATGAAATGTTTTATGAAAGCTTTTATATTCCGCGAATGTTTTAATTAACTCTGATATTTAGAACTGCGTTTTTGAGTAAATCCAACACCAAAGTAGGGCTACCGGTAACGGGGCCTTACACTCCCTCATCCGAGACATGTAAATTTACAGACCCGGAAATCGATGAAATCCGAACACACTTCCCTGCCGATACAGTTTTCCGACCCTTTGACTCTACAGCCCGTAGCGATAGCATCTCGAAAAACTGTGTTTGCTTTCCGGCCCAACCGTTTTTTATAGGTTACAAGTATCTTTTTCCCGATTTCACCCAAAGGTTCTTCAGCCTTACGGGAATCAGTTATATACAGACCATGCCGATGTTATGGAGAACCCTTTATACCATAGAGAGGGTAACCGAAGAAGAAGGAGTCGAGTTCAGCCTAGCAGAACTAGCATACCCGTACAATCTTGTTACCCATGGTTCCAAACGCTTCATCTTCAAATAAAAACCACACCAGGAAATTCCCATTTTCAAAGTCACCCTTAACGGTACCCTCTGGAAAAACCAATATTTCTTCGTAAGACGAGATTCCATTCCAGGTGGAAATAACCTTCCCATAAAGTGGATACCAAAGGGTAGGATCTAGGATCCTTAGGTAACCTAGATAGGATACTTTATTCTTCTGCTAATAATTTTTATTGCATGTGTAGTGGAAAATTTCGATTTGCTGGCTGATCTACCGGGAGTTGAAGACAGAGTGAAGAAGTTTTTATCATTGGATCCTGCAATCAGGACTTTTCAAGCAAGGTTTATCGAAGCTTTTCAAGAATCAAATTCAGAATCAATCATGTCAAGTAAGAGTAACAATTTTTATTATTAAAAAGTGTTAAGAGTAGAAAAATTATCTGATAACTTTTTCCTTTTCAGGTACCAAGAAGTCCCAGAAGTCAGCCGGCAAGTTCTCCCTCGAAGACATCGACTGCATGCTCACCTCTCCTGTTGTCAAGAAGGAGGCTACAAAGGCAGGCACTAGTTCTGAGCCCAAGACTGCAACAACTAGGGCCAAATCCGCGACTTCCAAGAGGAAAAGATCCTCTGATCCTAAGACCCATTACGACATTGTCCTCTCTGTAAGTATCCTGTATCCTGACACTTTGAATTATAGGATCCAATATCCTTCTGATTTTGAGTACTCTGTTGTGTGTAGGCTATGAATGCATTTAAAGAGCATTATGAAAAGATTATTGGCCAAATGAGTGACAAGCTGTCGGGGTTAGGGAAAGCTGTGGTTGCCAAGGAAAAGGCCATGATCCTGCTCTCCAAGGAGAAGAAACAGTTGGAGGATCAGCTATCCTTAGTCGAGGCCTAACGTCAAGAGGCAGTGGAGCAGGCTACGGATGAAGCCAAGGTGTGGGCCGCCAGGTCAGTATTCCAGGCGCGGATCAAGATGGCGAAGGAGGCCGGTGATCCCGATTTTGATAATTCGGCCTAGGATGTGGAGAAATGGAAGGCTGCTCTTGACGACCTTGGTGGTGAGGATGACGAGGAGATGGTTGAGAACACCGAGGCTGGGACAGTGGCATTAAGGAGGCGGTTGAAGCTGGCAAGGGAGAAGGTGATGCTGCGGTTGAAGATGCAGCTTAAGTGGGCAATGAAGGATATCAAAGACAAGGCCCAAGCCCACTTTTTTTTTTTTTGTTGTTTTAATGAAAAATTACTATGGTTTGTAATAAACAATAGTATTTAGGATAAAGGATCCATGATCCTTAAGACAATTGGCGGGGGTGATAAAGGTGGAGGGATCCTCTGTTTGTGGGGATGAAGTCTTTGTTGCCCATGTTTTTTTTTAATTTTTCCTGCACTTATGAACTGTTAGTAACTCTCACTTAACCCGGATGGATGGTCAATCTTTTGCATGGTGAAGTCCGGGTTAAGAATTTTGGATAAGTCCTGGCGGCTTATCTTAATCAATATATAAATCTTTTGACTATTTACTTGTTGTTTAATCTTAAAAGATTGTTAGATATAACTTTAGCATTATTGATTGTTTTGAAAAATAATCTTAAGTAAAAGATTTTCAGGATAAAAGATCCTTATGAAAATTATTCAGGATAAAATATCCTTAAAGAACAAATAGTAGGATAAAATATCTTTAATGGTTGATAAAATTATATAAGAGAATTCTCTCAAAGGGCAAATTTTAGGATATAATATCCTTAAAATAGATAAAACTTTTAGTAATAAAATAAATCAAAGGGAATATCCTTATAAGTTGAATTATCCAAAATTATCGCAACTAATATGACATAAGTTAATTAACAGAGATCATACCAGAAGGTCTAGATAGACCTAAGTTACCGGACGTATTGAACTCTCAATGATAGCTTTAGGATCCGGGATCCTCAAATTTCTGATCTTCACAAAGAGCTTAAAAAATCTGTTGCAAATAATTCGTAATGTTAACTGGGATCAAACCCATTAAGCTGGGGACAAGCCCAAATAATACACTGGGGACAAGCCCGTGCAACTGGGGACAAGCCCGTGTAATCTGGGGACAAGCCCGTGCAACTAGGGACAAGCCCGTGTAATCTAGGAACAAGCCCGTGTAATCTGGGGACAAGCCCGTGTAATCTGGGGACAAGCTCGTGCAACTGGGGATAAGCCCAAAACTGGGGACAAGCCCAAATACGGATGTTAACTGGGGACTCGCCCAAACCGGGATTTAGCCCAAATGTGAGATAACGTGAAAACGTTATAAACCGGTGGTATGGTACGTCTACCACAAATCGTAGGATCCTCCATATGGCCGGAAACAACGAATTTGTCAGCCACTAAGCGTGTACTGGTCCCGCTGCCCCGGACTATACGTCGGATAGCGTGCGCTACAGGCGATCGTAAGAAAGGTGAAAACCTTTAAACCTTAGAGGATATGACCATCGGGGGTCATACCCAATCGTGGGCTAGGCCAAGAGAAATATGATAGTACCTCAAATGTAAAGGAGAGGTGGCCAACCTCTTGAGCGTCAAATTATTTATTATAATCCTGCATGGTTATTCAAACTTGGAAAAAATAAAATGTTAAGAACACATTATCCTTAAAAGAGTATTAAAAAATTTAAAAGGATAAATGATTAGATAGATATTACCAATTACGGGGATACTTGATCCTTTAAGGATAATACATCCTCTCAGGATATTGGATCCTAATTAGAAAAAGTACTTCTTGAGGTGGATTGCATTCCATGCTCTTGGTAATATATTGCCTTCCATTGTGAGCAAATGATATGCCCCTTTTCTGCCTCCGACTCAATTTGATAAGGTCCTTCCCATTTGGGTGCTAACTTTCCATCAGCCGGATTGGTTGTATTTTGGAAGGCTTTTCTCAACACTAGATCTCCTTCTTGAAATCTTCTGATTCTTATATTTTTGTTGTATGCCCCAGCTACCCTGTGTTGATATGCTGGCATCCTGATCTTGGCTAGGTCTCTGAGTCCTTCTATAGTATCCTAGTCTTCAAGAAGGGTTTCTTCATTGGCTTCAGGATCACGGATGCTCGTTCTTGCTGTAGGAACCACAATTTCTGTGGGAATTACTGTTTCTGATCCAAACACCAATGAGAAGGGTGTTTGGCCTGTTGCATTTTTAGGCGTAGTCCTGTCTGTCCAAAGAACATAAGGAAGTTCTTCAGCCCATTTCCGTTCTTGGATCCTAGCTTCTTCTTTAGATTTTTGATGATGATCTTGTTGCTAGACTCTTCTTGACCATTGGCTTGAGGATGAACCGGAGTGGAAGTAATCATTTTGATGCCCCAACTGTCACAAAAGTTAGTAGTTCTACTCCCGATAAACTGGGAACCATTGTCACAAACAATTTCAGCAGGAATACCAAATCTAGTTATAATATTTCTTTTAATAAAAGATATCACTTCCCTTTCTCAGACATGTACGAATGCTTCTGCCTCAATCCATTTGGAGAAGTAGTCAGTCATAACAAGCATAAAGACCTTTCCACCTGGTTCTTTTGGTAGCTTGCCTACAATATCCATACCCCATTTCATGAAAGGCCATGAGGAGGATATAGGATATAGAGGCTCCGCTGGCTGATGAAGGATGTTCGCGTGTCTTTGACAAGCATCACATTTCAATGAATATTCCACTGCATCCTTCTTCATTGTTGGCCAGAAGTATCCAGTTCTGAGTATCCTGGAAAATAATGCTCTTCCACCTGTGTGATTGCCGCAATCTCCTTTATGAAAATCCTTGAGTACTTCTTGGATCTCAGGATCCTCAATGCATCTGAGATATGGACCTGCAAGAGATTTTCTATATACTATATCATTTAATAAAATATATTGGGATACCTTGAGTTTGAAGGACTTGGGATTCTCTGTGGCTAGAATTTCTCTAGTCTGAATGTAGTTCTTGATAGGATGGATCCATGATCCTTTGTTATTTGAGGATAAAGGATCCCAGAGTACGATTTCTTTATCATTCATTATCTCTCCAACTTCTTGTTCTCCTATTGCTGATGAGAGAATGTGAATTATTGAGATTTTCAAATCCTCAGAAATCTTCAAAGATGAGGATAAGTTTGCCAAGGCGTCTGCCCCAGCGTTTTCTTCCCTCGGTACCTGTGTAATACTAAATATTTCGAAGGATTTAGACAAATCCTTCACAACGTCTAAATATTTAATTAGTTTCTCACCTTTAACCGCATACGTGCTATTAAAGTGGTTAGTTATTAATAAAGAATCTACGTAAACTTGAAGATACCTGATCCTCAAGCTTTTGGCTAATTGCAAACCTGCGATCAGAGCCTCATACTCTGCTTCATTGTTTGTTGTTTGGAACTCACAAGCTATGGACTGGGGTAATATGTCCCCCCTGTGGCGATTTCAGTAGGATCTCCAATCATTTTCCTCTTACATTGGAAGCACCATCGGTGAAGAGTATCCAAGGATCCTTGGTCTTTTCCAGTTGTTGTACCTCTAAGTCAGCTTCTTTTTGTAGATCACTAGTGAAATCAGCCACAAAGTCCGCCAGTGCTTGAGACTTGATTGCTGTTCTTGGCTCATATTGGATATCATATGCACTTAATTTTACAGCCCACTTGGCCATTTTACCTGATAACTCTGGTTTTGTAAGAGCATTCTTCACAGGATAATTAGTTCTCAAAATAATAGGATGAGTTTCGAAATAATGTCTCAATTTAGTAGAAGCCATAATGAGTGCAAGAATTAACTTTTCTAAATGAGAATACATGGCTTCCGCATCTAGAAGACTTTTACTTACATAGTAAACGAGATGTTGTTCACCTTCATGATCCTTTACCAAGACGGCACTTACTGCGTTTCCTGAGACAACTAAATACAGGTATAAGGATTCTCCATCCACAGGCTTCATTAGAGCTAGAGCTGAACATAAGTAATCCTTCAAGGCTGTAAGCGCAGCCTCATGCTTTTCCGTCCATTCAAACTTTTTATTCTTCCTAAGGATGTCATAGAAGTCCTTGCATTTCTCGGAGGATCTTGAGATGAACCTATTGAGGGCAGCTATTCTTCCTGTGAGCCTTTAGACATCCTTCGTGTTTGCAGGAGATTTCAAATTGAGGATGGCTTCAATTTGCTCGGGGCTTGCTTCAATTCCTCTTTTAGTCACCATATATCCCAGAAATTTTCCAGCCTTAACACCTAAGTGGCATTTTGACGGATTCAATTTCATGTTATATTGGTCGAGGATGTTGAATGCTTCCTCGAGGTCTCTAAGGTGATCCTCAGCTTTCATTGATTTCACCACCATATCATCTATGTAGACCTCCATGGTTTTACCCAACTGATCCTTGAACATCATGTTGACTAATCTTCGGTATGTTGCCCCTGCATTTCCTAGTCCAAACGGCATAGTTGTATAACAATATATGCCGGTAGGAGTCATGAATGCTGTATCCTCTTGGTCGGATGGTTCCATCTGAATTTGTTGAAATCCAGAGGAAGCATCCATAAAGGTAAGCATTTCATGTCCTGCCGTAGCATCCACCATGGAATCTATATGTGGTAATGGGAAAGAATCCTTGGGGCATGCCTTGTTTAAATCAATAAAATCGACACACACCCTCCACTTTCCATTCTTTTTTGAAACAACGACCACATTAGCTAGCCATCGAGGATACTGAACCTCTCTGATCATACCGGCCTTAAGAAGTTTTTCAACTTCTTCTTGTATGATCTTGTTCCTCTCAGGAGCGAAATTCCTTCGCTTCTGATGGACGGGTTTAACAGATAAATCAAGACCAAGTTTATGAGTGATTACCTCTTTTGAAATACCTGTGATGTCCGAGTGCTTGAAGGAAAAAGTAGATCTTCTTTGTCCTAAGAAGGATATTATATCCTCCTCAATCTTACTGGAGATACTGGATCCTAAGAACACCTTTATTTCTGGATACTCAGGGTCCAATGATACTTCTTTAAGGTCTTTCTCCCGGGCTTCCAGCACGTCCCTAGGATGTTGCTGTAATTGCTATGCTATGGTTGGCTTGGCTGTTGTCTTCATTGACGATGAATAATAGTTCTGGCCTCCGCTTGGTCACCCACTATCTTTACAACTCCCCAAGGAGTAGGTAGCTTGATGCATTGGTGATAAGTTGAGGCTACAGCCGTCATTCCATGGAGCCAAGGCCTTCCTAAAATAACATTGCAACAGGAAAGGTTATCTATAACACAAAATTTTTTGTATGAATTTAACCATTCGATATAAATTGGGAGGTTGATGTCCCCCAGTGTTTTTTTGGTTTCGCCACTGAAACCAACTAGCACCGAAGTTCTAGGAATGATTTCTGAATCCGGAATGTTCATCTTCTTAAGGACATCATGTTGGATAACGTTGATCTAGCTGCCACCGTCTACTAGGATCCTGCGTACATAGTGGTTAGAGATAAATAAAGTAATAATCAAACCGTCGTGGTGAGGATCCTGAATGTTCATCTTGTCTTCCTCATTGAAGAAGATTCTCTTGTCTGTTGCTAAGGTGGTTGACACTATTGGTCGATCTACGTTATCCATCTTTATCTCTTTGGCAAGTCTCTTTGCTGCGGAGAAAGAAGTTCCACATATGTCTGAACCTCCGGAGATGAAATTGATCGTCTGCACATCTAGCATGTCCTGATTAGGATCCTGGATCCTTGAATTGAAAAAGATTCTCTGATCAGTCACTCGAGTAGTGGGGATGAGCGGTCTTCTCTCATCATCCAATTCAAATTCTACTACGGGATTTTCTTTTATGACACAAGAATCTTGAAATAATTCGTAGTCTCTGGGGACAAAGTTGATCACATGAGCATCTGGCGGTGGTGGTGTTGCTTTCTGTGGAGGTCTTCAGGATCCTGGATCTTGGATTTTTTTCCTTTCCAAGAGTTCTTTAAAGTGACCCTTGCTCAGGAGGTATCAAATTTCCCTCCTCATGTCGATGCATTCGTCTTTCGTGTGGCCAAAGTCTTCGTGGAAAGCGCACCACTTAGACTTGTCCTTGAAGCCGACAGTCTTCTCATTCTTTCGCGGCCACCTCGCTTTTTCTCCCAGATCCTTCATGGCACAGATCAAGCCATGAGTGTCTACAAAGAAACAATAATCGGAGATGCAAGGATAGTCTTCATCGTTATCTCCTTCTTCAACTGCCCGTATGTTTTGATTGTTGAACTTGGTGTACGACTTCAAATTGTTGTTCGTGTTCTAGGATCCTCTATTCTTTTCGGGGTTTTCTTGTTTTGTTTGTCCCCCAAGACGATTTGGATCCTTCTGTCTTCTTCCAATCGGATATATCTCAATGCCCTGTTTCTGACTTCGTCTAACGTCCTGCATGGAGTCATCACTAAATCATCATAAGAGGGGGAGCTCTTTTGAATTCCCATCTTGAATGCCTCAACAACAATAGTCATGTCAAGATTCGGGATTTCTAGAGCTTCCTTGCCGAACCTGGTAACGAAATCACTGGTTGGATAACACGATATAAATCACTGGTTAACCTCTCAAATTTCCGATTACAGGAAAATTGAGTGTTAAATAAGTTAACTAAGTGAGAGAAAGAAGTAATTGAAAAAGGAGGAAGACTTAGTAAACATTTCAGTGCGGCTCCCGTTAGTGTGGATCCAAAGCCATTGCATAGGCAAGCTTCTTTGAGTCTCTCCGGAATAGGATTGATCTCCATCCTTTCCCTATACTGTGCTACATGTTCTTCAGGATCAGTGGTCCCGTCGTAAGTCTTCGTATTTGGAGTCTGGCACCGCTTCGGGATTTCAGCATCACAGATAGGCGGAGCAAATCTAGATACTTTGTGGCTTCCCTCAGGTATCTTGGGGATTATTCTTATGACCCCGGAAACACTGAATATCATATCCTTGAGCTTCTGCAGCTCCTTAGCCATAGCTTGGTTGATACCTGCATCCTCCATGGAACCACGGTTAGCATCTAAGGGTAAAGGATCATACGAGTTACCTCTTTGCTGGGTGAAGGTTGGCATCTCGGACGAGTAAATGGGATAAGAGGAGTCTGCATGGGGATTATGTCTCCTTCATGGACTTCGGACGATCGTTGATGTTGGACGCCTGAGGATCCTTGATTCGGAAAGAAGGATCCTTGATTCGGGATGAGGGATCCTTGAGGTTGGGTACTGTAGGACCCTTGTGAAAGGATGATTGATCCTTGCCGATAATATGAGGATCCTTGATTCTGCTGACCCATGGATCCTTAGTCGACTTTGGCTGATCTAACGAGAATCCTTGAGCCTGTTGGCCCATGGACCTTTGTTGAAGGATAGATGATCCTTGCTGAAATAGCGAGGATCCTTGGGCCTGTTGACCCATGGACCCCTGTTGAAGGATAGATGATCCTTGTGAGAACTGAGCCATGGATTATGGACTGGTGAAATCCAGCATCCTTGGCACCAGGGGGGTGAGATCCTCTGCTGGACTCTTGTTTTTCTTGAGATCTTCTATCTCACGGAGGATCCTCTGGTTGGTCTTGTTCTGCTGCTCCATGTATGCTTTAACCTGTGAAAACATAGATGAAACATCACGGTTAGTATTAACCATCGGGGTAGCAGCAACGGTTTTTGAGTTCTGGAAGACTAGTAGTTGCGTCTTGCTCCCAGTAGCAGCAGGCCGTTGCGTTCTCGTGATTGGCGAAGGCATTGGTGGCAAAGTCATTGATGAGAGAGGAACCGTATCCGGCATGGTTGATGAAGCAGAGGTTGATTGAGAGGCCATTGATAGTGATATGGGTATAAAAAAGTTGAGAATGATAGGAATAATATGGATTACAGCACCAATTGCCCCACGGTGGGCACCAAATTGTTTTGGATAAATATCAGCTGAGGACAATGTATCCAAATCTGATAAGTGAGGTATAGTGCTAACACGATAATAATAATTGTGTAATCGTAATATTGGTGAGCACAATGATTTGATCACGAGGGAAAAGCCCTTGAATACGATAATATCATTTCGGTCAAAACTTCTATGATCGATTGACTTCTGTCAAGGATTCACGATGTAATCTTTGGTCGAATCACTTCGGTTAAGGATCAACGAGGTAACCTTTGGTCGGATAGTGCGTGATTATAGTAATCTCCGGCACAAAAAACCCCCGGACGGTGAAAACTATCACCGTCGACTATCTTGATAATAAAAAGGTGGTTACAAATGTTGTGGAGTTGATGATCGAGAATACAAGATAAACTAGTGGGTAGAGAGAATGTTTGCTTTTGCTCTAGTGTGTGTGATCGTACATGTGTTTTTCCTACTCGATCATGACTCAATTAAGTAAGAAAATAACAACAACAATATCTCCTAACAAACCGGAAGTCTTCCACTAGCCACTCCCATGACTTTGACCACGTGCCAATAGCCGTTCAGTAGCGAGATAAGTGAAGAACGAGTCTTGGAGCCATTGTTAGTCATTAAACATCAATCTTCACATGAATTCGTCCAATAACAGCTACATTGAATTAAGATCCTGGATCCATACTCCAGCTAGAGAATACTCTGTGAGGATAATTGATGCCAGTACGTCTTAGAATTGTTACACCTGTCTAACACATCACCATACTAAACAAAATCATTAGTAAATAAATAATACCGAGGATCGTCGATCCTTTATACCTTGATACATATTTCAAGGATAATCTATCCATAAGATAGTTAAGGATAAAGGATCCTTAGCATAAAATTCATGCCCTAACAATATCTTTGAAGATATTCTATTGTAGAAATTTTTAGGGATACTCTATCCTACAATTTATTCTTTAAAAATATTTTATCCTAAACATTTTTTGTAAGCATAGTTTATCCTAAAATTTTTCATTCAAGATTATTTCTCAAAACTCTCAACAAAGCTAAAGATATATCAAACAAAGTTTTGAAATAACAAATAACAAATAGATAGTTAAAAGTTTTATATTATTAAGCATAAGTCACCTTGACTTACCAAAATTTTTAACCCGGATTTCACCATACAAAAGATGGACCATCCACCCGGGTTAAACATGTGTTACTAATTGTTCTTAAGTGCAGGAAAATAAAAGTCAGAGGCACCAAAGGTTTCATCCCCACAAACAGAGGATCCATCCACCTTCGGTACCCATGAGAATTGTCTTGAGGACCAGTAATCCTTAAACCCTACTTACTATTGTTTATTACAAACCAAATTATCCTTAAAAAGCATCAACACAAACAAAAAAGTGGGCTCGGGCCTTGTCTTTTATATCCTTCATCGCCCACTTAAGCTGCACCTTCACCCTCTACGGCACCTTCTCCATCACCGGCTTCAGCCACCTCCTTGACACCACTAGTCCCAGCCTTGTTTTCCTTAGCCATCTCCTCATCATATTCACCACCAAGAGCCTCCAGGGCAGTCTTTCACTTTTTCACGTCCCAGGTCGTCTTATAGAAAGCAGGATCACCGGCCTCCTTCGCCATCTTAGTCCGTGCTTGGAACACCGACCTAGCGGTCCACATCTTAGCCTCGTCTGTAGCCTGCTTCACTGCCTCTCGGTGCTGGGTTTCCGCTAAGGATAGCTGATCCTCCAACTGTTTTTTGTCCTTGGAGAGTTGGATCATGGATTTGTCCTTGGCAACCACGGCTTTCCCTATCCATAACAGCTTCTCACTCATCTGGCTGATGACCTTTTCATAATGCTCTTTGAAAGCATTCATAGCCTGTATACAACCATGTAATTAGGGTTAGAAAGATATTGGATCCCAAAATTCAAAATATCAGGATACGGGATACTTACAGAGAGGACTCTGTCATAATGGGTTTTGGGATCGGAGGACCTCTTTCTTTTAGAAGAAGCGAACTTAGCTCTGGTCGTTGCAATCTTGGGCTCGGAACTGGTTGCTTCCTTCAAAGCTTCTTTCTTGATGTCCGGGGAGGTGACCATACAATCAATGTCTTCTAAGGAAAACTTGCTAGCTGATTTCTGGGATTTCTTGGCGCCTACAAAAGATAAGTTAATAGATAAGTATTCTAACTAATTTTATTTACCTTAAAATTACAATAATAGACTTACTTGACATACTGGAACCCGAGGAGATTTCACAGAAAGCTTCAACGAAACGGGCTTGAAATGTTCTAACCTCGGTATCCAGTGCAAGGAGCCGTTTTGTTTTCTCTTCTGTACCAGGTAACTTACCCAAAGAAGCAAAGTTGTCCACTACAAACAAAAAGAAGATTCAGAGTTAAAATTAAAGCATCAAGGATCCTACTATTTTTTAAGGATCCAGGATCCTACCCTTTCTAACCCACTTTGAAGGAAGGTCAATCCCTCCAGGTATGGAGTCACGTTTTACAAAGAATAACTGATTCCTTCAGAAGGAATCATTTAAAGTGACTTTCAAGATCGGGTGGGGTTGTCAAGGCTTAGATTTCAAGATGAATCAGGCAGGACCGTGGGTAGTAAGGGTGTATAGATGTGAAAGCTCTGGAAGACCAAAGTCGATATTTTGTTCCTCGATGATTCTTTCTATAGTGCTGAGAACTCGCCACACCATAGGCATAACCTGAATATACGATATGCCCGTGGAATCAAAAAAGCTTTGGGTAAAGGCAGGGAATGGATAGCGATAACCGATCAAGAAAGGACAAGCCGACATACAAACCCAGATCTGAGAGTAAACGTCGCATCAGATTCCGGCATCGTATGGACGGAACCCCGTTCCCGACGGAAACAGTGCTCGAAGTTCGTCTACTTCGGGGTCTATTAGCTTGCAGACTTCGATAGAAGGGTTTGCTATCAGGTTTTGTGGTCGCATCTCAGACAATCCAGACTCGTCGGACGCTTGGTTGGAATGGTGTGAAGGGGAAGAAGAAGAAGACGAAACAGTAGACATTATTACAAAGACATAGAAAATAAGAGAAGAAAGAGATGGATACCTGATGCGTCGCTTGGATATGTGAGTATAAGAAAGATATATGGAGGCATATATAGGCGGTTATGATTATCTTAGGGGCTAAATGGTAAATATATCTGGCAAACCGTCTCATCATCCAGTTTTCGTAGAAGTTTTGAATTTTAAAATGACAGCTGTGTTCCACTATCACTCGCCATTTTGGGGTCAATTGTTAGGACTGATATTTTCTCTGCTAAGGATATATTATCCTTGAAGATATGTCTGGATCAATTATCCTCCCGAAGAGCTCCAGAACCATGTCGAAGATAAAGGATCCTCAGAGGTTAATATAATTAACAATTGTTTCATTTGTGTAGGTTATTGTTCAATAGAAGTAACGGCTATGTGACTTGGTCCACCTTAAATTTCACTACTGGAAGCTACCAGCACGTGGTCAATGAACGTTGGAAGACTAGTGGAATAGTGGCGGATAGATAGGACTTATTGTTGTATTTATTTTCTTTATAATCATCGAGATATGATCGATTAGATATATCACTTGTACTCACACACTCTTAGAGCAAAACTCACTATTCTCTCTATACACGTTAGATACTACTGTAACATCGATCTAATCTCCACAACCATTGTAACCCTTTTTTGATATTAATAAATTGGTGACCGATGAGTTGTCATCACCCGGGGTTTTTTTCTTTTGATCTGAACAAGATCAAAGGGTTTTTCCTCGCAAAAAATCTTGGTGTTCACTCCATTTTTATTCATATAATCGTTGTTATTAGCATAACACTATTCCTCACTTTTACGGATTTGGATACATTATCCTTAGCTGATTTTTATCCAAAACAATTATATATACATACTGTTTTTCATAAATACAAATATAATCTTTTTATTAAAAAAATTTCAGGCCTAGCGGGGTTTCGGGCCAAGGTTCGTCGACCACCTTGCCCTCTTTGAGAGCCGGCCCTGCCAGTATGCGCTTACCTCAACGCTCTGCACAAGTAACTGGTGTTGGTTACATGCGTTTAATGTCGTTTATGTGCATCAAGTTGTTTACACATGTTTGACTCAACGCTTGACACGAAACTGGCTCTGTAAGAGTAATCAACTTTGGTTATGTGCGTACTGACATCAGTTACACGTCTGATATCGGGATGTACATGTATCAGTGCTCATTACGCGTTCGATACCATGTTATACGCGTACCGGCATTGGTTTACACACGTACCGAATTGATTACGTGTTTGATGCAGCGTTACACGCGTACCGACACTGCATTATACCATACCCGTACTGGTTACAGCCCAATGTCGTGTTATGCGGGTACTAACACTGGTTACACGTATGATGACATGTTAAATGTGTACCCGCGCCGAGGTGAAAATGTACCGCCTCCAGATTGCGCCTCCAAACTCATGATGTCGTGTTACATCATTACATGTGCAGTAACAGCGATTATGCTTTTGATATCGTGTTAAGTGTGTATCAGCGCCGAGTTGCACGGGCTACGAATTATGCTTCAAACGCGTGCGCGCGCGCGCGCACACACACACATAGAAAGAGATAGAATTGAAATTTGAGTACTATGAGTAAGGTTATAATTATATATTATATGGTTAGAGAAGAGTGCAACTGTTGGTAATTGGTTTATTACAAAATCCTGGCCCTAGAAAGTCTTCATGATTTAATCTTGACTATATAAGTCACTTCACAAACGGTTACCAGCAGTTTTCAGGGCAGTTCCAGATTCTCAAGCAGTTCCTGACAGTTAACTTCACAGCCCTTTTTTCCTCTGTTATTTCAGTTTTACCTCTAGATGCTTCCAATCAGGCGACAAATACCTGCGCTAATTGTTGGTCTCTTCTCTGGTAATGTTTAGTTTTTGTTTTTGATAACGAATTAGCTCTTAAATCTGCAAAATTTAACCCATTTTCAATTTATATTTACCTTCGAATTAGGTCACCAATAAGTCTACTTTTCAATCTTCTTTTGAGATTTTGTTAATTGGTTTGAAATCTATGTTTGTGTTTTCAGTTTGGATCAAGGAATGAATAAATGAAGGAATCGGAAGCATTTAGCAACATGGTGTTAGTGTTAGTAGAGCAAAAAAGGTATCTGGTAACCTCAAAATTGTGGTAACTAGACATCCAATGTGTCACACCCCAACCTAAGGCTGAAATGCCAGGGCGTGAGCTGATTGCTCACAGCTCTCAAGGTACTATCATGCAATATTAAAAGGGAAAATATCTATTAAATTTAATTAAATAATCAAGTACATCAAATAAGACAAACTACATAATTTAGAAATAAAGCAAGTGATACAAAATCCAAAATTTAATTCTTGTATCTTATTCTTTAGCATGCAATCCTAAATTTCTTCGAACAAATCTTGCTAATCATATCATACGGTAACCTGCGTATGCGTTAAAAATACAATAATTTTGTCAACACTAGGTTGAGTGAGTAAAACATCATATTTAAGACACTATAATAATAATTATATAAAAGAGCAAACTGTGTCAAGTGAGATACACAATTTAACCAATGAGCAAGTAAATAATGTTGTCAGTAAGCTCGATGCGAGATGAAACTGAACAATGGCTAACACGACGAGTGTATGATCATACTAGTCTGAGAATATGTTGGACCTCTCCGACATGTATTCAAGTAAAACATATAAATATATAACACGTTAGGTATAAACTGTTAAACACACATGACTTAATAGTTGCAATTTTGAGTATTAGATAATACTCCCTCCGTCCCATTATAAGTGTCATGGTTTGAAAAACACAAAGTTTAAGGTGGATTGGATGATTACTATTTTTCTTATTAAATGACAATAATGCCCTTGGAAAATGGGTCCAACAATATTGTTTATTAATGTTAGTTGTGTGTGTTTAAGGGTAAATTTAGAAATTGGCTAATAAACTTTAAAAGTGGGCACTTATATTGGGACAAACAAAAATGGAAATATGAAAACTTATAATGGGATGGAGGGAGTAGTAAAATATCTACGAACGCATATATCCCCAAAACGTCTAAAAATAAGTAAAAGGGGGGAGTGAGATACTCACCTTACTAGATTAGCAAACGAGATTAGTAAGATAATAACAACAATGAATGCGGAGATTCACGCGTTGACAATATGACCAAATAAAGAAATTGAATAAGAAAGTAAATCTACGAAGTTGACGGATATGATAGGTTTCGAGAGTTCGATGGCTAGTTATATATTATTTAGATTTATTTATAGATCTTTTAATATAATATGCATGTTTATCATATGTATTAAAAGGTTAGCTTAAATCATTTAAATGAGAAATATTAAAGTTGTAATAACACATTTACAAAAATTACATTTGGTTTAAAAAATACTATGCCAAAGAAATAAGGTATAGCATATATTTTAATTTACGTATTTTAAATAAACATAACCTTTTCAAATCTATATTATAAAAGTCTGTATTAATTTTTAATAACTTTTACACACACACACACACACACACATATATATACACATATATATAGGTATATATATACTAGTTTTTATCCCCCGTATTACGAGGGCTATTTTACATTACTTTTTTTTAATATTTATATACTTTTTTAGGTTTAATTTTATTTATTGTAATGAAATTTATAATATACTTAGAGTTTGATGATAAAAAGGTTTCACAATAAGATGTTATAACCTGGTTTAAAAATTATCTGAGTTTGGTAAGACCCAAGATCCACTTATTTTTTTACTATAAAATTGTTTCTTAATTATAAATAATATTTTTTTAAAGAAAATATCATATAACAATTTTTAGTATATCCAATTTTATAGGATTTTCACATCATTAATTTGGTGAAAATAATTTTTAATTTAATGAGATGTTATAACCCGTTTAAGTAATATATGGGTTTGGTAACACCCATACCCTTAAATTCGGGTCAAATGAATGAGAAGCCTCCATTTAAAAATCAAGCAAATCTGATGACTCTAAAAAAAGGGGGGAGCGACTGTTGGTTCCCTAGATGGATCTGCACGGGATATCTCGATCTACGTAGGTGCGGAATCCCTGCGTAGGTCGTTACGAGCGTAGAAGACACGAATAGATCAAACACGATACGATAAACAAACACGTTATATTATAACCAAAACACGTGATACAATATCACTATTACAGACACGAACTCTCGTCCTCACGTTACAGCTCTCGTAACTTCGATAATGATCACACTAACTCCTTTTTCTAAGCTAAGCCGTAACCTATATAAATACACGACAACTTCGCCTGGCATGTTCAGGCGAAGTTGTCCATAACTTCGCTTGACTAACAAGTTCGCCTAAACAGCGAACTTGTTAGTAACTTCGCTTAAGACATATAAAACATAATTAATCATTACAGACTCGATTACAGACACTAGACTATGAACTACTGACATTATGCACCAACAGACTCCCCCTTTGCAGTAGCTTCATGTCTTGATCTTCAAGCACGTGTCTTGTAATCTTCAATCTCTTGGTCTTCATGCATGTACTACTTCTCTCACGTATACCGTGACTACTCGCTGATATTTCCTCGCTTCGTCTTTCCAAGCAGGAATATAAAATATCTTCTTTTCATTTAACACCTGCAGATCAGCTTTCGATAAATTAACAAGATGCATCGGATCATACACTCTTAGCACTTCTTGTTCGTCTTCGTCTTCCATCACGGCTTCAGCAGTCTGGCAATCAACATACCACCATTTAAGATCTTTCAACACACCTTGAGGCATAGTCTTCATTAGAACCTCTTTCATGCATCGAATCGGTTTGTACTTCATTACCATCCATGGCTTGCCATCTGCTCTCATTCCTCTTTCCTTATCTTCCACTAGCTTTCCCTTCTGTGGCTTTAATAACTCAAACTTCTTTTCTTTAATACTTTCTTTCCACACGATCTTCCCAATAACTCTCGCCATGTTGTCGTCGCTTCTATTAATCAACCCCAATCTAGCCAAATCCTTCACCTCACATTCAGGCAATGTATTGAGAGATCTCAACGTCCTCTTAAAGTATT
The DNA here is from genome assembly GCF_021521415.1 of Bidens hawaiensis. Classification (NCBI taxonomy): domain Eukaryota; kingdom Viridiplantae; phylum Streptophyta; class Magnoliopsida; order Asterales; family Asteraceae; genus Bidens; species Bidens hawaiensis. Next base: position 1,002,219 of record NW_027491503.1, read on the forward strand.
GGATCCCATCATATCTTTTTACCACGAACACTTTTAACTGTTCATCATATAGCCAACAGATAATTCCTTTCTTTGATTCAGCATAGCCTTTGATATTATAACTTTTCTTGAACATGGTTGGAACAGCAGGCTTCTTAGTTTTGATAAACCAATGAGCATAGCCTTCCTTCCATCTAGGCTGCTCCTCCCATTCTGTATCATCATCTACTGTATCTTGACATACATCTGACTTTTCAACTTCAGGGATCTCGTGTTCAACATTCTCCTCAACTATATCACCTTCTTCAACATCATCTTCTATCACAGTTTCTGCACCAATCTTTTCAATCTCTTCGACTGGTAGAACATCATCTTCACACATAAATTCATCATCCAACATATCATCATCCAACTCCTTCAAGGCATCGATCACATCAAGTCCCATCTCCTCGTCATCTACCATCACCACCTCATTACCACCAGAACCGCCAGCTGCACCTGCAGACTCCCCCTGAGCTGTGGAAGTCCCAAGAGCTTGAGTAGTTCTTGGCAAATCACCACCTGCACCTTTCGATGCATTGGGATCATCGTCTCTGTCATTCTTCTTCTTTGTCCTGAGCTCGTCGCCTTTACAGCTCGTCTCCCCCTGAGATGCCAAGAACTCCTTCATAGCATCTATAATTTTTCCATGTTCAACCAGTAGGGACGACTGCAGCTGATTCTCTGTTACTAGGCGCTGAATAGCCTGGGTCTGGATAAGATTCACCCTTGATTGTTCCGCCACGACCCGTTCAAGTGCAGCTATTCTTTCCGAGTCTGATAGGGTTGCATCGAAATCGAACCTCATATGTGATATATCTTGAGTGTACTGAGGAGGGATTTCAAATGTAACCGGGACATCAGAAGCAGGCGTAACCGCAGGTGGTATCATACCTGATAACCCTGCAGTTGCAACGACTGTCGACTCAACAAATTGAGCAACCACCTCTGAAGGAGTAAGAGTTGGAGGTGGTAAAGACACAATCTCCGGAGTCGTCAGCTGGAAGGTAGTGAGTGGGATGCCGAAAGAAGATGATGTAGCCACCACGGGAACATCCACGGCGCTTAAACTTGTAACTTGTACTGATGTAGGGACAATCGACATACCGGACAGTGCGGGTGGAGCGAAACGTACTACTCTTGAACTCTCACCTGCTCCCATACCTGCACCTGTCCTGTCCCTTCTTGAACGTCTGATCAACTTATGAATGTCTTCTTCTTCTTCTGACTCACTGTCGGCATCTGTCCTCTTTCTCTTCCCATACGTCCTCTCTTGAGTCACCATCATACGTCTGGCCTCATCCATTACATCATCAAAATCTGAGTCAGCCACTGTCGTAGCTGCTCTAGTAACATGCACAGTCGAAGCACGTTCAACCGGAACCTGAACGTTCTCCTCTGGATCCACCCGATCCATATCAAAGAATCCTTGACCACCAAATTCTGCGTCAAGGTCCACATTCTCCTCCGGTGACACAACAGGAGCAGCAGGTATAGCTTGAGGTGCTCCTGCCTGTTGTGGTTGAGGATCTCTAAACTCGTCCCCATTAGCAGGAACATACTCTGGGTTGATTAAATACCCAAATAGTGGAGTATGCCTAGGACGCAGTTCAGGTTTGCTCCTCACGCTCGATGTCCGGCATTGAGCGAAGATACGCTTGTTCACACTTTCCACGTATCTGATCGGGCGACGTTGAGGCAACGTGGGAGCCACATGATTCAAGATCATTTGAAGAAATCTTGGATACATGAGGAATCTCTCACGTGCCATCGCCCTTCTCTGACGATCAATTTCATAGAAGACCATCTGACTAAAGCTATAGCGCTTATTATATGTCAGAGCAGTCATTGCTGACTACATGGTCGCGCCCATTCCGTCAGTGCCCGCCTTCCTCCCTGACATGCAGACAATCATTACGTGCATGAGGAAGCGCCACTGATCGAGCAAGAAACCTTTCCTTCTCTGAGTATCGCCTAATGGACCAGAATAGCCCATTCGGAGAAACGCTCCGTCACGGAAAGGAGCCACAAAGTCTGTAGGGTCATCCCTAGTCTCCTCTCCAAAACGTAAAGCCACCCGGATTTGTTCAGAAGAGAACTGAACTTCTTGATTGTTGACGGTTGCTCGCATAACCGGGGGCTCGACGCGGCAGTCATATTCCACTGTCTGCCAGAAATCCTCAATGTTGGGCAAGGAAATCGGCAGAGTTGTTGTGACAGCGTGGAATATCCGTGAGCGAAGCAGGAATGTGATGATCTCGCGGAAATCATCTACACCACTCGCGTCTGGGTCTAATGTAATATACATGTTGTGCCCAGGGAAGAACTGCCTTTGATTATCTCCTCCGTCATCGCCACCAGCACCTCCAGCACCAGCAACAGCAGCCATATCTGCAACGAACGAACCAAGTTAGATAAACGTTAAGGCGTAACACAAGTTCGCTTGTTACCATGAGCGAAGTTGTGATAAATTCTGTGTAGGCGAAGTTAAAGGTGGGGCGAAGTTGGGAACAACTTCGCTTCATCTTTAAGTTCGTCTAATAACTAATAAGTAAAAAGGTCCAGGCGAAGTTAATGATAACTTCGCCTCACCACAACATCACCTCAAGCGAAGTTAAACCTCAGGCGAAGTTACGGATAACTTCGCCCAAACTGTAAGTTCGCCTGAATCTGAATCGGCGACAGTAAGGAGATTCAAATTCGAAAAATCTGATGTTTTAGGTCAGTTTGACGATTGAGGGGTCCGAAAAACATGATTTTAAAGCAATCTGGACGATCAGTTTGTTCATGACCACGTAAAGACAAGTTTTGAAATCGGGTTCAAAAGTCCGACGGTCCGAGGTTTCGAAACGGTTCGACACGACCTTTGAGAAACAAGAAAGAACATGGGTTATACGATATATCGACACCTCGAACCTTGAATCGTAACGGAATCTGAGAAAAAGATCACGGAATCGGAAAGAACGACAAGTTCGCCGGAAAACTGATAAGTTCGCTAGAATAATACAGAGAATAAGTTCGCCGGTTTGACAAATTATGAAAGCTTTGACCTTTAAAATTCTTTATATAGGAGCGGAGTTATACAGGCGAAGTTGTGGATAACTTCGCCTAGATCGAAGTTATTCACAAGTTCGCCGATATATCAAATTTTACAAAATCAACCCCTATAATTTGAACAATTTGCAATTAAGTTTTAAAACTTCCTTAAAGAGTTACATGACACGATCAAGACTAAGTAACCAAGTATAAAATCAACAACTACATAAATAGGAAAAACTTTTAAAAATTAAAGTACAAGGGATCAAATTTCAGTCTAGACAGGGACTACCATGTTTTAGAAAAGATTCGAACAGGAATCATACTAACTACGTGACTGTCACATAGATCCGTGTTTAGCTGTATTATGACATAAAGAAACAGGTTGTAAGTATGTACATAACTTAAATGGTTTTCATCGTTTCTGTGATACGAGTTAAGTTCAATTAAGCTAAAAAATTAAGTGGGCAACAACTCAGAAATTATGATGCCTCCTATCTATTCTCAAAGCGTATTTGGCTTTCCCCAAGTCACCCCGAATTGACCTCGACCCATAGTGTCTGATTAAGTTTGTAAGTACTCTTCATCTGCTTCCCGTTCTCTTTCTTACTCCATGATTGAGAAGTCTTGACATTGTCAGCTCTAGAATGTTTCAATAACTTATAAGGTTTTTTTTTTTTTTTTTTTTTTAGAATAAACATTTACATAGACTTCAGAGTAGTAAACAACTGCAAGTCCCTAATCTGGATCACTGCAGTTTCTTCACACACTATCTTTATGGGAATCAGAACACTTACGGGCTCGTGTATGACTGGGTAATCGCTTTTCTGCCTATCATTCGGAAAGATATATATGAAGACATGCAAAACTCTTAAGGAGTTTTCACATAAAATCGAGTAGATTTAGTTTGTATCACATCTACTTTTACGCACCATAAAAAACTACCATGACATACAATGACTGTTCTAAAGCCTTTTAAGCCTAATAACTTCACTAGTTAAGTACACAGAATCAGTATATCTATCATTTTCCAAGGTTGGATCAATTTTCTGTTAAACATAGCAAACGAACTTCTTACGAAGTAGTAGACTTGAAAAATAATTTCATTTCCCTTAAAGAAAAATTTAACTTCTATCGCCCCGACCAAATCAAAGTCTTCAGATCAACGGCTATCCCGAAGATCCAATGGATCAGCTGGACCGACCACATACTAGTATGTGTCCTTCTAACTAAGTATGATCGACTAATTTTAAGCGAAAGAATGAAAACTCATCATAAACCGCCCCGGTCACTTTCAGTCGTCTGGTTAATGGCTATCCTCATATTCTACAAGTAGAAATGAGGACCAAACATATCCTAAGACATGTCCATCAAACTGAGGTAACCGACATTGTTCTAAGCGATAGTGACGTTTTTTTTTTTTTTTTTTTTTTTTAATATGCACAAAAAGCATGGTTACTCGGGATTGATCATCCCATTCAACTCAACAAGGTTTTGAAATCTTGATTTGTCAAACGCTTTAGTATATAAATCAGCGAAATTATCAAGCGTATCCACCTTTTCAAGCACAATCAGTTTCTTCTCAGCACAATCCCGTATAAAATGATGACGTATGTCAATATGTTTAGTTTTACTGTGCTTCACGGGATTGTTAGTTACTGAGATAGCAGCTGTGTTATCAATGCAAATAGGAGTAAGTGAGAAATTCAGACCATAGTCGCGCAACTGTTGTTGAATCCAAAGAACCTGGGAGCAGCAGTTGGATGCTGCCATGTATTCTGCCTCACATGTTGAAATTGCGACTGAAGTCTGCTTCTTGTATTGCCACGACTCCAATCTGCCACCTAGAAACTGACATCCTCCAGTTGTTGACTTCCGACTCTGATTGCACCCTCCATAATCAGAATCTGTGTAAGCGACTAGCTCCAAGTCTCCTCCCTTCGCGTACCACAACCCCAGCTTAGGTTTGCCTTTGAGATACCGCAAGATCCTCTTCACACCCTTCATGTGAGATTCCTTTGGGTTTGCCTGAAAACGAGCACAAAGACAAACTGAAAACATAATATCAGGCCTAGAAGCAGTTAAGTACATTAAAGAACCTATAATAGCCCGATACTGAGTTGGGTCCACATCTGCGTCATTGTCTGTCTCAGCACCCAACTTATGGTTGACGCAGATTGGAGTATCAAATGGAGTGCTGTCCTCCATCTTGAAGCGTTTGAGCACATCATGGACATACTTGGTCTGATGAATGAACATCCTATCATTCTTCTGATCAACCTGCAATCCTTAAAAGAAAGTTAGTTCACCCATAGCACTCATTTCAAACCTTTTCTTCATGACGGCCTCAAACTCCTGACACATGGAGACTTTTGATGCAGCAAAGATAATGTCATCCACGTAGACTTGCACCAGCAGGAAGTCGCTTCCTTCTCTCTTGAAGAACAGTGTGCTATCTATCTTTCCTCTTTCAAACCCATTTTCAAGCAAGTAATCTGATAAAGTTGAGTACAAGGCACGAGGTGCCTGATGTAGTCCATACAACGCCTTGCTTAACTTGTACACGTGGTCTGGAAAGTCTGGGTCAGGAAAACCCGGAGGTTGCTCAACATACACAACCTCATCAACTTTCCCATTTAGAAACGCACTTTTCACATCCAACTGAAATACCTTCATCTTCTTATAAGCAGCAAATGCCAAAAACAATCTAATGGCTTCCAATCTTGCCACAGGAGCGAACACTTCATTATAATCAATCCCCTCTTGTTGATTAAAACCTTTAACGACTAGCCTCGCCTTGTTTCTTATAATAATCCCTTTCTCATCTCTCTTGCACTTAAAAACCCATTTTGTGCCTATCGCATGCACATTCTTTGGTTTTTCAACCAAAGTCCAAACTTCCATTTTCTTGAATTGAGCCAGCTCTTCTTGCATGGCCTCGACCCACGAGCTGTCCTTTAGAGCCATTTGGTAATTCTTTGGTTCAATCTGGCTGATAAAGCAGGTGTACAAGCATTCGTTGATTATGCCTGTCTCCTTAATGCTTGTGTAAACACAGGTGTGCTCATTCAAGCTACGTCTTGTTTGTACACCGGAGGACACATCACCAATCACATTCTCCAAAGGGTGATCTTTATGAATTCTCGTGGTCGGAACAGAACCGACATGCAAATTGTCTTCCAAGTTAGAAGAGAGCTCGTCAATGGTTGTTTCTTGCTGAGAGTGAAACGGATTGAAAAATTCTTCTTCAGGAGAGGCAGCAGGGGTATCGATAGCATTTGATGAGGAAGGTTGACATTTATCAAACAGCTGTCTTTGCACTAGATTTTCTTCTTCATCAAGGATCATCTTCGTAGCAACTCTCTCTTCTTCTTCTGCACTATCCAAATACGGTATGTTAAAAGACTTAAAAAGTCTATCATAGTCGAAAAACTCAGCAGGTCCGTTGCTTGGTTTTGGCGGTTTGTAACTTGTGATATCGGTGTTACACACCACCTCAACCTTGCCGGTCGATGTATTAAAGACACGTCTGTTGGGAGTCCCAACAACATAACCGACTAAGATTCCTTCATCGGCTACTTCACCAAATTTAGAATTTGTCTTTAAAATCGAACAAGGGGACCCGAATGGTTCAAGACCACTCAAGTTGGGCTTCCTCCCATGAATAAGCTCATAACACGTTTTATTAAGTCTTTTAACAGTCAAGACTCTATTAAGGATATAGCAGGCTGTAGCAACAGCTTCAGCCCAAAACACCACAGGAAGCTTCGAATCAGCCAGCATTGTTCTGGCTCCTTCAATTAACGTTCTGTTCTTCCTTTCAGCCACTCCATTCTGTTGCGGAGTATACGGAGCGCTGTACTGGTGTTCAATCCCTTTCTGAAGGCAGAAGATCTCCATCTCAAAATTCTTAAACTCAGTTCCATTGTCACTCCTGATGAACTTAACCCTTTTATTCATAACGTTCTCAACTTTGGTAATCAAATTCTTCACCATCTGAGCCGTTTCATCTTTTGATTTCAGGAAATATACCCACGAATATCGTGAGTAATCATTAGTGATCACCAAGCAGTATGAAGTACCACCTAGACTTTTTGCATTCACGGGACCGAAGAGATCCATGTGAAGCAATTCTAGAGTACTGACAATAGAATTGACCTTCTTGGTGTGATGGGATTTCTTGTGCTTCTTTCCCTTCTTGCACGCTAGACATTTGTCTTCAAAGTTGAAACTTTTCAAGGGAACGCCCAGCACAAGTCCATTCTTGACAATGTGGTTCATCTTCCGAAGATGAATGTGCCCCATTCTTCTATGCCACAATTTGGACTCCGATTCGCTCGCTTTTGTCATAAGGCATGATTCTTCTGTGGCCTTTTCAGTCGACCTCATATCCATAATATACGTATTCCTCTCACGTGGAGCCTTCATCACAATCCACTCCTCTGGTATCTGAAAACCAGGATGTAACACAATCGCCTCATTCTTTGTAAAATGTACGGTGTACTCCTTATCACAGATCTGCGATACACTCAGCAGATTGTGCTTCAATTCTTCGACAAAGTTTACTTTTTCTAGAGTCATCTTTCCATTAGACACAGTTCCCATTCCTGTAATCTTGCCTCCACTTTCTCCAGCAAAGCTCACTCTCCCTCCTTGAACAGGTTTCAAATCGTGTAACAAGTTTTTGTTACCCGTCATGTGCCGGGAACAGCCGCTATCCACAACCCATAGGTTGTTTGCAGCCCTGTTCAACTGTTCCTGCACGATAAAAGCAAAAGATTAGAATCTAGGGACCCAAGACCAATTGGTCTTGGATTTATACATCCCGAACCTTGGCTTTCCAAAGTTAGTCTCTGTATAATTCCTGTAAGTCCTATTAGTATACCTCCTTGTAGATTGATTGTGAGGCCTTCCAAACCTTTGTGAATTAAAAGAATTATAGCTTGTGGTTTGGTTATTAGCAGTGTAAAACTGAGATTGGTTTCTTTGAAAACCTGAATTAGTCACATTTCTGAATTTTGAATGGTTTTCATTTTTACCAGTATTATGATTACCATTAGACTTATTCTCAGTTTTAGTAGGCCTCACACCTCTGAATCTTTACTTCAGAGGGCAATCTGCAACTAGGTGCCCTAATTGATTACACCTAAAACAACACCTATGTTCAACATTTTTATCAACAGGTGTTTTAGATGTCGAGGCATTATTACCGCCCGTTTGTCTCACATAAGGTGGGACATACGGGTTTAGCGGAGAACTCTTTTTAGTTGTTTTATCTTTCTCTCCACTATCTGGCAATACCGCCTCCTCTTTTGCCTTACCAGGCTCGGATGACTTATCCGAACTTGATGAGACTGGACTCGGATCAGAAATTTTAACACTTGAAACAGGTGAACTTGTTTCGCCTCTACTAACATCTGATTCTTTACTAGTTACTTTAATTGGAACTGTCTGAACAACCTCAAAGTCAACAGATTTCTGAACACTAGGATTAAAAGTGTAATTGTGATTATAAGGTGGTGGAACCTCATGATAACCAATTCCTCCCCTCTTAACAGAGGAACCTTGATCACTAACAAGGTGATCAAGAATAGCAGAGGAATTTCTGAACTGCTCAAGTTTTCTATTCAGTTCCACCACTTTCACCTGGTGATCAGCAATCTGTTTTTCTCTTTCAGCTATTAGCTTGGTTTTTTCTTCCAAAACTTCATAGCTTAAATCAATCACTTGTATTTTTTCAGCAAGTTTTGCTTTTAGACTTTTAATATCCTTTTCACAAGCTTTTATTTTAACTTTATAGCTATTTTCTCTTGCTTTAGTAAAGTGATGATCTTCCTTTAAAGTTTTAAACTCAGCATCCAAACCAACATACTGATCAGTTATAGTTGCTAATTGCTCAGACAAGTTTTCACATTTAGAACAAGTAGGTTTAGAACATACCTCGGAGAGCTGGTCTTTAACATCTGCCATGAGAGCTTTTTCTTCTCCGGTAACCTTCTCATTTCCTTCAGTTTCAACCTTCGCCAAATTGGCCTGTTCGAAAGTTTCTTCAGAATGCAGGTTCCAGTTGTATTCACCATCTTCTCTGGAAATCATGGCACTATAATCTTTAGAACCCCCATTATGCTGTGTAGACTTGCCTTGACCACGTTCTACACGCTCATTTCTGCACTCCTTAGCAAAGTGGCCGTTTTGCTGACAGTTGTAGCATCTTACCTTCGTCTTGTCAAACCCTGGCCTTCCACCGACAAACTTTCTTCCGGTCTTTTTCATAAACCTTTTCACTCTTCTCACGATCATAGCCATCTGCCATTGCAGATCCATTTCTTCCAGATCATCAGCATCAATCTGGTCATAGTCTTCATCCAACATAGCTGGATCAACAATCTTCCCCTGAATGTAGTTCTCATAGGAAGCAATAAAAGAAGCATAGAGAGCAAACTGCTCTTCAGCAGATTTGACACTCAAAGGCATCTTAGAGTAGTTGTTGCTAGGAATACTTGGAGAGCAACTACTCTTGCTTGCTTGCGGTTTAGAAGCACTAGATCCACCTGCTACAAAGCAAACATCACCATTCGTGTTGACTGACACATGCCCCTCATGTGATGAGTTGGCACCCGACTCTCCCTTCGAGTAGTAGGCAGCTGATTCAGTCTTCGAACCTGAACTAGAGTTGACTTTAGCACCATACATACCTGGATCTTGAACCTGATCCGTAGGTGTCTCCTTTCTAACCATGTTAAGCTCAAAGGTTCGGAGCTTGTTGACTGCCGTTTCCAGATCATATTGGGGAAAGTCTTTGTCTTCCCTCATCAGCACCGTGTACATCTCCCATTTTGGTGGGAGAGCATCAAGAAGCTTCTCAACTATCTCTTCTTCTCGGTAAGAAATTGAATAGTTGCTCAGTTCAGTCATCAGATGATAATATCGGGTGATGATATCATCTAGAGATTCATTCTTCAAATACTTGAAGACTGAGAACTGGGTTTTGAGCAATTTGATCTTCGAAGCACGGATTCCCACATTTCCTTCAAACCGGTTCTCAAGGGCTTCCCAAAGCTCTCTTGCTGTCTTGTACTTTCTAAACGTATGAAGGATCTCTTGTGGAAGAGCCATAGTGATAGCAGCATGAGCCTTGCTCTCGGCCTCATACATCTTTTCTCTTCATCTTCCATTTTGCTGTACTTCTTGATCTGATCACGACCTTCGTACTCCATAGTTGGTGGAATATAACCATCCTGGATGCATACCCACATCTTTGCATCCTGGTACTTGACATATTGTTCGAACCGATCCTTCCATGCAACGAAATCGGTTCCCTTCAGCAACCTTGGTGCTTTTGTAGCTGAGCCTGCTTCTACTTCCATCTTTACTAACTCAGAGATGTTAATTGATGACATCTTTCTCGAAAACTAAGAAACCCGAAAAAATCAAAAAAAATTTCTTCTGAAAAGTACTGTAGGCAAAGTTACGGATAACTTCGCATAGACTTAACTTCGCTGGATCTTTCTTAAATTCTTCTGAAAAGTACTGTAGGCGAAGTTACGTATAACTTCGCTTAGACTTAACTTCGCTGGATCTTTCTTAAATTCGCGTGACTTGGCGAAGTTGAGTGTAACTTCGCTTAGGGTAAGCGAACTTAGGAAGTAGGCGAGGTTGTAGAGAACTTCGCTTGAGATAGGCGAACTTGAGAAGGTAGGCGAAGTTGTTGATAACTTCGCTTAACCTTATATCTTCGCCGAAACCCTACGAACAGTGACGGCAACTTCGCCTGATGAACACGAAGTTTCTGCAGATCTGATTTCTGGGCTTTTCGAGGTTTTTGACGGTGTAAAGGGTTGAATACGATGGTAGGAGGTAAGAATGACACAAAAACACAGAAAACACGTCCCGCGAATAGTCGAAACGGGACGATTTCTACACCCGCGTGAATATCCCGAACCACACAATCGAGCCGAAGCTCTGATACCAATTGTAGGTTCCCTGGATGGATCTGCACGGGATATCTCGATCTACGTAGGTGCGGAATCCCTGCGTAGGTCGTTACGAGCGTAGAAGACACGAATAGATCAAACACGATACGATAAACAAACACGTTATATTATAACCAAAACACGTGATACAATATCACTATTACAGACACGAACTCTCGTCCTCACGTTATAGCTCTCGTAACTTCGATAATGATCACACTAACTCCTTTTTCTAAGCTAAGCCGTAACCTATATAAATACACGACAACTTCGCCTGGCATGTTCAGGCGAAGTTGTCCATAACTTCGCTTGACTAACAAGTTCGCCTAAACAGCGAACTTGTTAGTAACTTCGCTTAAGACATATAAAACATAATTAATCATTACAGACTCGATTACAGACACTAGACTATGAACTACTGACATTATGCACCAACAGCGACCACATCGCGACACGTAGGTGTTTTGGATAAAAATCAGCTAAGGATAATGTATCCAAATCCGTAATTGTGAGGTTTAGTGATACGATGATGATAATGATTGTACGAACGGAATAAGGTTGAACAACGTGATTTGTTGCGAGGAAAAACCTTTTGATCTTGTTCAGATCAAAAGAAAAAAACCCCGGGTGATGACAACTCGTCGATCACCAATTTATTAATCAAAAAAGGTTACAAGTGTTTGGAGATTGTGATCGATATTACAATGATTGCTAGTGAGTAGAGAGAATTTTGAGTTATGCTCTTAGTGTGTGTGTATACAAGTGAGTCCTAATCGATCATTATCTTGATGTTTATAAAGGAAATTATACATAATAATAGCTCCTAACTATCCACCACTCTTCCATAACTCCTCTAACGTTCGTTTGACCATGTGCAAAGAGCTTTCCAGTAGCGAATATTAAGGTAGAATCAGTCATAGAGTCGTTGCTCTTGTTGAATAATAACCTGCACACGTGAAACAATTATTAATAATACCAACCTCTGAGGATCCTTGATCTTCGACATGGCTCTGGAACTCTTCAAGAGGATAACTGATCCAGACACATCTTCAAGGATAACATATCCTCAGCATTGAAAATATCAGTCCTAACAATTGCCCCCAAAATGGCGGGTGTTTATGCTTTACAGTTGGCATTTTGAAATTTGAATCTTCTGCGAAAACTGGATGATTAGACGCTTTCCAGAAATATTTACCATCCAGCCCTTGATATTAATCATAACCGCCTATATATGCCGTTCCTATATATTTTATAACCACATATCCAAGTGACAGATCATGTATCCTTTCTTTTCTCTGTTATTTTCTTTGCTTTGATAATAATGTCTGTCACTTCGTCTTCTTTACCTCCTTCTAAACTGTCCAACCAATCTTCCGATGACTCTGGGTTGTCGGAGATGGAACCACAAAACCTAATAGCCAACCCTTCTATCGAAATCTGCAAACTCAAGGATCCCGAAGTCGATGAGTTCCGTTCTTTGTTTCCGCCAGAAGCCACGTTCCGACTGTACGACTCCAGCATCCGTTGCGACGTATTCTCACAGACTTGGGTGTGTTTTCCGGCTTTCCCTTTCCTTATTGGTTATCATTATCCGTTCCCTTCTTTCACACAAAGCTTCTTTGACTCCACTGGCATGTCCTACATCCAGGCTATGCCGATGCTTTGGAGAGTGTTAGGAACCATCGAAAGAATTATTAAGGATGAAAAAATCGATTTCGGTCTTCTAGAGTTATCCTATTTGTATACTCTCACTACCCATAATCCAGCCCGATTCATTTTCAAATCCAAGCCTCGACAACCCCATCCGCTTCTAAAGGTCACTTTGAATGATTCCTTTTGGAGAAATCAATTCTTCTTCGTCAGACGTGTTTCCATACCTGGTGGGGCTGACCTTCCCTCAAAATGGGTTAGAAAGGGTAGGATCCCGGATCCTTAAAAACGATAGGATCCTTGATGATTAATCTAACTTTGATTTTTCTTTTTATTTTACAGTTGAGAACTTCGCTTCCTTGGCTAAGCTACCTGGAACAGAGGAGAAAACAAAGCGGTTCCTTGCACTGGATTATGATGTTAGAACTTTTTAAGCCCGGTTTATTGAAGCTTTTTGTGAGATCTCCTCAGATTCCAATATGTCAAGTAAGTTTAATATAATAATTTTGAAATAAATAAATAAAATTATATAGAATACTTATCTGTTAACTTAACCTTGTAGGCGCTAAGAAGTCTCAGAAATCTGCTAGCAAGTTCTCCTTGGAAGACATCGATAGTATGATCAGTCCTCAAGACATTAAGAAGGAAACTCTGAAGGAAACAGCTAGTTCCGAGCCTAAGACCGCAACTACCAGAGCTAAGTCAGCCGCTTCCAATAGAAAGAGGTCCTCTGATCCCGAAACCCACTATGACATGGTCCTCACTGCAAGTATCCTGTATCCTGCTATATTGAATTTAAGGATCCAATATCCTTCGAATCCTTGCTTAATGGTCGGTTTACAGGCTATGAATGCTTACAAAGAGCATTACGAAAAGATTGTAAGCCAAATGAGTGACAAGTTGTCTGGGTTAGGGAATGCGGTGGTCAACAAGGATAAAGCTTTAGCCCAACTCAAGAGGCAGCTAGAGGATTAGATATCCACAGAAGATGCCAAGCGCCAAGAAGAAGTCAAGCAAGTGAAAGAAGAGGCTAAGATGTGGGCAACCAGGTTGGTGCTGCAAGCAAGGATTAAGATGACGATGGAGGTCGATGATCTTGCTTTTGATAAGGCTACTTGGAATGTGCAGAAGTGGAAGACTACTCTGGCAGCTCTTGGTGGCGATGAAGACGTGGAGATGGCTGAGGAGAAAGAGGCTGGCACGAGCAGAGTCAAGGATGTGGCTGAAGCCGGTGAATGAGCAGGTGCTGCGGACGGTGAAGATGCAGCTTGAATGGGAGATGAAGGATATTGAAGACAAGGCCAGGGCCCTTTTTTTATGTTGATGTTTTCCTAGATAATGGTATATGGTTTGTAACAGACAATAGTAATTAGGATTTAAGGATCACTGATCCTCAAGACAATTCTCAGGGGTACCGAAGGTGGATGGATCCTCTGTTTGTGGGGTGAAGCCTTTGGTATCTCTGACTTTTATTTTCCTACACTTATGAACAATTAGTACTACTTACTTAACCCGGGTGGATGGTCCATCTTTTGTATGGTGAAATCCGGGTTAAGGATTTTGGATAAGTCCAAGTGACTTACGTTTAATAATATAAATCTTTTAATTAACTATCTGTTTGTTATCTATTATTTTGCAAGTTTATTTCATATAATCTTAGCTTTATTGAGAGTCTTAAGAAATAATTCTGAGTAAAATTTTTAGGATAGAATATCCTTAAGAAAAAGCGACTATAGAAATTTTTGGATATAATATCCTTAGAAAAATAATTAAAAGAAAAATTTTAAGGATAGAATATCCTTATAAAATCAATTCAAAGATTTAAAATCTTTAAACAAAAAGATTTATAAGGATCCTAGGCAAACCAATATAAATTTGTAAGTAGAAACCATACCATAAGGTCTAAGTAGACCTAGGTTACCATAAGTACGGAACCTTCGGTGATCCTTGTAGAAACAAGCTAAGGATCTTGAATCCATAAGTCTTGATTCTTGTTATTGAACTAATAACATCTGTTGCAAAGAGCTCATAAGATTAATTGGGGTTAAACCCGTTAAGCTGGGGACAAGCCCAAATAATAAACTAGGGACACGCCCGTGCAACTGGGGACAAGCCCGTGAGCTGGTGTTAAACTGGGGACAAGCCCAAACTGGGGAATGGCCCAAGGATACTGATGTCAATTGGGGACTCGCCCAAACCGGGATTTAGCCCAAATGTGAGTGACGTGAAAACGCCAAAACCTTAGCTAACATGAAAATGTTAGAAACCTTTGTCTTGAAATAACGTGAAAACGTTATAAACCGGTGTTATGGTACGTCTACCATAAATCGTAGGATCATCCATATAGCCGAAAGCAACAAAATTGTCAGCCACTAAACGTGTACTTGTCCCGCTTCCCCCGACTATAAGTTGGATAGCGTGCGCTCCAGGCGAGAGTGTAGAAACTCTAATTTATAAGAATGGTGAAAACCTTTAAACCTTAGGGGATATGACCATCGGGGGTCATACCCAATCATGGGTTAGGCCAAGGAAAAGAGTAAAGTACCTTAAACATAAAGGAGAGGTGGCCAACCTCTTGATCATTGAATATCTCATTAATATCCGGCACTTTTACTTAAAACTTGGAAGAGACAAATCGTTAAGAATACATTATCCTTAAATTAATAATAATATATTGAAAAGAATAAGTAATCAGATAGATATTACCAATTTTGGGATCCTTGATCCTTTAAGGATACTTGATCCTTAGAGGATACTTGATCCTGATTAGAAAAAGTATTTCTTGAGGTGGATAGCATTCCACGCTCTTAGTAACCTGTTGTCTTCCATAGTGAGCAAATGATATGCCCCCTTTCCTGCTTCCGACTCGATCAGATAAGGACCTTCCCATTTGGGTGCTAAATTCGCATCAGCCGGATTGGTTATGTTTTGGAAGGCTTTCCTCAAAACTAAATCTCCTTCTTGAAATCTTCTGATTCAGATATTCTTTTTGTATGCCCCAACTACCCTTTGTTGATAAGCTGCCATTCTAATCTTGGCTAGGTCTCTGAGTTCTTCAACAGTATCTAAGTCTTCAAGAAGGATTTCTTCATTGACCTCAGGAACACGGATACTTGTTCTGGCTGTCCAAACCACCATTTCTGTAGGGATAACTGCTTCTGACCCAAACACTAATAAGAAGGGTGTTTGGCCCGTTGCATTCTTAGGTGTTGTCCTGTCAGCCCAAATAACATAAGGTAGCTCTTCAGCCCACTTTCCTTTCTTGGATCCTAGCTTCTTTTTCAGGTTGTTGATGAGGATCTTGTTACTTGACTCTGCTTAGCCATTTGCTTGAGGATGCACTGGAGTAGATGTAATCATCTTGATGCCCCAACTGTCACAAACGTTATTGGTTCTTTTCTCGATAATTTGGGAACCATTGTCACAAATAATTTATGAAGGAATGCCAAATCTAGTAATAATATTTCTTTTAATGAAGGATATCACCTCTTTTTCTCGAACTTGAACAAAAGCTTATGCCTCTATCCATTTTGAAAAGTAGTCAGTCATTGCAAGCATGAATACTTTTCCTCCTGGTGCCTTAGGCAGTTTACCCACTATATCCATGCCCCACTTCATAAAAGGTCATGATGAGGATATAGGATACATAGGCTCTGCTGGTTAATGTAGGATGTTCGCATGCCTTTGACAAGCATCACACTTCTTTGAGTATTCCATGGAATCTCTCTTCATTGTTGGCCAGAAATATCCTGTTATTAGAATCCTAGAAAACAGGGCTCTACCTCCAGTGTGAGTACCACAATCACCTTCGTGAAAGTCTTTGAGCACCTCTTGAATTTCAGGATCCTTGATGCACCTCAAGTATATACCTGCAAGAGATTTTCTGTATAGCATATCATCAAATAAAATATATTGTGATACCTTGAGTTTGAAGGTTTTTGGATTTTCCGTAGCTGGGATCTCTCCATCTTGAATTTATTTTTTGATAGGGAGGATCCAGGATCCCTGGCTATCTGAGGATGATGGATCCCAAAGTACAATCTGTTTGTCAGTTGTTATCTCCCCAACTTCTTGTTCTCCTATTGCTGGCGAGAGTATATGGATGATTGGGATCTTCGTATCTTCTGGAATTTTCAAGGATGAGGCTAAATTAGCTAAGGCATCTGCCCCAACATTTTCCTCTCTTGGTACCTGTATGATACTAAACAACTCAAAGGATTTTGCTAATTCCTTCACAACTTCTAAATATTTGATCATTTTCTCACCTTTCACGGTATAAGAACCGTTAAAGTGGTTAGTTATAAGTAAAGAATCCATATAAACTTGAAGATACCCGATCCTTATTTGTTTGGCTAAAAGTAAACCTGCGATGAGTGCTTCATACTCTGCCTCGTTGTTGGTGGCTTGGAATGCACATGCAATGGACTGGGGTATTATGTCCCCCTGTGGCGATTTCAGTAGTATGCCCAATCCCGTTCCTCTTACGTTGGATGCTCCGTCTGTAAAGAGGATCCAAGGATCCTTGGTTTCTTCTAGTTGTTGGACTTCTAAATCAGCTTTCTTTTGCATGTCACTGCTGAAATCAGCCACAAAGTCTGCTAGTGCCTGTGATTTGATAGCTGTTCTAGGCTCATACTGAATGTCATATGCACTCAGCTTCACAGCCCACTTGGCCATTCTACCTGACAATTCGGGCTTTCTGAGAACATTCTTAACAAGATAGTTAGTTCTTAAAATAATAGTATGAGTCTCAAAATAATGTCTTAATTTAGTGGAAGCCATAATAAGTGCAAGAATTAATTTTTCTAAATGAGAATACCTGGCTTCTGCATCTAATAGACTTTTACTCACATAATAAACGGGATGTTGTTCACCTTCATGATCCTTCACAAGGACAGCACTTACAGCATTTCCTGAAACAACTAGGTAGAGATATAAGGATTCTCCATCCACATGCTTCATTAGAGCTGGAGCTGAGGATAAGTAATCCTTTAATGATTTGAGGGCGACTTCATGCTTCTCTGTCCATTCAAACTTCTTGTTTTTCCTAAGGATGTCGTAGAAGTCTTTGCACTTCTCCGAGGATCTGGAAATGAATCTGTTGAGAGCAGCTATTCTCCCCGTCAATCTTTGGACATCCTTAGCATTCGCAGGAGACTTCAAGTTGACGATGGCTTCTATCTGCTCAGGGCTTCCTTCTATTCCTCTTTTGGTCACCATGTATCCTAGGAATTTCCTAGCCTTGACACCAAAGTGGCATTTTGAAGGATTCAGTTTCATATTGTACTGATCCAGGATGTTGAAAGCTTCTTCAAGATCTTTGAGATGATCCTCAGCTCTCTTTGACTTCACCACCATGTCATCTATGTAGACTTTCATGGTTTTGCCTAGCTGATCCTTGAACATCATGTTGACCAGTCTTTGGTATGTTGCCCCTGCATTTCTTAGTTCGAACGGTATAGCAATATAACAGTATATGCCGGTAGGAGTCATGAATGTTGTATCCTCTTGATCAAATGGTTCCATCTGAATTTGTTGAAATCCATAGGAAGCATCCATAAAGGTGAGCATCTCATGTCCTACCGTTGCAACCACCATGGAATCTATATGGGGTAACGGGAAAGGATCCTTGGGGCATACCTTGTTTAAATCAGTAAAATCGACACACACCCTCCACTTTCCATTCTTTTTAGAAACAACCACATTAGCTAACCATCGAGGATACTTAACCTCTCTGATCATACCGTCCTTAAGAAGTTTTTCAACTTCTTCTTGTATGATCGTGTTCCTCTCAGGAGCGAATTTCTTTCGCTTCTGATGGACGGGTTTAATAGAAAAAACAAAGTAACAATCAACCCATCATGATGAGGATCCTGGATGCTTGATTTATCTTCTTCATCGAAGAAGATCCTTTTGTCAGTCGTTAAGGTGGTGGACATAACCGGTCGTTCCCCGTTATCCAACTTGGTCTCTTTGGCCAGCCTCTTAGCTGCGGAGAAAGAAGTTTCACATATGTCTGAGCCACTGGAAATGAAGTTGATCACTTGAGCATCTGGTGGGAGCGGAGTCGCTTTTTGGGGAACCTCTTCAGGATCCTGGATCCTGGACTTCTTTCTTCCCAACAGCTCTTTGAAGTGACCCTTCCTCAGGAGGTCCCCAATTTCCCTCCTTAAACCGATGCAATCGTCCGTCGTGTGGCCAAAATCTTCATGGAAGGCACACCATTTGGACTTGTCTCTGAAGGTGGTTGACTTTTTGTTCTTTCGCGGCCACCTCGCTTTCTCACCTAGATCCTTCATGGCACAAATTAAACCATGAGTATCTACCGAGAAGCAATATTCTGAGATGCTGGGGTAATCCTCATCGTTATCCTCCTATTCAACAGCTCGAACGTTTTGATTGTTGAATTTGGAGTAGGGCTTCGATTTGTTGTTCTTGAATGAAAACCCTTGCTTCTTTTCGGGAGATTCTTGCTTTGTTTGATTCCCCAGACGATCCTGGATCCTCTTGTCATCTTCCAACCGTATGAATCTGAGTGCCCTGTTTCTGACTTCATCTAAGGACCTGCAGGGAGTCATCACAAGATGATCTAAAAAGGGGGAGCCCCTCTGAAATCCTATCTTGAATGCTTCAACAGCAGTAGCCATGTCAAGATTAGGGATTTCCATAGCTTCCCTGCCAAACCTCGTAACAAAATCCCTAAGGGATTCATCACTAGGTTGGATAACTCGGTATAAATCACTAGTTAACTTCTCAAATTTCCTACTACAGGAAAATTGACTGTTGAACAAGTTAACTAAGTGTGAGAAAGAAGTAACTGAAAAGGGAGGAAGACTTAGCAGCCATTTTAACACAGATCCTGTCAGTGTGGATCCGAAGCCCTTGCTCAAACAAGCTTCTTTAAGTCTCTCAGGAATATGATTGATCTCCATCCTTTCTCTGTATTGAGCCACATGCTTCTCAGGATAAGTAATCCCATCCTAAGTCTTCTTGTTGGGGGTCTGGAATCGCTTCGGGATTTCAGCATCACAGATAGGTGGAGCGAATCTAGATAACTTGTGGCTCCCTTCTGGTATCTCGGGAATTGGACGGATCACACTGGGTACGCTGAATATCATATCTTTAAGTTTTTGTAGTTACTTAGCCATAGATTGGTTGATACCTGCATCCTGCATGGAACCACGGTTAGCATTTAAGGATATAGGATCATATGAGTTACCTCTTAGTTGCGTAAAGGTTGGCATTCCAGAATAATGGCTGAGATAAGAAGTGTCTACTACAGGAGTTGGTCCACCGGAAGCGATGGTCTGCATGGGGATTATATCTCCTTCATGGATGTCACACCCCGGCTTAGGGCCTAGGCGTATGACCAAAAGTTGGTACATGTTTTGTAAATATATCAGAGTTGCAGTTTATTTTAGCGGAAGACTTTGGTTATAAAAATATTAATTTATTTGAAAGCTTCTCAGATAATAACTACCTGAGTGTTTGATTTATAAATCATGTTTAAATCTTGTTTATAATATTATTAAAACTGAGCCATCACTACCTTGCGAGCGTCTATCTTCATGAATGACTATATCCCTTGCTACCTGTGCTAATATGTTTCCCTGAAATGTGGGGAAAAATACGTCAGCTATATGCTGGTGAACACGTATGACTCAATAAAACATTTTGAATGACGATTACAATACAAACATAGTTTTCCTGACAACCTCAGCGGAAGCATTACTACATCCAGTATATGTACCACTGCCCTACATACATAACAGTATTCTCCGAGCCAAACGGCCCTGAACAGAGAACTGGTCATGACCGTTGCAGCCCGCGGCTTCTTTGCCTTTGATTGATTGATTGGGCTTTAACAGTTATGTTTGGATCCATACACATGCGTATTCGGTCTGAGTTGATTTTATTCTCTACTTTGTATTATAACGCTTTAGAGATTGCATGATCTCATGTAGACATTGATTGACTCGTTAAGACAAACACCCGTTCATCTCATTGAGTATAAATATGATTTGACTGATTGAAAAGGGTAACGTATTCACGTTATAAAAGGTTTGAACTTATTCACCTGTGATTATCTGATCTGAATGATATGGTGATCTCGTTTGAAACCTTGACTGTGAATGATTGATTGACTGATTGATGATTGACCTATTATAAAATAGGTTTATACAAATATCCATATCGTTACTTGATCCGGCTACAGACCCTTAGTCTGGTTTTGATAGCTTTAAACCTTGATTGATCATTTGTTTGAATAAAATATTGAGAAATATAGTCTTTTTATTTATTTACCAAATCATATGCTGAGTTTCTTCTTCATGAAGAAACATCTATAATCTGCTTCTTCTTCAAGAAGAAACATTCATTGACTACTAGTATTGAATGTAAAATCTTATGTTTCTTAATCATAAAGAAACAATGTTTTTACTATATTCCTTGTGTATTAAATGCTATGTTTCTTATTCGTTAAGAAACTATATTTTGACTATATCCTTATGAATGAAAAATATATGTTTCTTTAATTGTAAAGAAACATTACTTTAATCCTTGTATGTTAAAGCTTATGTAAACATATTTATGATCAAGGTTTGGGCTATACCCTTGACTATGGTCCAAGCCATATAAAATAATGAATTAGACAGAACCCCTACCTTACATGGCATTCGGAGTTTGATTACTAAGATTGATTGAGCAGCACCTCTACTTTCTAATGCATACTAGAGCTTAGACTGTCGGAACCTTAGAGCTTGGCATGAACTTCAAGGTTGACACGCGAAACGAGGCGACATATGGTGTTCGTCGGGTCTTGCACGTACTTCGGCATAGATTTTCGGGTTATTCTCGTGTGGCACGCACTTCGAAGTATCGTCGGTATATGGCACGGATTACAAGGTGACGACTGTCGGGTCGGGGCACGGAAACCGTGGTAGTGAGAGAGTAAATATAGAGAGAGAAAGAATTTTGGTGTGAGAAGGAATGAGTCGTGAGCCCCCCTTTTATAGGCTGAACTTGCAACCCATCGCGATACGCGATGGGTCTTGGTAACCCGTCGCGTATCGCGGCGCTGCATAATATACGCCGCCATACTAGCTAGAAGCTGCCACGTGTCCTACTGACTCATCAAGGTCCATCGCGATACGCGATGACCTGTGTTCTAGGGTCATCGCATAGCGCGATGGGTCCCTGAACTCCAATTTTCACTTTTAGTCCTTTGTCTCTTGGTAGCTTGTTACTTCTGGGTTTTACTCCAATTGTACAAAAATACTAAGGCGGCTCTCAAGCGGTGATACGAGCGTGCGAAGTGCAAAGTGCGCCATCAAAGAGCCACATTGCGCCCATCGCCCTTTGCCTGAGCCCAAGCCTGTGCGTGTGCGCGTCGGGTGCTTCGCACCCTCCGCTAGGACCACTGGTGCATGCTAGGCATATAAGAATATTATAATGGAAACTCTCTTAATTATAAAGAGTTTTCATTTCTTTACCACTTTCCATGTGGGATGGGATTTTATTCCTTATTTATATCTAGATGGAAGACTTCCATTTTCTTACATTTTTCCATGTGGGATGATATTTCCTTATTCCATATTACTAACATAAGATGACTTTATTTATGGGATATTTTATTTCCTTATAGAATGATATTGTTTTCTTTAAATTTTCGCAACACTTATTTTAGGGAATAATTTTGATCCTTCAACTTTACTTAGTTGTCAAATTTGGATCAAAATTTTGAGGATGTTACAATGGACCTCGGATGACCTTTGATATTGAACCCCTGAGGATCCTTGATCCTGGAAGAAGGATCTTTGACTGGGGATGAAGGATCCTAATGGTTGAGAGTTGAAGGATCCTTGAAGATACAGTCCGGATGATCCTGGTTGAAGGATGGATGATCCTTGCTGAAAGATTGAGGATCCTTGAGCTAGTTGACCCATGGACCCGGTTGAAGGATAGATGATCCTTGCTGAAAGGTTGAGGATCCTTGAGCTAGTTGACCCATGGACCCCGGTTGGAGGATGGATGATCCTTGCGCATGTTGAGCCAAGGATCCTAGTGTAGTAAAATCCAGCACCCTAGGCACTAGAGGAGTCTGATCATCTACTGGCCTCTTAGTCCTCTTGAGATCTTCTATCTCCCGAAGGATCCTCTGGTTAGTCTTGGTTTGCTGCTCCATATACGCTTTGACCTGCGAAAACATATTAGAAACATCATTGTTAGTATTAACTACCGAAGTAGCAGCAGTAGTTTTCGAGCTCTGGAAGACTGGTAGTTGTGTCTTGTTTACAGCAGCAGCAGCCCTTGTTGTGCCCGTGATTGGCGGAGACATCGGCGGCAAGGTTCTTGATGAGAGAGGAACCGAAGATGGCATGGTTGATGAAGCAGAGGTTGATTGAGAAGCCATTGATAGTGATATGGGTATGAAAATATTGAAATTGATAGGAATAATCTGGATTATAGCACCGATTGCCCCATGGTGGGCGCCAAATTGATTTGGATAAAAATCAGCTAAGGATAATGTATCCAAATCCGTAATTGTGAGGTTTAGTGCTACGATGATGATAATGATTGTACGAACGAAATAAGGTTGAACAACGTGATTTGTTGCAAGAAAAACCCTTTGATCTTGTTCATATCAAAAGAAAAAAACCCCGGGTGATGACAACTCGTCGATCACCAATTTATTAATCAAAAAAGGTTACAAGTGTTTGGAGATTGTGATCGATATTACAATGATTGCTAGTGAGTAGAAAGAATTTTGAGTTCTGCTCTTAGTGTGTGTGTATACAAGTGAGTCCTAATCGATCATTATCTCGATGTTTATAAAGGAAATTATACATAACAATAACTCCTAACTATCCGCCACTCTTCCATAACTCCTCTAACGTTCGTTTGACCACGTGCTGAGAGCTTTCCAGTAGCGAATATTAAGGTAGACTCAGTCATAGAGTCGTTGCTCTTGTTGAATAATAACCTGCACACGTGAAACAATTATACCAACCTCTGAGGATCCTTGATCTTCGACATGGCTCTGGAACTCTTCAAGTGGATAACTGATCCAGACACATCTTCAAGGATAACATATCCTCAGCATTGAAAATATCAGTCCTAACAGTAGGATTTTTATGTTTTTGTTTATATATATATATATATATATTGGGAGAGGATCATGAGAGAACTCCATTTTATGGAGAGAACTAGAGAACTAATAATGAAGTATTTTTAATTTAATTAAAAAAAATATTTTTAAATTTTTTTCTTTCATCCTTCTTATATGTTGTTATTCTTCACCACAAAAAAATATAAAAATATAAAAAAAATAATAAAAAAAATAAACGTTGTAATGCATATATGCAATACATCGACTTTTTTATAATGCATATTTGCAATAGTGTGCATTTTGATATTTGAAATAGTGTTGAGTAGCATATATATATAGTTGTTTGTATTGTATATTTGCAATAGTGTTATATTATATACAAAAATTAAAAAAAAATCGATATAATGCATATGTGCATTAGTGTTGTATTACATATATGCAATAATGTGTTTTGCATACAATTATTAGTGTCGTATATTCATATATTCAATAGTGTGTATTAGATAATGTATTTGTGTTGAATTATGTGCAAGAAAACACTATTTTATATATAAAATACACATTAATGCACATACGCATTAAAATCGGCGGTTTTTTTAGGAACAATATCATCTTATTAGAATGAGGAAAGAAAAAAAAATCACAAAATAATTTTTTTAAAATAGTTAAAAAAAATTCTTCACTAGTTCTCTCTTTAAGAGGAGTTCTCTCTAGATCTCACCCCTATATATATATATATATATATATATATATATATAGGGAGAGGATCATGAGAGAACTCCATTTTATGGAGAGAACTAGAGAACTAATAATGAAGTAGTTTTAATTTAATTAAAAAAAATATTTTTTAAATTTTTTTTCTTTCATCATTCTTATATGTTGTTATTCTTCACCACAAAAAAAATAAAAAAAATTAACGAGTAATGCATATATGCCCACCGACTTTTTTTTTTATAATGCATATGTGCAATAGTGTGCATTCTGATATTTGATATAGTGTTGAATAACATATTTATAGTTGTTTGTATTGTATATTTGCAATAGTGTTATATTATATACAAAAATTAAAAAAAATCGATATAGTGCATATGTGCATTAGTGTTGTATTACATATATGCGATAATGTGTTTTGCATACAATTATTAGTGTTGTATTTGCATATATTCAATAGTGTGTATTGGATAATGCAATTGTGTTGTATTATATGCAATAAAACACTATTGTATATATGCAATAGGCATTAGTGCACATATGCACTACAATACTACACCAACAAGTTGTTAATTTTTTTTATTTTTTTAGTATCAATATCATCTTATTAGAATGAGGAAAGAAAAAAAATCACAAAATAATTTTTTTAAAAATAGTTAAAAATAATTCTTTACTAGTTCTCTAGTTCTCTCTTTAAGAGGAGTTCTCTCTAGATCCCACCCCTATATATATATATATACTAGTTTTTATCCGCCGTATTACGGGGGTTGTTTTACATTATTCATTTTTAATATTTATATATTTTTTTTAAATTTTAATTTTATTTATTGTAAGAAAGTTAATAATATACTTGGGATTTGATGATGAAAGAGTTTTATAAATAAATGAGCAGTGACGGATCTAGAATCAAATGTCATGGGTTACATTCAAAATAAAATCAACTGTATTTCCTACAATGTAAACCAAACAAAAATAGAAAAATAGTGATAAATAAATTTAAACACATGGGTTGCATATTCCCCATTCGGTTTTTAAAAGCTTGAAATCGAGTCATTACATCGTTTTTTTTATCAAGAGTTTCTCTTTCGACCACACAAATTAAAGCATTGTTTAAATACTCATCACCCATTCGATTGCGCAAATTCGTCTTGATAAGCTTCATTTTAGAAAAACAACTTTCAACGGTTGCGGTTGTAACCGGTAAAACCAACGCTAGGTTCAGTATACGATTAACCAAAGGAAAAGTGACGTGTTTTATGATTTCCACCATTACACGAGCAAGGTCACACATTCCACTCATTTTTGCAGATGTATCATCTTCATTTAGGTGCTGTTTGTTTTTTAAGACAAAAACTGTCTGCAATCTGATTTCATCTGATTTTATATCTGCAACCGAAGATGTGTTCGGAAGGTCTGCAATCTGAAAATATAATACTGTTTGTTTTATAAACTGGATATCGTCTGCATAATCTGAAAATTAGTAACCTATCATATATATCACAATAGATAGAAGTCATTTAATGTTTGTAGACTGCTAAAATAATTGGTAGTGGTGTACGGACTATTGAAGTGGGTGGTGGTGTACGAACTATGGAAGTGGGTGGTGGTAGACGATTGTTGTAGGTGGTGAACGGTGGTGATGGATGGTTGTGGTGGGTGGTGGAGGGTGGTAGTGGACGGTGATGGTGGCCGATGGTATACTTATGATTTGGTGATAAATTGTTTCACAAATAAATGAGATGTTATAACCCGATTTAAAAGCTATATGGTTTTGATGAGACCCAAGACCCGTTTATTTCTTTTAATATAAAATTGGTTTATTAGTTATATATAATATTTATGAAAGTTAATAATATACTTATGGTTTGATGAGACCCAATACCCGTTTTTTTTTACTATAAAATTGGTTTTTTAATTTAAATAATATATATACCTTTTTTTAAAATAAATAAGATATTAATTTTGTGTATATCCTATTTTATAGGATTTTTACATCAATAATTTGGTGAGAATAATTTTTAATTTAATGAGATGTTATAAGCCGTTTAAGAAATATCTGGGTTTGGTAAGACCCATACCCATGAATTCGGGTCAAATGCATGAGAAGCCTCCATTTAAAAATCAAGCAAATCTGGTAACTCCATAAAAGGGGGGAGCGACCACATCGCGACACCTAGGATTTTTGGGTTTTCGTTTATATATATATTATATATATATATATAGAAAAGGGTTCAAATAAGAATAAGGAGTTTTCTAGAAATTGTAAGAACCAACAAATTTTTGACATTTGACATTACAAATTATGGTAAAAAAAAACAATTCTAGGAATCTATGTCGGTTATTGGTAATTTTAAATCTCAACAATTGATTAACATGATCCAATGGCTATGATTTATTCCTAGCCTTTCTAGGAAACTACTTCTTTTTAGGATAACCCCCTATATATATATATATATATATATATATATATATATATATATATATATATATGGTTAACATAAAAAACAACAACCAACCTAGCTAACTGGGCTAGGGTGTTAAGTAATTAATACACGAAATAGAAATTTCTTACACAAACTAGACGCATATCAGATTATGCCATGAACCCTAGAAATCCGAATTGATTAAATCCGTTGATGTTGATCGATTAGATGTTAGGGTTACTATTAATCGGACAAAGGCGAACACGGATACTGTACACAATTACCTCGAATTACGTTAAATGATGGGTTAATTATGGCGAACACCAGCCGGTTAAAGAGTTGACGAACGAACACCCAAACATCTATTATAGTTCGATTAAATAGAGGGTTTAGGACGACTACGGTTGAGTGATTGTGTCTAAGTCTAATTGGATTTATATAAACGTTTATATGAATGATGACTTAGGGTTAGGGTCGGCTTATTATAATACGAGTAAACAGAATCCTTTTGATCGAATTAACGTAATTAGGATGTCAGTTAGGCTGCAATAGGAAAGTATAACACGATCGTTGATTCAATTTCTATAATAGCGACAAGAATTGAGGTCCAAGACACCATATTGTATAAACGGGTTCAGAATACAGGTATAAACTTGGATCGGGTAAACGAGTTAACCAGATTTTTGGGTTATAGTATAAAAACTACAATTCAGACCCTATTGTTTGAAGATGGATACAAAGTGATATAATAGTGTAGTTTAGGGAAATTCTTGCCAAATTATGAAAGTTATATAATATATAATTAATTAAATAATAATATAATAATAGTTAATTTTCTCTATAAATGCGGTAAAATTTCCCGAACATCGAAATGGGTTGCGTTTTAATAAGAATATAGTTTTTGAAAAGTCCGAGTTGTTACACAATGGGTTAAAGTACCCGACCATTGTTATGACATAAACTGCATTCTAAAAAGAATTGAAAAAAATAAATGTTTAAATGGGTCAACCCAATTTCGTTTATCGAAAGATGTCAAACCAAACCGTTGAAATTTGAAATCAGATTTATTGAACCCTTTCAAAACAGTTTGGTTGGCCAAGTGGCAAATTTGTGCACTTTGACCAAGTAAAGTCAAACTACATGTCATAGTCATCTACATCTTCAACCTACATTTTAAATTGCTTTCTAGTTTCTAGGCACTTGAACGTAGATATGTCTCACCAACAAATTGTAACGTAGAAATCTAAAAAAAAAATATTTAAGATCAACACGTCCATAGTAAGTTTATGGATCTATACTAAGGCGGTCTTTCAAGTGAAATTGCCATGTTTGTGTACTGTAGTTTAGGGAGAGTTAATATTTCAAGTGTAAGTCTCTTCGTTTAATTTTCCTGTCACTAAAAGTTTCCAGCCAGTTCAAGGGAAAACTATTGATGATTGGCTTGATGGAATTTACTAAATTTCTTAACTGAGTTTATTGGTTTATGTTTATTTTATGCAGGGCTAAACAAAATATCAAATCTATGTTGGAGACACTTGCCGGCATGAATATAAAGATAAGGATCAAGTCAAAAACCCAAAACCAATATCTTAAGCTTTATATATAGTATTGGGCTCAAATGAGTAGTATAAATTTGAGAAACTTTTCTATTCTATACATGCATGTAATCACCATTAAGAAATTGGTTTATTTAGATGTTTATGATTTATGTGTTCTCGTGCTGGAGTTGAAGTATCTCATATGCCTCTACTCATTCACATTATTTAATTAATGTAGTTGTCACATTCACGTGTTGATGTTCCCGTTCACCGGACGAGTAAAATGCTAGTTTCATATGATTTTTAACGTTCACTTAATTGATGATGGGAAAAAAGTAAAGATAAGTGGGCCCAAGTGGTTAAAAATTCTAAAATATGGGTATAATTTCATCGCCCCCCCCCCCCCCTCCTCGCCTCATTTGTTGCCCGGGGGAGGGGGGTGTTCCATATTAAAATCGTCTCCGGCGTCCAATATTTGTCGCTCACTATGAACGACATTACACATAGCCTAAGTTGATTCTGTCAACATAGAGACCAAATTATAGTCAAATTAATCTTGTTATTAATACACCACATCTTTTGCTTTTTTTCTCCAATTAAAAGTAAGCAATAGAATAATCCGATTACAATTTTAAAGACTAATTCTCTTTTGGATTTACGGACATGACAAAATTTCCTTAATTAATTAACTGGAGCATTTTCCAAAGCCATGCTCGTCGATGAATTCATAGTGTAACCAAAAACATATATCACTTACACATAAACCACCAAATCTAAACCCTCCGACTCCATCCAATCTCCAATGGACACTAGCGAAACCCGCGGAGCCGAACCCACACTTTACATCCACTCAATCTCTCCCGCCTGCCGCCTTCTGCCTTCGTCGAGCCAATGGAACTCAATCGAAGTCAACTTCAACCTCTTCCCTCAAACTCGAAACACTTGGGATTACGAATCCATCCCTTCAAGATTCTCAAAGTCCGCTGATTTCAAACTAACAGTTATTAACAAGAAAAACTTCAAACGCTTCATATATGCTTCATTAGCCATTGTATCCCTCTTTATAATCCTATGCTTGTTGTTACATTTCTTGCCAAACAAGAATCGTCATCGTGGTGCAACAAAAGACTTGACACTAGCACTTAAACAGGCTCTCATTTTCTTCGATGCTCAGAAATGTACGCAAAACTTATATTTAATGGAAGGGTGTTGATATACAAACACCATACATCAACGTGATTGTCATATCATACGGGCTATATTATCATGTTTTGATATATGTGTCATATGCTGTCAATTCAAGTATGCACAAATAGGGCTATATGATTTTATTAGTGATCATATCAGTCAATTATTTGTCTATCAAACATATGATAGGTGTCATATAATTTTCCCCATATACAACCCATATAAAAATTTTCTTGTGTCATTCGGCTCATATAGACTATACAGCACGTATGACATGTAAATGGTGTCTTGATAGCGTGTCGGTGATGCTTGTATAGCTCAACAAAATGAAATAGTGACGGAAACTCTGTTGACGTTTTACTGACCATTATTCATCTTCTTTTCTTTTTGTTTTTGTCTTGGCAGCTGGGGTGTTGCCGAAAGATAACATGGTTAAGTTTCGAGGTGATTCTGGATTAGAGGACGGGAACAAAAGTCTCGTAGGTGGATTTTATGACTCGGGAAACAATATTAAGTTTAGCTTTCCTACAGCATATACGATCACATTGTTGAGTTGGTCTGTGATTGAATATCATCCGAAATATGAAGAAATAGGAGAACTCGATCATATCAAGAGTATAATCAGATGGGGCAGTGACTATTTGCTCAAGCTTTTTATCCATCCGAATGAAACTTCTCCTGGTTCAGCTACTTTGTTTTCACAGGTACACTAAAAACTCACAATTGCGATATGTTTTAGGGACAAATTAAGTTGATCTACTTAACTAACATTTTTAAGTGACATATGTCATAGTTAAACTAATTAGTTTCCTAACCTTAAATTTATAGGTAGGTGCCATGTCAAACAACAAAACGTCGACCGAGGACAATGACAATTGTTGGCAAAGACCAGAGGATATGAGATACACACGACCGGTTTCTAGTTGCGACCTGAATGCCTCAGATTTAGCTGGAGAGATTATTGCAGCACTTTCAGCAGCATCATTAGTTTTCAAGGAAGACAATAAATACTCAACTAATTTAACCAAAACCGCTATGGAGTTATTTGATATAGTCACAAAAGATGACCCCGGGTTTGTTCAAGGTATGTATACAACGAAAGAAGAATGCGGAGGACAAGCTAGAGGTTTCTATAACTCAACAGGGTACAAAGATGAGTTAGTTTGGGGAGGGACATGGTTATTTTTTGCGACAGGCAATACGAGCTATCTTAGATACGCTACTGAAAATCTTTTTTCGGCTAAAGAAGAAGAAGTATCGGTAGATAAAGGCATCTTCTATTGGAATAACAAGTTCACTGCTAACACGGTATGTATTCATGTCAATCCTGTGCTTCTAGTCTCCATTGATTTGCAAGTTTGACTTCTGTGATCCAACCTACCAATTTCTTCCCAAAGATCATGAATAAGTAATTCAATTTTTCTTTTTTTGAGTAAGAAGCATAACCAACTCGAATCATTGATTTATTATTACAAATTAAATGATAATGATATGACCACAGATAGATTAAATGGTTTTTCTCTCTAATTATTAAATTTCTTACTTTTTCCCTCTCTAATTATTGTAACTTAGGTATGCATATGCAGATTAGAGAATAAGAATGAATCTACTATATGAACACAAATAAATATATCAATTCAAGTATATAGGCTAATAGTTATGTTAATATTTTAGATAAATACGAAAATAAATGAATGTTTAATGTTGATTCTCAAAGTTTACATCATTTATGAGTTTGAATTGAAGGTTGCCTATCCAAGGGTCAGGGTTGAAGTCCCGTGGTCATCAAAAAAATTGTAATTTAGGAGTAGAGTAGAGAATGTGTGTGAGTTGCCATTCTAAAGTTAACACACACACACACATATATTATATACAGTCAGGAAAGATTTTGATGGTAGTGTCAATGATGTTATCCTTTTCAATAAGAACCAATTTTGCATATGGAATTTATGTAAAACAAAACATCAATTAGAGTTTTTTCTTGGTACATATATACTTATTTTTATCCATAGGTTTTGTTAACAAGGCTCAGATTCTTTAAAGATCTTGGATATCCATATGAAGAATCCTTCACATCATCAACTAACAACGTAGACTCGGTCATGTGTTCGTATTTGTCTCCTACTATGCATAAAACACAAGGTACTTTTGTATATTTTATATTGAATTACACGCATAAAGCACTCTTAATTTTTTTCTCTTGATACATATAGGTGGGCTGGTATTTCTAAAACCGGATCAGTATGCACCTCTTGAGTATACCGCAACCGCATCCTTTCTTAGCAAACTGTATAGCGACTATCTTGCTCTTTTGCCCAGGTCCAGTAGCAGTTGCACTGATGGTACTAGTTTTTCAGTTGAAACTTTGCAGGATTTCTCTATGTCTCAGGCAAGTGCTAAATTAATTATCATAATTGAATATGTTGAACAAATAATCTTTAGCAATAATAACAAAATTGATAAACACATGTTAAGTGGGACAAAAGAACTAGCTAGAATGAAGAACAACGGTTTTGATAAGTATTATTTTCTGAGTATTAAATACTTGAAAACTAGATCTCTTTATATAGAGATTACAATGAAAAAGAAAATAATAAACCTAATTAACCTAACTACTATAAGGCTATGTATTGTGGTTGAAGTCACCACCAAGATTTATCCTATCATATTGCGTCATATGACGCTAACTGGAGTTGATCCTTCGCCCCTAACCATTCGCGCCCTCCCTCACTTGAGCCTGTTGTGGTCCGCCAGCCGTTAGCTCACCCAAAACATCCCTTCACTCACCATCAGTGGCAGCAAGTGGGCTTGTGCCCCTGTTCGCCACAAGGTGTTATGGTGTTCACAAGTGACGTGGCTGAAGCCCCCTGTTCGCGCTCCCCTTCACCCTTCCACAATGGATAGTCTAATATTCAGACTAGCTAGTAAAACTAGCTAGTAACAGAATAATGACTAATTAAATGATAAATTAAATTATAATAACTACGTAAATAAATTCTGCCAACAGGAGACATCTAATCATTTCTTGATTATGTTTTTGGTTCTCTTCGTATAAACACATAATTAGTATCGATGACCCCTAGCTAGCTAGTATCAACTTCAAATTCATTTACCTACTATTTTGTTTTAGGTCAATTACATACTTGGAGACAATCCCATGAAAATGAGCTATGTGGTAGGATTTGGGAACAGCTACCCAATACATTTGCACCATAGGGGTGCATCTATCCCATGGGATAATCAGTGGCATTCTTGTGCTGATGGTAGTACATGGTTGAACTCTGAAAAACCAAATCCTAATGAACTTTTGGGAGCTATGGTAAGAGGACCCGACAGAAATGACATGTTCTTAGATGAAAGGGATAAACCATGGTTCACAGAACCAACGATTTCTAGTAATGCCGGTCTAGTTGCAGCGCTCGTGGCACTCCATGATCCTCCACATTCGCCAGCTTCAAGCCTGAATGGTGAATATCTATTAGGTATAGATAAGTCGGGCATCTTTCATAATATTCATCTAATTATTTTATGATGATGAGTGTTTCAAACTACAGTATTTGTTAGTGTTATTAAAGAGTATTTTTTTGTTAAACATCCTTGTATCATTTGTTGCATTCTCTCATACATGAGCTTTAGAGTACGTGAAAATAGTTAACTGCATGTTTTTATATTCGCATTAAATATATATGTTGGAAGTGGGATAAAACACAGAATGATAATACACAAACACATTAAAAAAATATAAAAAGAACAAATAGATAAAGATATGTGAAATTACTTCATTATATAGTGTTTAAACATGACTAACTGGGTTAGGCAGTTATGCCATAACCGTAACGATTACTTCCTAACCGTCTAACGCTGTTAGCCAGTAATACAATACTTACAGCTTCATCAAACATATGACCCTTCTAATTAAGTAATGTGACATGATCTAAATAGTAACTTTAGTTTATGACCTCTAAATCTCTAATACTCCCCTCTAAACTAAAGTTTCAAGGGTTTTCAACTTTCACTTGTAACTTCGATCAATTCGGGTCTACTTCACGTATAGATATTCCGTGCACGCGTACTTTCCATCAACCTTTACTGCTGCAACTTCATTATCATCCATGGTCTTGACTTCATATTCATTTCCTTCCATTTCTTCAATCTTTAGATTTGCACCTGCACACACCCCCTTCCATACTAATGGGAATAGGAAGTTATGTCATAACTACGAGTGTAACTTCCTAAACCACGTACTATATATAACGTTGGACATTAATATAATACTTATGGATGACCCTAGCTACTAATTAATGTGACATTACATAATAAAAAAATATCTTTAGTTTTTGATTTCTAATTAACCAGTTGGAAACTAGACAAGGTCATACTACGTGTAGACAATAAATCGGCTATGCTACTTATGATATGAAAACTCCATTCTTTCACGGAAAAAGCAAGCACATTGACACAATATAACTTCATCTGCGAATGCGTAACGTTAGTGGAATCCTGTAAAAGGTAGACATTTTAACCAAACCTTTACCTAGAATGAAATTAAGATATCTACTTGGAGTAAAGGATCTTGAAGCAAGTTAGGGAAGATTATTGGGTCAATTAATTCATCTTGTATCATCAACATCATCGGCCTATTATCACAAAAAAGGAATGGATGGAACCTTAAAACCGTTAACAGTAGTTACTGTCTAATACATGCATGTCAAATAGCTTGCATATACTCTACAACTGGGCACAAATGTAAACAAAATTATATTTACACAAGACACAACATGGGGTTTCACAAGGCGAGAAAAAGGTAAGTATGACAAATGTATCAGCAAAGCATGAGAAACTATTCCCATATGTACCTTTTTCCAAACATTGTTTATGGTATTCTATGACCTACTGTGTGCATAATTTACAATAATACATAGGTATTTGTTGTTTCTAACCCATTCTCGCATTCTCTTTGGCCTTTAAGTTGCCTTCAGCCTCTCCAAACCGTAGGTTTCCTGTGGTATAAGAAAACACGTATTGATCAAGGATCAACTGTTGAAATTTCTAGATTAACCTAAAAAGTCTAATACTGGATTATTTAAAATCAACAAGAAGCTCACCAAAATCGAGTGTATGTCATATAGAATCGGTATAAGCAAAGTCGTGAAGGCTTTTAAGTCATCTTTGAGCATTTCTTCGTCTTTTGCTTCAGATAGGAGAATCTCAATCATGGTTTTGTTATCAGGAACTAGTTTCAGTGCTACCTGATTTGAGCAAGTATTTGTTAGTATTGTAATACATGAAATATAACATGCACAGTCCTAATTAACTCCTAAATGTGACATTTATATCATGTTAGAAGAAAGCAAACTTATTTTATCACACTTCTAGCAATCAGAAACTATATATTTGATTAATTAAATGTATCATCTTAGACAAGTCTCGCACAGTTTTGTTTTATCCACATGAGAAATATTAATTCACAAGGAATTCTCTGCCTCGGATAATCAATGCGATTTGGGTTTATTGGATGTATATAAGAGGAGACTCCATAATTAGGGGTGCTTAGATGAGATAATCCAAGGATGGATGACCAGTTGGAACCTTTCCACTAGGATAACCAAAAACAAACATGTGAGGTTCTATTGTGCAAAATGCATAATACTAGTTGGTATGAGTGGCCGAATCGTATACATAAAATACCAAATATAACTTTTTAAACCTCGATCCATTTAAACACTTACTCTATGTTTGACACTAAAAAAAGTTATCGATTAAAATAAAAATAACATTTAGTTAATCCGTACTCTATAAGCAGTGGCGGAGATCCATCCATGCCATGGTTTTAGAGTAGATTCGTATGCTTCTTCAACGGCGTGCTGCATGTCAACCGTGATATCTTTTTCTATCAACTCCAATAGGTTAGCCGTAAAGTCTAAAGATCTGTAATTAACATGAATAATGTTTAGGATATTATATATAAGCCTGCAGCAATTCATCAAATGCATGTAGTGAAGATGTTGTCAAAACAGCTTACCTAGTTAGCCAAAGGAAGGCTTTGCTAGAACTAGTAACCTTTCTTGACGTGCCTTCATTTGCTTCTTTCTTAAGTATCTCCACAACATTTGAGTAAAGTTTAGGGTCTGATTCTTGCATCTTCTCCAATCTCTAAGGGCCAAACAGATGAAACATAAACCCCAATAGTTCCAAATAATAATGATAGGCCAAAAAGAAAAATAATGAATGATTTTCATCGAGTTTGTAGTTTAGTTATTTAAAAATTCATCGAATAATGAATATTTTTTTCAAAAAAATAAAAAAATAAAGTAAGAGTGTACCACAATACGTAATTTATATATATTCATTGTATTCTTGTCATATTCATAAATTTAAAAGTATTATTGACTATTAAAATCAAATAAAATCTTCACATTAAATACTTTGGAGATTCTAGTTCACACTCCACAATTAATAAACGTCAACAAATTATAAAATCTCAATTCTAATTATAATCATGCCAAAAAAAAAGGCTAACATCTAACAGTTTTTAGTATTTATATTGTGCGATAAGAAATGTGTGGGTGGGGTGGGGTGGGGGGTTGTTTTTCTTTTTTGTTTACTATTTCTAAACTATTATGAGTAATGTTTAAATTATATTTTTCTAATACAAAACCTGAAATTTTTTTATGCACACATAGTTCGATAAATTTGTTGTTTAATTTGGTTACAAATCAACGATTAAAAATTACACTATAGAAGATTCATTTGATTAGAGGTACAGTAATATTTAACAAATATTTACTACAAACTTCAACCATGTTTTCTTTTTTGTTTTTCCCTTAAATGACAAGTAACTTGAATAAAATATTTGTACAAGTGCATTATATATTTATGTTTTTACCTGTATATTCCGACTGATGTCTTGTCTCAGAACGGCCATCGTTGGCCCTATCTTATCTGCAGGAAATTTTATAGATGAAACTTTATGAGATTACTATAAATACTCACCTCATAATACTATTTAAAAAAAAACTACAATTTATATCTATATTATATAATATACCAAGAAGATGTAGAAGGAAGTTGCAGAGAGAAAGAAAAGGTTTGATGGGAAGATCATGAGCTTCATATTTCTTATTATTATTATCTGCAACAACTACAGGATGTTTGAGCTTCATTACAGCTAACAAAGAAAGCTCTTCAATGGCGGATCTTAACTCTGATGAGTTCTGATTATCCATTTCTCTTCTTCTCTTCATCCTCTCTCTTTCTTTGACTTATGTGAAGTTCTGTAGTTTGTCGTGGTTAAATATATACATATATAGAAAGAGAGAGAGAGAGAGAGAGAGAGAGAGAGGAGCTTGACCTGTCAATTATTGTATTGTTTGTTTAGATACCAATGGTTAGAATATTAAAAGAATGGGTAGGTGTGGGGCAAATGAGTTTTTCATCATTATCCAACATTTTTAGATGATGATAATTTGTTAAGTACAATAGAAATAGAGACATAATCTGTTATTGTATTCACGAATATAACTTGATTGAATCTTCTTTACAAGGTAAAAGTCGAGCCATGCTCGTTTGACAAATGGGTTAACACAGAACACAATATCATGTATATATAAAAACGAAATATATTTGTATTTTTTATTATTTATG
This sequence comes from Bidens hawaiensis, assembly GCF_021521415.1. NCBI lineage: Eukaryota > Viridiplantae > Streptophyta > Magnoliopsida > Asterales > Asteraceae > Bidens > Bidens hawaiensis. The sequence goes on from NW_027491503.1 coordinate 1,039,507, forward strand.
TACTTGAGATTTCTAGTCCGTTCACATGTATTTGAATAAATTTATTTCGACACGTACGTAATAAAACACGTTTCAACGGTATATTTTGAATTTTGTTAAACTTTATATTTAAAAAGTTATAACATAAAAACTAATTGTGAGTAAAATTAAATATAATATTTAAAATGGGTGTAAAAAAAATTAATTTGAAACATGTCCCGGTAATTTTCTTAGCCTAAAATAGTCAACCTGACCAGTTTTGTAAAATACTCGTTAACTCTAAAAATCTAGTCGTTGTGGAGTTGTTTGTTGTGGGTGTTTGGGAAAAAGTTTGCAAATGAACGAATGATGGGTAAAATTTAGAAAGCCATTTTTAAAAATGGGTGTTTTTAGAATTTCCCTTTTATATAATATGTTCTTCACTTGAGATTTTCTTACATATTTTGTCATTTTGTTAGAGTTTGCTTGTTCAATAAGTGAATTATACAAATCCGCTTGACACGTGAGCAAACTAGGAATCTCAAGTATATGTGCAAGTTCCAATGTGCCACCTCATTTTGTTGGTTATGAAAGTTAGTTGGAGTCTGCTTGTCAAGAAGCGAATTACCTATTTGCGTCCACTTTTCAAAAACCCACCTACAAACACTTAACAATTTCCTAACCCACCTATCTATAAAAAAAATTCGTTCCTTATCATACATTCATAAATGTGTAATACACAACCTTTACTTCAACTATCATGTTTATCTATACTTGACGTTCTATGCAAATTGTAAGGAAAACAGTCAAACACACGCACTTTCTCTAGTCTCTATAAATATTATATATATATATATAAACGAAATATATTTGTAATTTTAGTAAAAATAAAAATCATACATATTGATCAAATTCAAATAATTGCGTCATTTAAACATTCATAGTTCGTATTCGATTCGAAAAAATTTCGGAATTATTACATTCACTTTGAAGATCCAAGCCTGAATCCAAATTCCTTATATATCTAGCTTCAGCTCTGTGATATTCCGGGTTTTTAAGTTATAGTTATAGCGTTAAAAAAAGCCTTATTCTAAAGCAAATTCCCCCCTTTTTATTACGTTAATTCGCCACACATGTATAGCACAACTAAGGTCTATATGAAAACCACATAACTCTGTTCTTCGAATTTCGTTAGAAGCGCAAGTTATCATTTAGAGAGAAGATTTTAAAGGGCTGGCGTACATTTTTTTAGTTGGATTTGAAACTTTCTCAACTATTACTTGGTTAACGTATATATAGTGGTATGCATGTTAACAAAAGTTATGTTTCAACACTTTCTTAATATAAACTTGAACCCGAAAAACGGTTGGCGAGTAGCATATGTTATTCCGCTAACCATATTCTATTGAACAAAGATAAACTTGTCGTTGACAACAATTATTAAGATTTTTATAATTGTTTAATAAATAGAAAACAATTGCGTTGGAATTTCCGACTAAATTTCGGCATAATACTGATTGTAATTATTAATTAAGAAATAAAGGTGGATCCTTAGGAAATGTGTAGGACTTTCCAACGAAACTTAGTGTCTATTCGTAAAAAAAAGTGAGTGATAAGTTCCTATCGAAAACTTCTCTTGCAGCAATAACGCGTTGATCTAGTCGCCATCACAACCACAAAGGACTACATAAATTGATTCGTTTTTGCCCATAAGCTCCAATTGCATCATAGGCATTACAAAAAAGGGTTCTTTTTTTTGTATACTTATAGTTATCATCTTCATTTTAATAGTTTCTACTATTACATGGATTATACCTATTTACACAAATACCCTGACGATTTCCACTCGTTAAGACATAAAGTCCACTAAGCATATCTTGAATTGGTGCAAAAATGGGATCTCCAATAGTTGGAAACAAATGAGAAAACATAATTAAACGTGCCTAGATCCGTGGGAAATGTGTCATTATGGCCGACAAAACATCTTTTGTGTAGGAACTCCGTCAACTAACGAAGCATTTGCTAAGTATATTTTTATGTCGCTAAGTTGTAGTAAATTTGTTGGAAAAATTAGTTGTTTTTAAGAAACTTTGTTGGAAATATATCAGAAACTTTGTTTGTAGAAAATATGTCAGAATTCTTCGTATAGGAAAATTGCCTCTTTTTTTTATGTAGTGCGGAGAGACCCTTAACTCTATATTTTGTCTTATAGTATGTTTAGTAATCCAACTAAACATATACAATTTAAATAAACGAAACATTATACATATGGTTCTTGTTAAAGAACACGGAGAGTACTTGCCCATTAACTATGTCACTAATTTCCTTGCAAAACTATAAAAATATTAAGTTATTTTCTTGAAACTTCGAATTGCAAGAATCTAATTAAACACCAATATATAATATACAGGGTACATCTATCAAAACGATAAGAAAGCAAGTAGTTGGATGACAATGAGTGATTATTATACTTCAATACAGATTCTTGTGTGCGAATACCTGTTAAAAATGTACCTTATATCATTAATTATTAATTACTATTCACCAGCCAGCTGTTAACTAATAGTTGTTATTATCTTGTTAACGACCAACAAAGGCCGACCATCTGGGTACATCCATTGTCAAAAGGTCATCCACGCCCGTGATCGCAGAGACATCGTTAGTAATGCAGTCCGTTACCAATTTCAGGGGAAACCCACCGCCCAAAGGTCCATTGTGATAAAACCGGCCCCTAGCTCGCACACGACATTTTGTCACAAAGAAGTCTCAAACCAGCGATTCCGTAAAGATAGTCATTGAGCTACCGTTGGAACATTATAATTATCAACCGGGTATTTTACTTTTCATTTTTCAGTTTCAGTTCTTATGAATCAACATGGCCATTTTACTTTTTCCTTAGTCTTTTTTAAAGGCTAATCACAATGTCCTTGAGGCATCGAAGACTTTCATGCCTTTCATGATACATATTAAATGTAGGAAAAGTAACAGATTGCAGAGAGAACATCCGAAGTCTACATTATTCACACTAAGAAGAAACTTAAAACCATATCATAAATGATAGTAAACACCAAATTAGGATAACTGATTTTGAGGCAATTGTGATAGTAAATGTTTTTTTTAATAACACCTATGTGATTATCATCAATATAAATTGTTTTTATGTAAAAAAATAAATGATAATAACTGTTTTATAACACCTAAGTAACCGTAACCACGTGGGCCGAATCGGTGCTGTTAGGGCACGGAAATTTGACACTGTGGATACGTTATCCTGGTATATGTTCTTGGATCGTAATCCTTAGTCAGATCCTGTCAGGATCAAAAATCCTCAGTATTTATTATTTATTAACGATTGTTTTTCATGTGTAGTCTTATATTTGATAGATATAACGGCTCCAGGACGTGGTCTGCCTAATATTTCGCTACAAGGCACCTTCAGCACGTGGTTAATAGTTAAGACTAAGCTAGTGGGAGTAGTGCCAAGAAAATAGGACTTTTTGTTAGTTGTAATTTTCTATTTAAACATTAGATAATTAATAAGTTAGAACACACCTTGTAAACACACACACCTGAGCATTCTCTCTATCACAGCTCGTTCACTTAGCTATCATTGTAATACTGATCAATATCTCCACCCATTGTAACCCGATTTTTTCATTAATAAATTGGTGATCGACGATTTGTCATCACCCGGGGTTTTTTTCTTTTGATCTGAACAAGATCAAAGGGTTTTTCCTTGTATCAAATCACAGTGTTCATCTCTATTTCGTTCATATAATCATTGTTACCGTTTTAGCACTAAACCTCACATAACAGATTTGGATACATTATCCTTAGCAGAGTTTTGTCCAAAACAATTTGGCGCCCACCGTGGGGCAATTGGTGCTATAATCCATATCATTCCCATCAATTTTTGATTTTTTCATACCCATATCACTATCAATAGCCTCTCAATCAACCTTCTGCTTCATCAACTATGCCATCTTCGGTTTCTCTCTCATCAAGAACTTTGCCGCCGATACCTCCGCCAATTACGGGAGCACCAGGGGCTGCTGCTGCTGGAAGCAAGACGCAATTACCAGTCTTCCAGAGCTCGAAAACCGATGCTGCTGCGCCAGTGGTTAATACTAACAATGATGTTTCATCTATGTTTTCACAGGTTAAAGCATGCATGGAGCAACAGAACAAGACTAACCAGAGGATCCTTCGTGAGATAGAAGATCTCAAGAAGACTAAGAGGCCAGCGGAGGATCACACTCCCTTGATGCCTAGGATGCTGGGTTTCACCAGTCCAAGATCCATGGCTTAGTTCACGCAAGGATCATCTATCCTCCAACAGGGGTCCATGGGTCAACAAACTCAAGGATCCTTGTTGTTTCAGCCAGGATCATCTATCCTCCAACAGGGGTCCATGGGTCAACAGACTCAAGGATCCTCGTTGTTTCATCCAGGATCATCTATCCTCTAACAGGGGTCCATGGGTCAACAGACTCAAAGATCCTCGTTGTTTCAGTCAGGGTCATCTATCCTTCAACAAGGGTCTATGGGTCAGCAACCTCAAGGATCCTCATACTTCCACAAGGATTATCCATCCTTCAACCAGGATCTTATGGGTTATATCACCAAGGAACCTATAATTCCCAACCTCAAGGATCCTTTTTTCAGAATCAAGGATCCTCAGGAGTTCAACATCAACGATCATTCGAAGTCCATGAAGGAGATATAATCCCCATGCAGACCATAGCCTCTGGAGGACCAACTCCTGTAGCAGACGCTTCTTATCTCAGCTACTCATCTGGGATGCCAACCTTCACCCAGCAAAGAGGTAACTTGTATGATCCTATATCCTTAGATGCTAACCGTGGTTCCATGCAGGGTGCAGGTATCAACCAAGCTATGGCCAAGGAACTACAAAAGCTCAAGATATGATATCCAGTATTCCCGGGGTGATACGTCCAATCCCCGAGATACCAGAGGGAAGCTACAAGTTATCCAGATTTTCTCCACCATTCGGTGATGCTGAAATCCCAAAGTGATTCCAGACCCCCAACATGAAGACTTATGATGGGACCACTGATCCTAAAGAACATGTGGCACAATATAAAGAAAGGATGGAGATCAATCATATTCCTGAAAGACTCAAGGAAGCTTGCTTGTGCAAAGGCTTCGGATCTACACTGACAGGATCAGCATTAAAATGGCTGCTAAGTCTTCCTCCCTTTTCAATTACTTCTTTTTCTCATTTAGTTAACTTGTTCAATAGTCAATTTTCCTGTAGTAGGAAATTTGAGAAGTTAACTAGTGATTTATACCGCGTTATCCAACCTAGTGATGAATCCCTTAGGGATTTTGTCATAAGGTTTGGCAGGGAAGCTCTGGAAATCCCTAATCTTGATATGGCTACTGCTGTTGAAGCATTCAAGATGGGACTTCAGAGGGGCTCCCTCTTTTATGATGATGTTGTGATGACTCCGTGCAGGATCCTAGATGAAGTCAGGAACAGGGCACTCAGATTCATCCAGTTAGAAGATGACAAGAGGATCCAGTATCCCTAGTGATATCGAGGAGGATATGATATCCTTCTTAAAGCGAAGAAAATCCACGTTTGCCTTCAAACATTAAGACATGACAGGTATCTCTAAGGAGGTAATTACTCATAAGTTAGGCCTTGATTTATCTGTTAAATCTGTCCATCAGAAGCGAAGAAAGTTCGCTCCTGAGAGGAACATGATCATACAAGAAGAAGTTGAAAAACTTCTCAAGGCCGGTATGATCAGGGAGGTTAAATATCCTCGATGGTTAGCTAATGTGGTTGTTGTTTCTAAAAAGAATGGAAAGTGGAGGGTGTGTGTCGATTTTACCAGTTTAAACAACGCATGCCCCAAGGATCCTTTCCCGTTACCACATATAGATTCCATGGTCGATGCGACGGCAGGACATGAGATGCTCATCTTTATGGATGTTTCCTCTGGATTTCAACAAATTCAGATTGAACCATCTGATCAAGAGGATACGGCATTCATGACTCCTACCGGCATATACTGTTATATTGCTATGCCATTTGGACTAATAAATGCATGGGCAATATATCAAATACTGATGTTCAAGGATCAGTTAGGCAAAACCATGGAAGTCTATATAGACGACATGGTGGTAAAGTCAAAGAAGGCTGAGGATCACCTCAGGGATCTTGAAGATGCATTCAATATCCTTGACCAGTATAACATGAAACTGAATCCGTCAAAATGCCACTTTGGTGTTAAGGCTGGAAAGTTTCTAGGATACATGGTGACTAAAATAGGAATTGAAGCAAGCCCAGAGCATATTGAAGCCATCATCAACCTGAAGTCGCCTGAAAATGCCAAGGATGTCCAAAGGCTCACGGGAAGAATAGCCGCTCTCAACAGGTTCATCTCAAGATCCTCCGAGAAGTGCAAAGATTTCTACGACATTCCTAGAAAGAATAAGAAGTTTGAGTGGACGGAAAAGCATGAGGCTGCGCTCAAAGCCTTGAAGGATTACTTATCCTCAGCTCCAGCTCTGATGAAGCCTGTGGATGGAGAATCCTTATATCTCTACCTAGTTGTTTCAAGTAATGCAGTAAGTGTCGTCCTCGTTAAGGATCATGAAGGTGAACAACATCCAGTTTATTATGTAAGTAAGAGTCTTTTAGATGCGGAAGCCAGGTATTCTCATTTAGAAATTAATTCTTGCACTTATTATGGCTTCTACTAAATTAAGATATTACTTTGAGACTCATACTATTATCTTGAGAACTAATTATCCTGTTAAGAATGTTCTTAGAAAGCCAGAATTATCAGGTAGAATGGCCAAGTGGGCTGTGAAACTGAGTGCATATGACATTCAGTATGAGCCTAGAACAGCTATCAAATCGCAGGCACTAGCAGACTTTGTGGTTGATTTCAGCAGTGACATGCAAAAGGAAGCTGATTTAGAAGTGCAACAACTAGAAGAAACCAAGGATCCTTGGATCCTCTTCACAGATGGAGCATCCAAGGTAAGAGGAACAGGATTGGGCATACTACTTAAATCGCCACAAGGGGACATAATACTCCAGTCCATTGCATGTGCATTCCAAGCCAGCAACAATGATGCAGAATATGAAGCACTTATCGCAAGTTTGCTTTTAGCCAAACAAATGAGGATCAGGTATCTTCAAGTTTATATGGATTATTTACTTATAACTAACCACTTTAACGGTTCTTATACCGTGAAAGGTGAAAATATGATCAAATATTTAGAAGTTGTGAAGGAATTAGCAAAATCCTTCGAGTTGTTTAGTATTATACAGGTACCAAGAGAAGAAAATGCTGGGGCAGATGCCTTAGCAAATTTGGCCTCATCCTTGAAAATTCCAGAAGATACGAAGATCCCAATCATCCATATACTCTCGCCAGCAATAGGAGAACAGGAAGTTGGGGAGATAACAATTGACAAACAAATTGTACTTTGGGATCCATTATCCTCAGCTAGCCAAGGATCCTGGATCCTCCCAATCAAGAAGTACATTCAAACTGGAGAGATTCCAGCCACAGAGAATCCCAAATCTTTCAAACTCAAGGTATCACAATATAATTAGATGATATGATGTACAAAAAATCTCTTGCAGGTCCATACTTGAGGTGTATCGAGGATCCTGAAATCCAAGAGGTGCTCAAAAACTTTCACGAAGGTGATTGTGGTAATCACACTGGAGGAAGAGCCATGTTTTCTAGGATTCTTAGAACAGGATACTTCTGGCAAAAAATGAAGAGAGACGCCATGGGATACTCAAAGAGGTGTGATGCTTGCCAAAGACATGCAAACATTCTTCATCAACCGGCATAACCTATGTATCCTATATCCTCGTCATGGCCTTTCATGAAATGGGGCATGGATATTGTGGGTAAGCTACCTAAGGCACCAGGAGGAAAAGTATTCATGTTCGCAATGACTGACTACTTTTCAAAATGGATAGAAGCAAAAGCTTTCGTTCAAGTCCGCGAAAAAGAGGTGATATCGTTCATTAAAAGAAATATTATTACTAGATTTGGCATTCCTTCAGAAATTATTTGTGACAATGGTTCCCAGTTTATCGGGAAAAGAACCACTAACTTTTGTGACAGCTGGGGCATCAAGATGATTACCTCTACTCCAGTGCATCCTCAAGCTAATGGTCAAGCAGAGTCAAGCAACAAGATCATCATCAACAACCTGAAAAAGAAGCTAGGATCCAAGAAAGGCAAATGGGCTGAAGAACTACCTTATGTTCTTTGGGCTGACAGGACAACACCCAAGAATGAAACAGGACAAACACCCTTCTCATTGGTGTTTTGGTCAGAAGCGGTAGTCCCCACAGAAATGGTGGTTCCTACAGCCAGAACAAGCATCCGTGATCCTGAGACCAATGAAGAAATTCGTCTTGAAGACTTGGATACTGTGGAAGAACTCAGAGACCTGGCCAAGATCAGAATGGCAGCTTATCAACAAAGGGTAGGTGGGGCGTACAATAAAAATATAAGGATCAGAAGATTTCAAGAAGGAGATTTAGTTTTGAGGAAAACCTTCCAAAACACGACCAATCCGGCTGATGGGAAGTTAGCACCCAAATGGGAAGGTCCTTATCTGATCGAGTCAGAGGCAGGAAAAAGGGCATATCATTTGCTCACTATGGAAGGCAACAGGTTACCATGAGAATGGAATGCTATCCACCTCAAGAAGTACTTTTTCTGATCAGGATCAACTATCCTGTGAGGATCTATTATCTTTAGAGGATCAAGGATTCCCAAAATTGGTAATATCTATCTGATTACTTATTCTTTTCAAATCTCCTATTATTGATTTCAGAATAATATATTCTTAACAATTTGTTTCTTCCAAGTTTTAAGTATCAATGCAGGATATTAATAAGATTTTTAATAACCAAGAGGTTGGCCACCTCTCCTTCACCTCTAAGGTACTTTATATTTTCCTTGGCCTAGCCCACGATTGGGTATAACCCCCGATGATCATATCCCCCAAGGTTTAAAGGTTTTCACTCTTGTTATAAATTAGAGTTTCTACACTCTCGCCTGGAGCGCACGCTATCCAACGTATAGTACGGGGCAGCGGGACCAGTACACGCTTAGTGGCTGACAATTTCGTTGTTTTCGGCTATGGAGGATCCTACGATTTATGACATACGTACCATACCACCGGTTTATAACGTTTTCACGTTATCTCACGTTTGGGCTAAATCCCGGTTTGGGCGAGTCCCCAGTAGACATCCATATCTTTGGGCCAGTCCCCAGTTTGGGCTTGTCCCCAGTTTTGGGCTTGTCCCCAGTTTTGGGCATGTACCCAGTTCACGGGCTTGTCCCCAGTACACGGGCTTGTCCCCAGTTGCATGGGCTTGTCCCCAGTTTATTTTATGAGCTTGTCCTCAGCTTGTTGGATCTAATCCCGATCATTATTATAAGTTGTTTGCAACAGATGTACTAAGTTCATCACGAAGACAAAGTCTTATGGATCCAAAATACATAACTTACTTCTACAAGGATCACGAAAGGATCATTACTTATGGTAATTTAGGTCTAATTAGACCTTATAGTATGATTTCTACTTGTCAATTTACATTTATTTGGCTAAGATCTTTGTAGACCCTTTTACTTAAGTATTTAAGATTTTAAATTATTTTTGTAAGTATATTTTATCCTAAAACTTTTTACTCAAGATTATTTCTTAAAACTATCATAAAGCTAAAGCTCTATCAAACAAAATTTCAAAATATAAGTAACAAGCAAATAGTCAAAAGATGTCGTTTATTAAACTTACTTACAGTTTTAACCCGGACTTCACCATTCAAAATATGGACCATCTATCCTGGTTAAACATGTGTTACTAGCTGTTCATGATGTGCAGGGAGAATAAGAGGAGTTGGATATATAGCCAGAAGGGAAGTTCCCAAGGAAACTCTATAGATATTTGATAATTATATCTAGCTTGTCAAATTTCATATGTTTTTGCAAGAAATTTGATTTCAAAGGCAAAATGACAATTGTGAACTTATCACAACCGCCATTTTGGGGGGCAGTTGTTAGGGCACGGAAATTTGACACTGTGGAAACGTTATCCTGGCATATGTTCTTGGATCAGTAATCCTTAGTCAGATCCTGTCAGGATCAAGGATCCTCAGTATTTATTATTTACTAACGATTGTTTCTCATGTGTAGTCTTATATTTGATAGATATAACGGCTCCAGGACGTGGTCTACCTAATATTTCGCTACAAGGCACCTTCATCACGTGGTCAATAGTGAAGACTAAGCTTGGGAGTAGTGCAAAGAAAATAGGACTTTTTGTTAGTTGTTATTTTCTATTTAAACATGAGATAATTGATCAGTTAGAACACACCTTGTAAACACACACACATGAGCATTCTCTCTATCACAGCTCGTTCACTTAGCTATCATTGTAATACTGATCAATATCTCCACCCATTGTAATCCGATTTTTTCATTAATAAATTGGTGATCGACGAGTTATCATCACCCGGGGTTTTTTTTCTTTTGATCTGAACAAGTTCAAAGGGTTTTTCGTCGTACCAAATCACAGTGTTCATCTCTATTTCGTTCATATAATCACTGTTATCGTTTTAGCACTAAACCTCACATAACAGATTTGGATACATTATCCTTAGCAGATTTTTGTCCAAAACAGGTGCCATGCTTTGTTTTGTATTTGACATCTTCATAGAAGCCCGGCTCGATCAACATACCTCTACCTCAGTCAAAGGTTGAAGAAAACAACAGCCACAAAAGAAAAAAAATGAAACCCGTAACATTACAGAATGTATAATTGGCAAGTACAAGTTTATAATATCATAAAAGGATTATAGCCTCTACTTTTGTATTATTTACTAATACTACACATCTCTTCGGCCTTCCATTTTGGCCAACAATCCGTTTTAACCCTAACAAATTCAATATAAACACAACATATCTTTGTTATGGTGCTCAAACTTTAACGCTAAATTGCTACCTATAAAAAAGAATCCCGAAAAGGATAAAATTTTCCGGTGGCATAATAGGCCATTAGTATGAAAGATTTTTATGATTTACTTTTTTTGACATACCTGAACTGCATTTGGTCATGATCTTACTGTGCTGTCACTTAGCTCCTTCCAGCATAAACCTGACCAAAACCACAATTACCGAACTTTCAACCTATAGGAGAATTACCCATGTGTGACTGTATCAAACCAAGTAACCACAACACATGTTAATTACAAATTTATGCCAAAAACATGGGTTGAGTGTTTGAATCTTGGGTTCTCAAAAATATATGTTCACGAAATGGTTCGTATTTAACAGTTACCTTTTCTAGAATTTAAGATATTATGTTTTTTTGAATTTAAGTGAAAACAATGCAACATATTCAAAAAATACATATATACTATTTGTTTTATATATATTACTCGCCTTCTCCCAAGAGCAATGTTTTCAAACCAGGCCCGGACGTCGACCCAGACGCCTTACCGGGTCAAAGGTCAGACCGACCCGGAAAGGCGGACCGGTGTTTGACCCGGATGACGTCATAAATAATTTATATATACAAAAAGCATCCCCTATAATTAGGGGATGGTTTAAGAGAGAAATTATATTACTGCAAAAATATGAGAAATGAAAATGGACCACTAGTTTTGTTTTAATTTTTTAAATGCTTAAAGCTAAATAAAGAAAGCATTAATCATTCTTTTTCTTCAATTAATATATTACTAATAAATCACAATACTTATCTACTTAATTAATATAACTAATTAAATATTAAGAACTCATTAATTTTTATAACTTATTTTTTGTGACTTGAATTTTTATTCTACACAAGTATAATTTATTCATATATTAAATTTTCTTTCTATCCAAAACTAATTTCTTCCAACTCAATATATTAATATCCATCAACACATACTTACATTATAATGAATAATACCAAAAAACTATTTTACATGTGTTTGCATTAGATATCAACAAAAAAAACAACCTACACAAAAACGTATAATCTACATATGTTCTAAGAATAAGACAACATATAACCTATAAACGAAAAGCATATAACCTACACACAAAATCCATCATCAATAAAATACACACGCACACAAAAATATATAACCTACACACGAAAATTTTATCTTACACAAATACAATTTATTCATACTTTAATTTCTTTTTATTCAAAACCAATTTCTTCAAACTCAACATATCAATATCCATCAACACGTAGTTACATTGTGATGAATAATACAAAAAATTATCTTACACATGTTATCATTAAATGTCAATAAAAAATATACAACCTACACAAAAACATAGAACTTACACTTGTTCTAAGAATAAGAAAATATATAGCCTACAAACGAAAAACATATAACCTATGTATGTGTAGGATATGTGTATCTTTGTGTAGTTTATATAATTGTTGATCCTGAATTACCTATGTAAGTTGTATGCTTTTTGTATGTTGTACGTTTTTATTGCTCAAAACAAGTGTAGGCTATATAACTTTGTGTAGGTTGTATATTTATTGTTTACATTTAATGGACACATTTGTATGATATTTTTTTATTATTATTTATGACAATAATTTTTATAGGCATACCAATTGAAATATATATATATATATATATATATATATATATATATATATATTATGTTATGATATTTAGTGTTAAGAAAACGTTGATATATGCTAATAAATAGAGTGGAAATTATTTTTTTAATATAAAGAATTAGTATTATATGAATAAATTATATTTATGTTGAATAAAATGAAGAATGTGTAAATAAAAAATAAAACTAAAGTAGTGTTTTTATCTTTTTAATTATTATAGTTAAATTAGTTAGATATATTAATTAGAGAGATATTTATTATGGTTATATTAGTTGTATTAATTGGAGAGAGAAAGTGAATTTATTGTTGCATTTACATCTTTTTTATTTATTTTTAAATATTTAAAAACTAAAATAGTTTCATTTCTCGCACTAATATCATTTATCTCTTGAACTTAATATATATAGGCGATGGTTCAAGAGAGAAATGATATTACTGCAACAAATGCGAGAGATGAATATAGACAACTAGTTTTGTTTTAAGTTTTATATGCTTAAATCTAAATAAAGAAAGTATTAATCATTCTTTTTCTTCAATTAATATAACTAATAAGCCATAATACTTATCTACTTAATTAATATAACTAATTAAATTATTATAATTTGAAAATATTAAGAACTCATTTACTTTTATAATTTTTTTTGTGTCTTGAATTTTTATCATACACAAGTATAATTTATTCATACATTAAAATTTCTTTCTATCAAAAACTAATTTCTTCCAACTCAATATATTAATATCCATCAACACATACTTACATTATAATGAATAATACCAAAAAAACTAGTTTACATGTGTTTACATTAGATATCAACAAAAAACATACAACCTAAACGTATAATTTACATTTGTTCTAAGAATAAGACAACATATAACCTACACACGAAAAACATATAACCTACACACAAAATTCATCATCAATAAAATACACACGCACACGAAAACATATAACATACACACGAAAAACATATAACCTACACACGAAAATTTTATCTTACATAAATACAATTTATTCATACATTAATTTCTTTTTATTCAAAACCAATTTCTTCAAACTCAACATATCAATATCCACAACACGTAGTTACATTGTGATGAATAATACAAAAAACTATCTTACACATGTTAGAATTAAATGTCAATAAAAAATATACAACATACACAAAAACATATAACTTACACTTGTTCTAAGACTAAGAAAACATATAACCTACATACAAAAATATATAACCTACGCATGTGTAGGATATGTGTATCTTTATGTAGTTTATATAATTGTTGATGTCGAATTAAATATGTAAGTTGTATGCTTTTTGTATGTTGTACGTTTTTATTGCTCAAAACAAGTGTAGGTTATATAACTTTGTGTAAGTTGTATATTTATTGTTTACATTTAATGGACACATTTGTATGATATTTTTTTTATTATTATTTATGACAATAATTTTTATAGGCATACTAATTGAAAAAAATATATTATGTTTTGATATTTAGTTTTAAAAACACGTTGATATATGCTAATAAATTGAGTAAAAATTATTTTTTTAATATAAAGAAATAGTATTATGTGAATATATTGTATTTATGTTGAATAAAATGAATAATGTGTAAATAAAAAATAAAACTAAAGCAGTGTTTTTATCTTTTTAATTATAATAGTTAAATTAGTTAGATATATTAATTATGGAGATATTTATTATGGTTATATTAATTGTATTAATTGGAGAAAGAGGGTGCATTTATTGTTATATTTACCTCTTTTTTATTTATTTTTAAATATTTAAAACCTAAATAAAACTAGTGACTTATATTCATTTCTCGCATTTCTCGCACTAATATCATTTCTCTCTTGATCTTAAACACACACACACTCACACACACACACATATATATATATATTGTGCATTTTAACAATTTTAAGGGTTAAATTAATAATAATAATAATAATAATAATAATAATAATAATAATTACCTAGGTTTATATATTTACTCTTTTTTAACAACAAACACACTAATCTTAAAATTTGCATAGGCCCTTTTTTAAGGACTTAAATCTGCATCATTTTAGTTGGGTAAACACCTAATGTTACTAGGCCAAATGACCTTTGATTAATAGTAACTGCTTTTGAAGATTATAATCTACTTAGTTTGCTAATAGGTTTTGATTATTGTATACACTTTTTGTCTTTAACTAAGATCCACGTGTTGCACGAGGCTCAAAACTATGAAAGAAACAAGTGTCTGAATGCTGTTGTGAATCTCGCAAGCAGACGTATTAAAGAAAGTTATTTCTTTAGTTGTTGATTGTGTTCAAAGGATCTCTGTTTCTGGTAGTAACATCCTCGAGAGGCCTTAGTTGTCACACCCTCAAAATCCACTAACGGAGTTTTACCGTCAGAGGGTGTGAACTGGCAGGATCGGAATCATTAGTTATAACCAAACCAAAGAAAAACGTTTAAATGAAAGTAAGTGCGGAAGCGTAAAACCTTAATTCAAAAGTTGCGTCACGCAGGACGACTTAAAACCAAATGTAACTGTTAAAATTAAGTTTGCAGAATAAAAGTGTTTTCATTAATGCATGCTCCTAAACCGCGCGCCCGCCTCGGCTACCTGAGAATAACATACTAAAAGTGTCAACACAAGGTTGGTGAGTTCACAAGTAAAATAAGATAAATCGTTTAGCGTTTTGCGTAACCTCGTTACGACGTTTAAATGTTGCGTAACCCCGTTACGACGTTTGAGTGTGTTACCACGTTACAGCGTTTGAGTGTGTAACTACGTTACAGCGTTTGAGTGTGTAACTACGTTACAGCGTTTAAGTGTGTAACCACGTTACAGCGTTTAAGTGTTTTGCATTACCAGATAGTGTTATGTCAAATTATATATCGATAGGTAGCTAATCTATACAACAAGTATCGCTAAGTGGTTCGCGACCGAAGCTGACTGTTTATCAAGTGCCCGTCACCAGGTCCTCCAGACCATGGTAAGTGTTAGCCAAAATTTACACCCACTCAACCTCCAGTTGAGCTTAGCGTCGGGTGGGGTTTGTCAAACCCAGTAGTACTACCCAAAAGTGACTCGCTATTCCAAATATTAACCGGTCCGATGTGTGGGACTTCAAATGTTACGTATGCCGCTTAGTCTTTACAAGTGATATATAATTTATAACAAAATCTTTCATATGCGTTTATCTCAGAAAATATGTTTATCGGAGTATGTTATCTCCCCCAAGTGAAAAACGTTTGAAAACAGTTTAAGAGTGGGGTAAGTGAACTCACTGTTTGCGAAGAATATCCGATCTAGATCACCGAGTGATGCGCGTCGTAGAAAACTCTCTAGCGTTCTAAAATAACAAAGAGATTTTCTAAGTATCGGAATGTTTAACGAGTCTCTAGACTCGGCACATAATACCTATGCACGTAACATGTTTCGTGTTTCGTTTGTGAATCGTGTGTGACTTAAACAAGTAAAATTGTGATACGATACATGAGTGAGCAATTACTTTCGTGTCACGTATTAATAACATACTTATTAGCAATTATTCCCGTAGGGGCATTTTGGTCAACAAACAAAGACTAACTAACCATTATTCCCCATAAGGGCAATTTGGTCAATTCATGGCAATCAACTAGCAACTATTCCCCGCAAGGGTATTTTGGTCAAAATACAACAATTATATAAAAACTATCATATTTCATGCATTCCTATACAACTCAGCAGCTAGTTTCGTTATGACAGAATTTCTACTTGAAAGATTGCACTAGTTTACCGATTATAACGTCTCAATTAATTTACCAAAAATTACCACAGGAGCATACATATCTTAGGTTTCCAGAACATCTTTTATCTTATTTTTATTCCATATAGATTGTTCATAATGATCAAAACATTACAGCTAACTTATATCAGTCAGATTCATGCACATCAGAATGTTATTTGCAATTCCCGTTAAACGAAAAATCCAATAAATGCAAGACCACTTGGGTTTGGTTCCTAACTCAGTGAGTCAACCTCCAGAAGTGGAACCAACCCAATTGGTCTCGTAGTTCATGAGATATAACATTTACAACATAACCTAACAGCAGGTCTAACAGCTCAGCTTTGCATCATTTTTTTGTAAAATCATAAAAGTATACTTCCACTTATCCAAAAATTACGAATTTATACTTCATAGAAACTAGACTCAACCTAGTTTACTGCAGTACCCACAATCTCAATCAATTTTCACGTTTACACTTCGTTACAGTCAGTTAAACATCGTATATACGTTCTGTCCAGAATCTGTTCACATCAAAACTCATCATAATAACAATCTATGAACTATCATGTATCCATGTAACCCTCTAGACACTATAACTACTATCCATGCATATCAATCACACCATACATACAAGATTAGGGTTTGTGTTTTAATTCAAATCAAGAACAACAATCAATCATGTATCAATATCAATCTAGTTATCAATCTATTATCCAACTAACAAGAATCATAACAATCACATACATACAAGATCGGCCGATTTAGGGTTTTCACACAACCCATCAAACATCAAAATTAAACAACAAAGAGGTAAGAGATGATCAAGTATACCTTCCTAGCACCTAGTTCTTGGATTAATCTCTTGATTTGATGTGTATATGTGTGTGATGGTGGACGGCAGCCGTGGGTCAAGAGAGGGAGAGAGAGCCGATCGGTGGTGTTGTAGGTTTAGAATAATAGGTTAGGGTTTGTTTATTAGTGATATATTTATAAACAAACAAGTTACACTCTAGTCCTTCTACTTTCAAGTGTTGTTTTTCTAGAACATTCTATCCTAACTTGCACATAATCATGACAATAATATAACACATAATCCTAACACATAGTTATCACATCATTAGTGTTTTAGTGTGCTTCGTTTATTCCTCAATCGTTTGCGTTTCGGTGCAAATCCCGAAAGACTACTACACATGTAGTAAGTGTTAAGCGTCATTTAAACCCTAGTTTAAATGTAATGAAGTATGCGTTATAGATTCAACGATCTTAAAGTTTGAATTAACGGAGTTGAGTTAACGAGGTTAACCTGAAATTGACGATTGTCACAGTGTTCCCATGTTAAAGAATTTTCGTCCCGAAAATTTGAGTCAAGTCGTGATGAGAGCCTGAAAAAAGTAAGAAAGATTTTCAGTTTGTCATATCATCCCCTAGTAGAAAGAAATTTCGTCCCGAAATTTAGTTCATACCTCCGGTGATGTTTGACGGTTTGCCGGGTTTCGCGGTTTTCGGTGTTTGGTTAGCCCTTCAAAAAGGTGAAGATACTTTTTCATCATGTGATCCTCGCATTCCCATGTGAACTCCGGTCCACGTCTCGAGTTCCAACGAACCTTAACAATTGGAATTTTGCTGTGTTTGAGCGTTTTGGTTTCCCAATCCAAAACCTCGACTGGTTCCTCAATGAACCGTAACTGTTCATCAACTTGTAGTTCCTCCAAAGGGACTACTTGGGTTTCATCAGATAGGCATTTCTTCAAATTTGATACGTGAAATACATCGTGTATGCCACTGAGTTCTGTTGGTAGGTCCAGTCGGTACGCCACCGGACCAATGCGCTCAGTTATCCGGTACGGACCAACATATCGTGGGTTGAGTTTGTTTCGCTTACCAAAGCGAACCACACCTTTCCAGGGTGAGACTTTGAGTAACACTCGATCGTTTACTTGAAATTCGAGAGGTTTTCGGCGCTTGTCGGCGTAACTCTTTTGGCGATCTCGTGCTGCTGCCATGCAATTTCGGATTTGAACAATCTTTTCCGAGGTTTCGAGTACCAGTTCCGGACCAGTGATTTGGCTATCACCCACCTCTGCCCAGCAGAGTGGTGATCGACACTTCCGTCCGTACAGCGCTTCAAACGGCGCTACCTTAATACTTGAGTGGTAGCTGTTATTATACGAAAACTCTACCAAGGGTAAGTGGGGTTCCCAACTTTTTCCGAAATCTAAGACGCATGCACGCAACATATCCTCCAGGGTCTGAATAGTCCGTTCACTTTGCCCATCCGTCTGAGGATGGTATGCGGTACTCATATCGAGACGTGTGCCCAGTGCGCTTTGCAGCGACTTCCAAAAGTGTGAGGTAAAACGAGAATCTCGATCGGAAATGATCGAGACAGGCACTCCGTGTCTCGACACTACTTCCTTCATGTAGACACGAGTCAGTCTTTCCATTTTGTCTGTTTCCTTAATCGCTAGGAAGTGTGCCGATTTAGTCAACCGGTCAACGATCACCCAGATGGTATCGCATCCCGTCGGTGTTTTAGGCAAACCCGTAATAAAGTCCATTGAGATGTGTTCCCATTTCCACATTGGGAGTTCCGGTTGTTCCAGTAGACCAGATGGTTTCTGGTATTCTATCTTGACTCTGGCACAAGTCAAGCATTTGCTCACGTAGGTGGCAATGTCGGCTTTCATGTTCGGCCACCAGTAAAGTTCCTTTAAATCATGATACATTTTATCTGAGCCAGGGTGGATAGAATATCGGGACTTGTGAGCTTCGTCCATCACTAGAGTTCTCAATTCTCCGTATCGTGGAACCCAAATCCGGTTCTCAAAATATCGGACCCCGTCCGATCTGGTTTCAAGTTGCTTGCTCATGCCCCGCATGAGTTCCGATGGAAGATTATCATCTTTCAACGCTTCCAGTTGCGCATCGCGAATCTGATCGGGTAAGCTGGCATGAATCGTAAGTTGCAATGCTCTCACCCGTCTGGGTTTATCTGTTTCTTTTCTGCTGAGGGTGTCGGCCACCACATTGGCCTTGCCAGGGTGGTACTTGATGGCACAATCGTAATCTTTAAGCAGCTCGACCCAACGACGCTGTCGCATGTTCAGCTCCTTCTGATCGTAGATATGTTGGAGACTCTTGTGGTCGGTGTAAATGGTAAACTTGGTACCGTACAAGTAATGCCTCCATATCTTAAGAGCAAACACTACAGCTCCGAGTTCCAAATCGTGGGTCGTGTAGTTCTTCTCGTGAACCCGTAGTTGTCTAGAGGCGTAGGCTATAACCTTCTCGAGTTGCATCAGCACACAACCGAGACCTTGTATAGATGCGTCACAGTGTACCTCAAAGTTTTCCGTTCCCTCGGGGAGAGCTAAAATAGGGGCGCTACAAAGCTTGGTTTTCAACAGTTGAAAAGCGGATTCTTGCGCGTCACCCCAGTTGTACTTAGTGCCCTTGTGTGTCAAAGCGGTGAGGGGTTGAGCAATCTTTGAAAATCCCTCGATGAAACGCCGATAGTAGCCGGCCAGTCCTAGGAATTGTCGCACCTCAGTCGGAGTCTTAGGTGCTTCCCAGTTTTTGATGGCCTCTACCTTACCGGGATCGACATGGATACCATTCTCGTTGATCACATGTCCTAAAAAGTGAACCTCGCGAAGCCAGAATTCACATTTCGAGAGTTTAGCATACAGTTGTTCCTTCTTCAGTAGTTCCAGAATTATCCTTAAGTGCTCTTCGTGGTCAGTCTCGTTCTTGGAATAGACGAGAATATCATCGATGAAAACAATCACGAACTTGTCGAGGTACGCCTTGCATACTCGATTCATGAGATCCATAAATACGGCTGGTGCGTTGGTTAGGCCAAAAGGCATAATCGAAAACTCGTAGTGACCATACCGTGTTCTGAAAGCCGTTTTTGAAATATCTTCTTCGCGCACTCTCAGCTGGTGATAACCGGATCGTAGATCGATCTTCGAGTAGTAACTCGATCCCTGAAGCTGGTCAAACAAATCATCAATTCGGGGTAAAGGATAACGGTTCTTGACCGTCATCTTGTTCAACTCCCGGTAGTCGATGCACATTCGGAAAGTCCCGTCTTTCTTTCGGACAAACAAGACAGGGGCTCCCCATGGCGATGAGCTAGGTCGGATAAAACCTTTATCCAACAAATCTTGCAACTGGGTGGACAACTCCTGAAGTTCAGCCGGTGCGAGCCGATACGGGGCTCGTGCTATGGGTGCTGCACCGGGTGTCAACTCGATCTGAAATTCGACTTGACGAATAGGAGGGAGTCCAGGTAAATCCTCCGGGAAAACTTCCGGGAAGTCTCGCACAACCGGTATTTCTTCAATTCGTTTCTCCTCCGCGGGTTTCTCAACAATCTGCGCCAAAATTGCCGGATGACCCTTTCGTAAATACTTCTGTGCCTTCATAAGGGTAATGACGCTGGTGGTCATGCCGCTTCTCTCGCCTCGGACCGAAATGATCTCGCCAGAAGGGGTGGTAATATGGACTATCTTATCATGGCATATAATCTCCGCTCGGTTCTCGGATAACCAGTCCATGCCGACAACGACATCGAAACTACTAAGCGTAAAAGGAATAAGGTCGATGTCAAAGACATGACCTGACAGTTTCAACTTACATCCCGCAAGTATATGAGTTGTTATTACAGTTTTACCGTTAGCTAATTCAACAGGAAACTTAGCGTCTAACGGGGTTGGAGTAAGGTTTAAAAGTTGGCTAAAGGCCTTTGACACAAAACTCCTATCAGCTCCAGTGTCAAACAAAACAGAAGCAAAACAATCGTTTACAGGGAACTTACCAGACACCACATGCGGATCTCTGCGGGCTTGACCTGATCCAATCACAAACGCTCTTCCTTTGCCATTTCCTCCACCATTACTGCCACTTCCATTGCCCCCATTGTTGTCATTATGTTTCAGCTTGGGGCAATCCTTCCGGAAATGACCTTCCTGTCCACATTCAAAACATCCCTTAGTCGTCATCGGTGGCTTAGGAGCACCCTTCGCCGCAAGGTCTCCTCTACATTCCTTCGCTTGATGACCTATCTTTCCGCATCTTTGACACTTGACACGGTCACATTGACCAACATGATGAAAGTTGCACCTGTTGCACTTTGGATATTTCCCAACATATCCGCTCGAAACCTGCCCGCTACCGTTGTTGTTGTTGTTGTGATTCTGAGTGTTGAAACTCCGAGTAAATTCGGGCTTACGGTAGTGGTGTTGCGGTGGGAGGTTTGAGGATGAAGATCTGGTGTTGTCAAACTTTCTCTTCCCGCTGTTCGGGTTGCTGTTGTTGTTACTGTTGCTGACGTGGTCATTACTCGGGTTGTCACGGGCTTTAACAGTCGAACCCCTCGGTGGTAACGCACTCTGGGTCACAGCCTGATCCTTCAGTTTGTGAGCCAAACGGATCGCTTGTTGGATCGTGGCTGGTCTGGAAGACGTCACCATACCCTGAATCTGTGGTGCTAACCCATCAATGTACATCTCTATTCTCTTGCTCGGCGAATCCACCATCCGCGGACACATCACTGCCAACTCGTGCGAACGAGTAGTGTAGCTTTCAATCTCTGAACCCACCATTTTCAACGACCAAAACTCCGACTCTAACTTCGAAATTTCTTCCCTCGGACAGTACTCCTCTCGCATCATGTTTTTGAACTCCTCCCAGTTCATCGCGTTAGCCAGTTCCAATCCAAGGATCTGGATGTTCGAATTCCACCAAGTGAGGGCGGAATCCTCAAGTGTCCCAGCAACGAATTTGACCCTACTGGCAGGGGGACAATTACACATCTCAAAGGCCGACTCGGCCTTCTCAGCCCAACGCAGGAAGCCTATAGCTCCCTCAGTGCCCTTAAACGTACTGGGCTTGCAGTCTAAGTAGTTCTTGAAGGTACATGCTCCATTCGGACCTCCTGTTTGATTTTGAACGTGTGCAGCTAAAGCGGCAGCAACATGGTCATTCAGCAGGGTTTGGAGTTCAGCTGCAGTCATGCTGATGTTACCTCGTCCTCGTCCAGCGTTTCTTCCGGCCATTTCCTAGAATCATAGTATAAAACGTGAATTTTTCTTTCATATACAACACACCATACATGTAATAAAAGATAGGTAAGAAAAAAAAACAACATCACATCACAACCACTTATTAGTCTAATTAAAAATTCATGATTAAAACCATTGTATTCGCTACAAAGTATTTCCAATCAATCCTTAAAATTATAGAAAAATAATAGTTCGGATGGAGACAACCCCTCCATCTAAGTGTCATCCTCACTAGATGTCGTCATCTGAGGACACCTCTGAATGTGCCTCCTCCTCAGCTGGTTCCTCCTCGGGCTCCTCTTCGGGATCTTCCTCGGGATCCTCCTCAGGCTCCTCTTCGGGATCTTCTTCAGGTTCTACATCAGGCTCTGCCTCGGGCTCTGCCTCAGGTTCTGCTACGTTCTGGGCAAGTTGCATTTGTAGGATATCGCAACGTTCTAAGGCTATTTCGGTTCGGGTCCTTGCTTCTTGGAGTTGCTCTTGCAAGTCTATCATCTCGGCTTGCATCTTCATCATAACCTTGGTTTGTTGCTCACTAGTCTCTTGCATTTCTTTCATTGCCGCTGCCATGCGGGCAATCTCCTCCTGAGTCTCGGTTCCATCTTTAAACAGTCTGGCAACATTTTCTCTAGTGTAGCGCATGTAACCCACATCACGCTCCAAACAAGAAACGACAGCTGCGAGAACTCGCTCTACAGGTTCGGTTATAGGTGGTAGAGTGTTAGGGTAAGCAGGGTGGTTCGGGTGAGGCAATGGGGGAACTTGTTCACGGTAGACCATACGTCTGATCATGTTGGGGTACCATTCCCAGCTAACGTTGTTGTCATACAAGCCTCCGGATAGGCGGTACCTCCTTGGTGCAGGAGCTTCGAGTTCCGGGACTACACGGGGTGGCGAGGCAGTAGGTAACTGCGGTTCCTTCCCGTGAGCATGCGTCATCGAATCGGATGATGATGAGGGTGGCGTCGACATTCCTACAGGTAAGCCGGGTATATGCGCGCGTATGAGTGAAGGAGATAAGGAAATAAGATTTCAAGACTACACAAACCTATGCAGTGCGTATCATTATAACTAATGGGTCGTCGCGGTTATAGTCTAGTATGCATGCAGTTTCTAATTCGCTATAACCAATGGCTCTGATACCAATCTGTCACACCCTCAAAATCCACTAACGGAGTTTTACCGTCAGAGGGTGTGAACTGGCAGGATCGGAATCATTAGTTATAACCAAACCAAAGAAAAACGTTTAAATGAAAGTAAGTGCGGAAGCGTAAAACCTTAATTCAAAAGTTGCGTCACGCAGGACGACTTAAAACCAAATGTAACTGTTAAAATTAAGTTTGCAGAATAAAAGTGTTTTCATTAATGCATGCTCCTAAACCGCGCGCCCGCCTCGGCTACCTGAGAATAACATACTAAAAGTGTCAACACAAGGTTGGTGAGTTCACAAGTAAAATAAGATAAATCGTTTAGCGTTTTGCGTAACCTCGTTACGACGTTTAAATGTTGCGTAACCCCGTTACGACGTTTGAGTGTGTTACCACGTTACAGCGTTTGAGTGTGTAACTACGTTACAGCGTTTGAGTGTGTAACTACGTTACAGCGTTTAAGTGTGTAACCACGTTACAGCGTTTAAGTGTTTTGCATTACCAGATAGTGTTATGTCAAATTATATATCGATAGGTAGCTAATCTATACAACAAGTATCGCTAAGTGGTTCGCGACCGAAGCTGACTGTTTATCAAGTGCCCGTCACCAGGTCCTCCAGACCATGGTAAGTGTTAGCCAAAATTTACACCCACTCAACCTCCAGTTGAGCTTAGCGTCGGGTGGGGTTTGTCAAACCCAGTAGTACTACCCAAAAGTGACTCGCTATTCCAAATATTAACCGGTCCGATGTGTGGGACTTCAAATGTTACGTATGCCGCTTAGTCTTTACAAGTGATATATAATTTATAACAAAATCTTTCATATGCGTTTATCTCAGAAAATATGTTTATCGGAGTATGTTATCTCCCCCAAGTGAAAAACGTTTGAAAACAGTTTAAGAGTGGGGTAAGTGAACTCACTGTTTGCGAAGAATATCCGATCTAGATCACCGAGTGATGCGCGTCGTAGAAAACTCTCTAGCGTTCTAAAATAACAAAGAGATTTTCTAAGTATCGGAATGTTTAACGAGTCTCTAGACTCGGCACATAATACCTATGCACGTAACATGTTTCGTGTTTCGTTTGTGAATCGTGTGTGACTTAAACAAGTAAAATTGTGATACGATACATGAGTGAGCAATTACTTTCGTGTCACGTATTAATAACATACTTATTAGCAATTATTCCCGTAGGGGCATTTTGGTCAACAAACAAAGACTAACTAACCATTATTCCCCATAAGGGCAATTTGGTCAATTCATGGCAATCAACTAGCAACTATTCCCCGCAAGGGTATTTTGGTCAAAATACAACAATTATATAAAAACTATCATATTTCATGCATTCCTATACAACTCAGCAGCTAGTTTCGTTATGACAGAATTTCTACTTGAAAGATTGCACTAGTTTACCGATTATAACGTCTCAATTAATTTACCAAAAATTACCACAGGAGCATACATATCTTAGGTTTCCAGAACATCTTTTATCTTATTTTTATTCCATATAGATTGTTCATAATGATCAAAACATTACAGCTAACTTATATCAGTCAGATTCATGCACATCAGAATGTTATTCGCAATTCCCGTTAAACAAAAAATCCAATAAATGCAAGACCACTTGGGTTTGGTTCCTAACTCAGTGAGTCAACCTCCAGAAGTGGAACCAACCCAATTGGTCTCGTAGTTCATGAGATATAACATTTACAACATAACCTAACAGCAGGTCTAACAGCTCAGCTTTGCATCATTTTTTTGTAAAATCATAAAAGTATACTTCCACTTATCCAAAAATTACGAATTTATACTTCATAGAAACTAGACTCAACCTAGTTTACTGCAGTACCCACAATCTCAATCAATTTTCACGTTTACACTTCGTTACAGTCAGTTAAACATCGTATATACGTTCTGTCCAGAATCTGTTCACATCAAAACTCATCATAATAACAATCTATGAACTATCATGTATCCATGTAACCCTCTAGACACTATAACTACTATCCATGCATATCAATCACACCATACATACAAGATTAGGGTTTGTGTTTTAATTCAAATCAAGAACAACAATCAATCATGTATCAATATCAATCTAGTTATCAATCTATTATCCAACTAACAAGAATCATAACAATCACATACATACAAGATCGGCCGATTTAGGGTTTTCACACAACCCATCAAACATCAAAATTAAACAACAAAGAGGTAAGAGATGATCAAGTATACCTTCCTAGCACCTAGTTCTTGGATTAATCTCTTGATTTGATGTGTATATGTGTGTGATGGTGGACGGCAGCCGTGGGTCAAGAGAGGGAGAGAGAGCCGATCGGTGGTGTTGTAGGTTTAGAATAATAGGTTAGGGTTTGTTTATTAGTGATATATTTATAAACAAACAAGTTACACTCTAGTCCTTCTACTTTCAAGTGTTGTTTTTCTAGAACATTCTATCCTAACTTGCACATAATCATGACAATAATATAACACATAATCCTAACACATAGTTATCACATCATTAGTGTTTTAGTGTGCTTCGTTTATTCCTCAATCGTTTGCGTTTCGGTGCAAATCCCGAAAGACTACTACACATGTAGTAAGTGTTAAGCGTCATTTAAACCCTAGTTTAAATGTAATGAAGTATGCGTTATAGATTCAACGATCTTAAAGTTTGAATTAACGGAGTTGAGTTAACGAGGTTAACCTGAAATTGACGATTGTCACATTAGTTAACTAATGAAACTATTTCGTATGTTGAGGAACTCCAAGCTGAATGCAATGCTTTTCAAAGTCGATATGAAAACGCTTTCCGCACCTTGAATTTGAACAAATCAGGTTTCAGACTCTTCGGTAGTCATAGATTAAAGGTTGTCTCTCATGTTCTAAATCTTCTATTTTGGTAATTGGCTCCCCCTCCCAACCCCAACCCCCCACACACAATGAAACCCCAACCTTAAAGTGGACGTGACAAGGTGATTTTCTATCTCGTTTTTTTTTAATTCATCATAGCCCTTAAGGAGTTGAAATATATGCAAACCATGCTCAACGAGTATCCTTCAAGTAATTAGCACAACAAACAATGGCCCTATCTGTAACTTTTGTTATTTTTCAAACCCGAAAGCACGACCTATTGTAAATTTCCGCTTTTGTTTTTATATGTATGTGTATATATATATATATATATATATATATATATATATTATAATGTTATTAATTAATCTCAAATTTCGTTTCATGTAATTTATGTGACAGTCGTCAATTTTTAACTTACTCATAATTCACCTTTCAATCATGTGATCATTTCTATCTAACTATAATTTTCATCACCCTTATAGTATTGCTTGCTCATTTATAATATCCATAATCATGATTATTTACTAATGAACTTTTCCCATGCAAATCACCATTATAATAATAATAATAATAATAATAATAATAATAATAATAATAATAATCACCATCTTTTCATATGTTACTTAACTAATAAAAACAATGAATATTTTAATTCAATAAAATTGATTAAAAGAGTTAAACCTTTTGAAAACCCCATTAAACCATCTTAAATTGTGTTTTAATTATATTAAACATGATTTAATTTCTTAAATTCTATAAAACATAACAATTATCCACTCTAAAAATTCACTATAAAAGGAAGACTAATCATTCATCTTTTCTTAAGACTAAAAGCACTAACAAGTATGTTTTATGATTTCATGCACTTTATAGTTTTTGTTTTGATTTTATGTTGAATGTTCATAATTTGTTCTTCATGACCATGCTACTTTTATAATACAAAATCTTATATTTTGATTTTAATAAACACTATGATCATTGATATCCAATATGAAAAGTTCGATTTTCTAAATATTATATCAAACCTAGTTATTTTGCAAGAAAATATAAAAATTATCTAAATGTTATGATTCGTTGATCATCATAAACTTATAAACATTATTTTTAAATATGATGATATATACAAAATGGTTTTAACTAAAAATATTTTTATAATAGAACCAGTATACTTGATTATCTAAATAATTAATTGTGTATATTAATTATTGTTTATTTTATTTTGTTTTGTTTTTTTCAACATAAACTAATCATTATAATTTCTTTAAAATAATTCATGCAAATTATTTAAGTTAATTAATTAGTAAATTAATTTGTTATGTTAATAAAAAAACAACTTGTTATTTTATTTTGGTTTTTTCAACAACATGTTTAATCATATATTGTTTTCAATCTTGTTATTTAAGATTATATTAATTTGTTAATTTACAAAACATTATTAAACTACTAAATATCAAATTATTTACATAAACTTGAATTTATTTTAGTTAAACTCATTTGAATTAAAAATCTCTAAGTCCTGATTTGTCGTAGTTTCCTTTCTATATAGACTCATTGTTAAAATCTAGCATACGTATTTACTTGTTAAAAATACGTTGAGTGTTACCAACTGGAAAGGACCTTACTTACACGATTATTACACGTGTCTCATGGTGTGTCATATATCTCATTTTTGGCGTTCTTAAGGTCATTCAAAGATTAGTGATATTATTTATTTTTACTATATATATATATATAATTTGTTAAAACTTTTAACAACTCCAGGTAGCAGTTGTTTTCTTTTTAAAACTTTATTTTTATGTTTATATCGGGACGGAATTTCTAAAAGTTGTGAATCATGTAACAATCGTTAATTTTCAAACCCGAAAACCCGACCCATTTTAAATTTTCGGTTTTGTTTTATATATATATATATATATATATATATATATATATATATATCTATATGGTAAGGATCCTAAGAGAACCATTTGAAAATTGAAAACTTTGATAACCAATTTGAACCACTAAAAACACATTTAAAAAATATATTTAAAAAAATCATAAAACAAAAAATTTTAAAAAGTAAAAAAAACCAAAATTCTTATATTTTATTCCAGTTTCATAAAAAAAAACACTTCGTATTATACATATGTGTATAATTTCATTTAATCGCTAGTTACGTAATATATACATATGTACATTATCGTTTACATTAAATTTTACATATGTGTATAAAAAACATGTATAAAATAAAAAAAATAAGTATTATACATACGTGTATAATTTTGTTAAACCGATATTTTTTCAATTTTTTATTTTTTTAATAAAACCGGAATAAAAATAAAAATTTTTGGTTTTTTTACTTTTTTTATTTTCGAGTATTTTTTGTTTTATAAATATTTATTTTTTTTCTTAAAAAGAGTGTTTTTTGTGGTCTAAAATGGTTTCCAAAGTTCTCAATTTTAAAATAGTTCTCATATGATCCTAATCCTATATATATATATATATATATATATATATATATATATATATATATTAATCTCAAGTTTCATTTCATGTATTTTATGTGACATTCATCAATTTTGAACTTAATCGTAATTTACCACTAAATCATGTGATCATTTCTATACAATTATATTTTCATCACCCTTATAGTATTGCATACTCATTTAAAATATCCATAATCATAATTATTTACTCATGAATTTTTCCCATGAAAATCACTATTATTATTGTTTTAATTATCATTATCATCATCATATGTTACTTAACTATCAGAAACTAATGAATGTTTTAATTCAATAAAATTGATTAAAAGAGTTAAAACTTTTGAAAACCTAATTAACCTTTTAATTTGTGTTTTAGTTATATTAAACTAACCGAACTACATTTTTAACTAAAATAAAATACCAAAATACTTTTTTAATACAAATAATCAAAACAAACTACTTATTATACTAAACTAAACAAACTGAATAATTCTCTTTAACAAAAACTAACGTATTGAACTATTTTTTTTAATAAACAAACTAAACTTATTTTTAACAAAAAAAACTAATCGAACTACTTTTTTAACAAAAATAAATGAACCAAACTTTAACAAAAATAAGCTACTTAACTTATTTTTAACAAATATCGTTGTAGCATACGCTAAGGTGGAGTCCGATCGATTACTTATTTTAGAAGTAGTTATGTTTGTGTAGTTTAGTAAAAAGGTAGTTCGGTTCGTTTATTTTTGTAAAAAAATAGTTCGGTTCATATTTTTTGTTAAAAAAAAGTTTTGTTTGTTTATTTTTGTTAAAAACAATTAATACGCTTTGTTTATTTTTGTTGAAAAAATGAATTCGGTTCATTTATTTTTGTTAAAAAAAGTTCGGTTCTTTTATTTTTGTTAAAAAAAAGTTCAGTTCATTTATTATTAGTTGATTATGGTTTGCTTGGTTGATTATGGATTGATTGGTTATAGTTTGATTGTTTATTCTTTAATTTGGAGAGAGTTTTTAAAGATGGACTAAAACCGAGCAATCACTTAACCACAAGGACTCATACAGATCATAAAAAATGGTAAACTAGTAATTCTACGTTTTCAGTTAACGACAGGGACTCAGATTGTTAATTTTTGAAACCATATAGACACAAACAATAATTTTCTTAACAATATCATGACTTTGTGTATGGTTTGTCCTTGGCGTGGATTGACCCATTATGACCTTATGCTTATATTATATAATATGCTATGTTACGTATGAGATGTATGTTGTAAAAGCTTCTATTCTATTATAAAAACAAGAAATCACAAGAACACGAATTTTATCATGTATATTAAACTCTTTTAGGTTAGGTTTATGGACGAGGATCTCTTGGTAACTTTGTGGATCTGTCCGCATGTAACATCCCCAAAATTTCGATCCAAATTTGACAACTTAGGAAAGTTGAGGGATCAAAAATAATCTCAAGATAAGTAATGAGAAAATATTAAATAAGAAAATATAAGAAAAATAAGGAAACAAAAAAATATTTCCTAAAGCTAAGTATTATTACATGGAGGAAATAAGTAAAGAGAAAACTTCATCCCACATTGGAAAATGTAAGAAAGTGGAAGCATTCCAACAAGGTATAAATAAGGAAGATGGAATCCATCCCACATGGAAAGTGGTAAAGAAATGGAAGCTCTTTATAAGAGATAGAATTTCCATAGTTATATTCTTTTATGAATATCAGGCACCAAGTGGTCCTAGCGGAGGGTGCGTAGCACCCGACGCGCACGGGCCCGGGCGAGGACGATGGCGATGGCGACGGCGACGGCGAAGGGCGTTGGGCGCAATGTGGCGCTTTGATGGCGCACTTTGCACTTCGTATGCTAGCATCGCCAAGAGCCACCATAGTATTTTTGGAAAACGAGAATTAGACCAGAAGTGACAAGTTACTAAAGTACAGGGACTGAAAATGAAAAATAATTTCCAGAGACCGATCGCGCTACGCGATACCAGGACACGTGGCAGACGTGTCAGGCCACGTGGCAACATGTTTCGGTCGCGATACGCGACGGAGTCAGGAAAGGAGCCCATCGCGTACTGCGATGGGACTCATTTTCATCTATAAATAGAAGGGGCTACGGCTCATTTGCATACATCCACATCCACTCTCTCTCTAGATTCTCACACTCTCTCTACCTCGGTTTGCGTGCCGAACATCGTTTTGCGTGCCACCGACCCGACAATCATCACCTCGTAATCCGTGCCAAAAAACCGACGTTTTCCTCGAAGTGCGTGCCATCCAAAAGTAACCCGACATTCTGCCTCGAAGTACGTGCACGACCCGGCAACGACTACACATTGCCTCGATTTGCGTGCCAAGGAAGGTGGATCAAAAACGCGTCGAGAAACGTGCGTATAGGGTAGAAGTTTTGCCAGTATAAACTTAGGAATATCTAACTCCGAATACCCGTGCGAATTAAGGGGTTCTGCCGAAGTTATTATTTTATTATTATAAATGGCTTAGACCATAGTCGAGGGTATAGCCCGAACCTTGATTACAATTAAGAATAATATAACTTTTCTTAAGCAAAGGTTATAGTATTTCTTTAATATTAAGAAATATAATATTCAAAGAGTATAGTTAAATAATGTTTCTTCTTGAAGAAAAAACTCAGTATAGACGTTTCTTCCTGAAGAAGAAACGTAGCATATAATCGATAAAATAAAGAAGAGGACTAAAGGTCCAAATGTTTTATAAACAAATGATTTTATCAAGGTTGAAGTTATACCAAAATAGACTAAAGGTCTAAAGCTAGATCGCTGATCTTGTTATTTATACAAATGTTATTCTCCTACTATAGGTCCGAGGTAACAAAACAAGAAGAAGAGAACAGAAAACAGGAATCAGTATCAGAAACTGATTATAAACTGAAAAGGTGAATACGTCCCAAACCTTTTATATTGAGTCAGAATGTTTGCATGGGATTTACGAATCCTTAAAAACTTTGTGTACAATAATAAGAAACGGACACTCTGATTAAGAGTATACATGTGTCTGGATCCATTCATACATGGTGACTCGGCATTTCCCCGAGGCCATGCGTATCATCAACATGCCTCTGAAGATCTACGGGATTGTTCAGAGAAATGATATTGTGTATATAATTAATTGTACATGGTACTTAGGGTAATTTGATCCCAATGTAGTTGGGTGCCTAATGAGTAGTCACAAAGGTATTATTGTTGGTTTCACAAAGATATTGAAAAGATATTTTAGAGTCAGCGTTATTCACCAGCTTTGTGCTGACGTATTTTCCCACCCATGTTACAGGGAAACAAGAAAGGTTATAACAGACAAGCAAGAAGGAATAGAAGATTGGAGTTATAGTCATTAGACACTATCTGATGGCTCAGATATTTTATTTGAAAATATTATAAAAAGAGTTATGTTTTACAAAGAAATGTATTTGAAATATCAAGCGAGTATTTAAACCCGAGATTTTAATAAGTTTTCAAAGTAATAATATTTTATTAAAGACTTCCGCTGAAATAAAACCCGCAACTCTGATATATTTACAAAACAGGTACCAACTTGTGGTCACACGCCTAGGCCCTAAGTGAGGGTGTGACACCGCAGCCCCGCACCTTAGAGACTAGCATTCCAATTTATGATACTATTTAGGAAAGTTGATAAGTTTTAGTTATTGTTTTTCTAATTGTTTTGAATTTTATGACTTTGTTTCTGTTGCATTGGTTTCTTCGAAATTCAAGTATTGAACTATCTATGTTTATGAATTATCAATTATGGGACGTTTCAGGTTTTGGGTCTTACATGAGAGAACATCACTATTCATGTACATACCCATTAAGATTATCTTTAATGGGTCCTTAGAAATTAAGCCTAGGGTGAGGTGGTGATGGTCGGGTAAAAGTCATGTATATTATTATATTATTTGTTTATTTTTAGTTTAAATACTATGTGAATTTTGGTACTTCAAGCGTGTTTATGTGTTTCAGGATACAAGGCGTTAAGGATGCTTAACGTGGTGAATTACAGGCTTGGAACAAAGATGTAGATGAAGCATAATGATCATCACGTTTTCCTAGGCAGAATAAAAGAAGAAAATATAATGAATGTGTCAGATGCCCCTTCGCGCGGCGCGAAAGGGTTTGGAGGTGATGTTCGCGCTACGCGAACATGGCAAGCAAAGGGTCGACTAACTTTTCCTTCGCGCGGAGCGAAAGACATAGCCCAGAGATGTTAGCACTACGCGAAGGAGGCCCTGGACGGGAAAATTAACCTAACTTTAATATATTAAGTTTTCATCCCCCATTTGAGATATCTTTCATTCCAACAACCAAGTACAAAGCCTTGGACGATTTTCTACCATTGCAAAGCTTCTGGTTCGTCAGTTTATCGCATGCTTCTAACCTTTCATCAGATAAGCGAATCTTTCGTGATGTCGATGTCAGGCAACACCATCGTATTCACTTTAGGCTAGGGTTTTTTATAAACTAACTTTGATCAGATTCTATGTTTTGAATGAGTATGAACTTGATTGAATGTGTTTAATCTTGTTTGATATTATAAAATGATTGTTTAAACAAGATTTTGATTTTTATTATCAAACTTTGTATCACTTTTCTGGTTATGTTCATCACATGTAGGGTTAGCTCTTATGTCATTGACCCAATAATTGTTAGTCATTGCTTATAACTGATTTTCATATATTGAACTGGTAATTGGGTAAACCAGGGTAGTTGTGTCAACAATTCGGTTAGGGTATCGTTTGTCCTCACAACCCAACTATTAGGTTTAGCAATTACTGCGCAATTAATCTTTATGAATCTGTTATTAGTCGGTCATCACATTACTTGAACCTGAAGTGAATCATTTTCTATATTATTGTTTACATCTCACATAAAGTAATCGTGTTTTATTAAATCATCTTTTATAAATCGCTTGTCATCGTCTGTCCACCTTAGTTAATTAATTAATATTTATGAGCTTTACTTGCACTTTCCACTAATACCCTGTGGAGACGACCTTACTTACTCGTACTAGTTATAGGTATTTAAGACTTTAAAATACTTGGTTTTTATTAGAGTACGACATCTAAGTCAGGTGGCCTTGCACAAGGGCATGAGTTTGCCACGTTTGTGCAATGAGGTGAACCCAAACTTGAAAAAAGAATTATTAAATATTTATGTAATGGGTAGGTGATAAGGTGGAAATTACAGGTGAGTTTCTAGCCCCATTCCTTGTTATGTTTTCGGGGCTGTGTGCATACTCGATGTGATTAGTTCATAATACACTTACCTTAAGTGGTAAGTGAATGCCTTATATGATTTATGTATGAATGAATGCTTGAAGGTGCGTGAACGATATTCGGATATTGCATGTACCGCCAGGTGATAGTTTGAAGATGTGATTGTTATATATGATGTATGAATGAAGTATGTATGTATAAAAGTTATAATTATGAATATACAAAAATGTATGGTATGATTGTACGAAAGAAGGGAACCGAGCCTTAATAATACTCGAGGAAGAAGGGAACCGAGCCTTAATAATACTCGAGGAAGAAGAGAACCGAGCCCCAAAAATACTCGAGGAAAAAGGGAACCGAGCCCTAAAAATACTCGAGGAAGAAGGGAACCGAGCCCAAATAATACTCGAGGAAGAAGGGCGTAATGCTCTTTAAAACGTGTAAGTAAGTAAAGTAAGTATTATAATATAAAAGAATGAGAGAAGTAAAGAATAAAAGAAAGAAAGAAAGAAGGTTTATACTTAGTTATTTACAAAAGAAAGATAAACAAGTAAGTAATATGTATTTTCGGATACGAATGAGTAAGTATGTGAATGTATTGTATGTTGCCTGATTTATTAGAACTCGTTCAGCGTAGCTGACTTTTAATATGCACGCAGATAAATAGGTTGAAGCAGCTGGCTTAAGGGAGACACATGGCAGGATTTGAAGGGACTGACATCCTATGAAGATTTTTCATGATGTTTGAATGTTCTGTAACGAATGGTTGAAGTTTCAGTTATTCCGCGAAAGTTTTTATTAACTGTGATATTTAGAACTGCGTTTATGAGTAAAACCAACATCAATGTAGGGCACTGGGAACGGGGCATTACACCATTTGTATGGAGAAATGGGACTGTAGAAAACCCAATTTATATTGTCCTTACATAAATAAAAATAATAATAATAAAATAATACTCATTACCTTACATTATCCCCTAGGAGCCAAGTTTGTGTTTTTTCCCTTTCATTTCTTTAACCACATTACAAGTCGTGTTTTCCTTGGCCTTTATTAATTTTAACTCTATGGATGAAATTCATAAGCCAAGAGTTATATTTAAGTCGTTTGTCGATGTAACATCCTACTTTTGGTTATAATAATAAAATAATTTCGTCTATTTATAGTGGGTCGTTATCGGTTTAAATAAATAAAATACGAGTTGGGCTAGTGTTGGGTTATGGACTTGGGTTATGAAAGAAAGAAGGAAAGACCTTGGGCTTAAGCCCATGATCCATAAATATTTAAACCATAATCACCACTTAATTCCTCAATTTACACATATCCCATACACCACCCAAAACACACACTTAAGCTTTCTCTCTAGTTCTTCCTTTCTCCAAGCCGAAACCAAGAAGGAAACCGAGCACCGACCCGAGGTAATGATAGTATGATGTTGTATGAACTTAAACCCGTTAGATATGGTCACGAAACGACGAGCCGACACCGTTAAACCGTTTAAATCACGAGATCCGGATGGAATCGGGTATAAACCGAACCTAAGATGAGCTTAGGGATTACCCTAGCTCAGATCCGGATCGAACGGGACGAAAAACGATGAAAAACGGTGTAAAATGCGGTAAACCGCGTTTTTTCCGGCCACCGCGCGGTTTTCCGGCACGGCGGCGCCGGAAAGGCGGCGCATGTATTTAAGGATGTCAGGGAATGTTCCTGACATTCTCTGACAAACCCTAACCCTAATTCGTTTCGGGAGAATAAGGAATGAGCTTCAAGTCGTTATGTGGTTCGTTACGGAAGAACCCTCGATTCGTTAAGCCAATTCATTGTAGAAGAATAACGAACTAGTTGAGCAATTCGCTGTGATTGCCAGTTCACTATGAAAGACCACTTTGCTATAAAGTTCAATTCGTTAAGATGGTCCATAAGTGGTGATTCGTTATGATATAACGAATCAGAACTCCATTCGTTATAGAACTCTAATTCGTTAAAGAACTAAATAACGAATCCGATAAACTGGATAACGAACTAAGTTACAGAATTGGCAGAAATGGTCCCTGGACTTAGAAAAGAATGAATTAATTGCAAGAAAGCCCTTGAACTTTTAAGTAGCAAATTAAATAATGATCCAAAATTCTAATGGAAAATGTGTTAAGGCAGCTCGACCCCAGCCAGGGGCTCTGCCCCTTGGACCCTGCTAGGGGCTGCCGCCCCTAGAACCTCGCTGCCAGGGGCGCTGCCCCCGGACCCCGTTCGTTGTGGGTTATATAAAGATAGAAATACGATATGAGTAGTAATAGTTAATTGATACATGTGAACATCATACAGTTAGCCGTGCCCAACAGAAGAAAGGGATAACTATTAACGGTGAACGTAACCGACTTCAGGTGAGTTTCTAGCCCCATTCCTTGTTATGTTTTCGGGGTTGTGTGCATACTCGATGTGATTAGTTAATACACTTATCCTAAGTGATAAATGTATGCCATATATGTATTATGTGAAATGTATGAATGATTGCTTGTCGGTACATGAACGATCTTCAGAATTGCATGTACTGCCAGGTAATGGTTTGATGTTATATGTATGTTTCAAGATGAAGAATGAATGATGTATGTACGTATAAAACTTTACGATTATGTATATAGAAAGTATGTTATGGAGGTATGGAAGAAAGGGTACCGGACCCTAATAATATCTGAGGATGAAGTGTGACCGGACCCTAATAATATCCGAGGATGAAGGGTGACCGGACCCTAATAATATCCGAGGATGGAGGGTACCGGACCCTAATAATATCTGAGGATGGAGGGTACCGGACCCTAATAATATCTGAGGATGGAGGGTCTATCTATTATAAAAGTTTCAGACTATAAAACAGGATACACGTTTACAAGGTTTGAAACTATAGAAGCTAACCGAGGATGTTTGAAGCTAGATTCTAAGATGATCTAGATAACCAATATATTATTATCTTGAATTATAGGTCCTAGGTAATCAAACAATAACTTAAAATCAAGTGCATGCCAAGTGCCAACTGATGATATTTATAATGTGAATATGCTATTACTCTTTTAAACTATTTAAATGAGTCAAAGTTTAAATAGGTGGAGATAAGACTGACCTGCAAGCATATTAAGTTGTGACTCATATTTGGTGTTTGAGGGCAGAGACATATACTAGCACATCTTTTGCTAGTCCATATATATTAAACCGAGAGGAGTGTGTGAGAGGTATGAAAATGTATGCCTTAACTAGAAACAAAGAACACTCGTCTGGGCGGCACTATTGTTTTTATATAACATCATTTAACTATATTTGTAGGTTGTCAATCTAGAAAGTCTGAGAAACTGGGTATATCCCTAAACCTTACTAGTATTAATGGAGATAATTGACATACTTATGATGGAGGTTGATGTTTACCTTAGAGTTTTCTTGGGGGCAAGCAAACGATAAGTGTGGGGAAGTGATGGTCAGTTATTTTGTACATATTTTAGCAAGCTAATTTATTAGTTTTAATTGTTTATTACATGAACTTCGATACTTCAAATGTATGTATATTGTTTCAGGTCACCTGTGATTAATATAACTATTTTGGACCTATACGAGCACGGAATAAACACCCGGGATGATGTGTGATAGCGTATGACCAAAATTAGAGAATCTGGGTAAAAGTTGGTTTAGCATATCATATGTTGAAAACAGAGTATCGCATGTTGAGCTAAGAGGAGCGTACATCAGGAGTTTTTAAAGTATGGTTTGCTGAATTAGAGTATCATACTCTAAAGTTAGAATACCATTTGCTGAAACTAGAGTACCATGTGTTGAACCGAATAAAACTACTGGAGTCGCATTCTGAACCCTATATAAGGCATAAAATTAGTGTTTAAGGGAGGACACATATCTGGAGGCTGGAAACCATTCTTGGAGAGAAAAACAACAATTACTTCATCAAATCAACTCCGGATTCCATGAGGATTGGAGATTTCATCAACAACATGAGCGGCTAATCTCTTCGAATCATACCCGGGGATGTAAAGTTTGTAACTTTCAGTATTCTCATATATTTAGAACGAATGATTTGTAATTGTCTTTGCTTAATCTATGAGTATTGATGTTTAGTACTATTGTGCATTTAGTCGATTTAGGTTTATGTCGATCAGAACGATTAGTTTGTCGGTTGCTATAATAGTTGCTTATAGGATTGTTTGACTAATTAGATACAACAAAGCATACAATTGCCCTTGGTTGAGTCACACTGGCAGGGATTGTTTGATAAGCAGTGTCGTGTGTTTGCGATTGTTTATGCCTAAGGTTTAACTCGTTAGTCAGTCTGTATTGATCTAAGATAGTTAATCTGTTAAGTTGCATGAGATTTCTATTCAGTTGCTTACTTGAATCACGGGTGTGGTTTGTCTTTGTTTATTGTTGAAAGTTATTATTTGCTTAATTAAGATTAAAACCAAAACTTATTTGCTTGTATGATCAGGTCATAATTGTATAAAATCTGTTACACGTTACATTGACCACATATTCCTCGTGGTTCGACACCCTACTTACCCTAGCTTGCTTAGGTGCTTAGGAACTGTTATTATTTGTTTTTGACTAGATAGCGATAATCTAGCATCAGTAATTCACATTGGGTATTTAGTTCTCGATATGTATAAATTAATATTTTAAGAGATTTTCATTGTGGAACAAATATTGTGATATATTCATAAAAGTGGAACCAACTTTTTGTCACGCGTCTTAGCCCCCTGAAGACGAGCATGATATAGAGTGTATTAACTTAGAAGATAACATTATTTGACATAGGTAATATTAGTTTTTTCTGATTATCATTTTTTAACTTGCATGGTTGTTAAATAATATATATTAACTTTATTTCTTGTTTATCTATA
This sequence comes from Bidens hawaiensis, assembly GCF_021521415.1. NCBI lineage: Eukaryota > Viridiplantae > Streptophyta > Magnoliopsida > Asterales > Asteraceae > Bidens > Bidens hawaiensis. The sequence continues at coordinate 1,078,563 of NW_027491503.1, forward strand.
GAAATTGAGGCAATGAACAAATAAAAGGAAAACGGAAAATGAAAATGTGATTAGTAAAGATTAAACGAACATTAGATTTCTTTGGTTTTGTTTATTTTGTTTAATCATTTAACTAGATAAGGTTTTTGGGATATTTTTTTATGTTTTTTTATTAAGTTATTTGGTTGTGAATGGATTTGATATTGGTTTATTTTTGGGACTATATCTATTGGTTTTATTTTTTGTTTTCGTATTGTGTTTTGTTGTGGTATTTGTAATGCTTATACCGTTGGTACACATACCAATTTAGCTAATTTGGTATCCATCACGTGCTGGCATCGGATTGATATAACTAATTGTTATTTGTACCAGTACCGGTACCATGATTAATGGGGATTTGAAAAGGATAAAAATTAAGCGGTACAAAAGCAGGTACCGTACTATACTAATAAATTCAATACGTACTCGTTTTTATTGATTTTTGGTACGAGTACTGTACCAATCTCATCCCCGATTCTTAGTGTGATACGGTAGATTAAATTTATTTTTAAGAAAATTATTATGTATTAAAACTACATATATGTATATGGGTATTCTAACTGTTCATATCATTAAAATATTTATCTCCATCTCCATAGTTTAACTAATCGCATTTGTCTAAGTTTATCTTTACATTTTATTTTATTATTTGTCTTACAAGAGTATATGAATAGTGGATCTTGATATTTAGGGAATTAACATTCACCTAACTCTAAATTTTAGAGATGATGATATATATTGAGATCTTAACAAAGATGTAAAATAGAGGACACCATTGCCTTTGAGAATATATATATATATATATATATATATATATATATATATATTGATCCAATACCTATATATATATGTATATAATACATCAAACAAGGGCAAACTAAGACATTTGATTTTAAGAGTTTTAGAAATGCTAATGCATAATGTACATGTATTAGTAGGGGTAACCTTGTCATTTATACACAATTCATTCAACTTACAAGTTTGGTCCCTTATTTTTTACGATATTATGTTTTTAATTTAACTTTTAAACTAAGTAACTAACTTCTCATCCATAATTTTAAATTACTATAACATTTTCATACGTTAATATTTTTATAAAAAAATTATACCATAAAAACGGAAATTTTATTCTCTTTAATTTGAATATGATATTGTTATAATTTTTTTAATTTAAATAAATTAATATGTCAGGTAAGGTTGTTCAGTGTCGGTTTTGATGGTTTTTAAGTTAAGCTTGTGAGACCAACCGTTAATACCGATTTTTTGTTGTCCAAAACCAAAATGAACTATTGAAAGTTGAAACCGAATCGTTACCAACGGCCTGATTCCAGTTTGGTTTCACAGTTTAAACTTTAATAATAAATTTAATTTAAAATAATTATTAATTTAACCGTACCATCAATTTTAATTAAACACCAACATAATATGATATTTAAGAGGATCATAATAAAGAATTATAATTTTAGCTACATAAATGGTAAACATTAATGGAAAACCTACGACGCGAAATAATTACAAAAAAATAAAAATTATACTGCAATTATGTTAATTTAAAGTTGTAATAGCTAAGTTATGTGTATTAAAAAGATTATGTTCAATTACATTTTAACTATATCTAATATATATATAACAAATCATATCTAATAATTAATAATAAAAAACATTAAAATGCATTCAACATTTACACTCTGGTTTGGTTTCATATGACCGGTTTCCAGTATAAACCGCGAACCAATCGTTCACTATGTTTTGAAAATTTTGAAACCGACCAACTAACTGAAAGTAAAAAAAGAAATAGAAAAAAGAAGCCAAACTCATGACCGGTTTAAACGATTTCAAGGTTTTAACCGAACCATAAACACTCATATTTGTTACGTGATTAACAGTGTCTGTGTTCAAACACCCGCTGTGTAACATCCCAAATTTTCAAAAAAATAATATTAATTATATTATTTAATATTGGTGGGAAAGTTTACTTGGGTTAGTGGAGAAATAATAAAATAAAGTAGGAATCATTATGAGTCGGGCTTGTGTTGGGTTAAGTAATATGGGTAATGGACTTGGATTAGAAAGGAAGGAAGATAGACCATGGCTTAAGCCCATGACCCATAATATATAAACCATAATCACCCATTAATCCTTTCATTTTCACATATTTCATACACCACCCAATACACACACTTAAGCTCTCTCTTATAATTCTCTCTCTCTCTCTCTCTATCTCTCTATCTCTCTCTCTTTCTCTAGCCGAAACCAAGAAGAAGAACCGACCCCGACCCAAGGTAATGATAGTATGATATTGTAGAGATCCAAACCCGCTTGATTTAGTCGCGAAACGACGAGCCGACACCCTTAAACCGTTAAAGTCACGAGATTCGGGTGGAATCGGGTATAAACCGGTCAAAAGATAAGCTTAGGGGTCACCCTAGCTCAGATCTGGATCGAACGGGACGAAAAACGGTGGGAAACAAGCGAGACCTCGCTTTTCCGGCGAGATCCCGGTTTTCCAGCGACGAAGGCGCCGAAAAGGCGGCGCCGGAGATAGGGTACGAGGTCAGAGAATGTTTCTAACCTAACCCTAATTCGTTAGCGGGGAATTAACGAATTAACGGTAATTCGTCATGTTGATTCGCTAAGGAAGAACAACGAACTAACTTCAATTCGTTAAGCAGTACGTGATGATCATTCTTTAAAGTCAGTTCATTATGGAAAGCCAGTTCGCAATGGTAAGATGACGAATCAAGTGATTCGTTACTCACCCAGTTCGTTATGTTAAGATAAAGAATCAGGAGATTCGCTATTCACCAATTCATTACGTTAAGATAACGAATCAGGTAGTGTTCTGAATAACGAATTAGACTTTAAAGTAATGACAGAAGTGGTCCCTGGACTTGAGATAGAAAGATTTATTTACATAGAAGCCCCTGTACTTTATTAATATATGAAGGATACCTTTAAAAGGTTAATGAATAACGATTAACTAGCCGGTAAAGATTCAATGAAGTAAAACCGGCTTAGATACGTAAGATTGATTAAGTGAACAATGAGAATGGCTAGAGTAGTATTTAATATTGCATTTATTAAACAGTTAGTCGCGCAGCTAAGGAAAGGGATAACTATTAACGACAACGTAACCGAGTTCAGGTGAGTTTCTAGCCCCACTTCCTTGTTATGTTTTCGGGGCTGTGTGCATACTCGATGTGAAGTGTGAATGCACTTACCTTATGTGGTAAGTGTATGCTATGGATGATATACGAGTTATTTATAAATGCTTATCGATACGCGAACGATCTTCGGATATTGCACGTATCGCCAAGGAGAGTGATTGTCAAGTGGTTATTAGTGTGTATGAATGTTATGATGTGATTTGCTTATTATGTAGATGATGAACTGATAGGAAGTATGTTGTAGACAAGTAGAATAAAGTGTGATAGAAGTGGAGAGGATTCTAGTAAGAGTTTTAGAGGCATGACGATAGTATGTGGTAGGGTAAGCCTATTCGTGCCTTTGTTATTAAAGTGGCATAACGTGAGTTCGTGGTTGGGCAAGCCTATATGTGCCTTCGTTATTAAGTGGCATAACATGAGGGCGTGGGAGGGCAAGCCTCCATGTGCTTCCGTAAACAAGTGGCTAAGTGGTTAGGGGGCAGTTAAGTGGTTAAGCGGTAAGGTGAACAGGTTAGACAGTGGACTATGTGTCTTCGGATACGTATATAATGCATATAAGGGTTGTATGGTAAGTTGCTTGATTGACTAGAACTCACTCAGCGTAGCTGACTTTTAGTATGCACGCAGGTGACTAGATTAAAGAGCTAGCACGAGGATGGCACATGACATATTGAACGGCTGGCATCTGAAGATGGAAGAAATGATGTTTTAAATATGATGTTTTGTGTTATGGTTATAAAGAAAAGATTAATGTTTTGTATCGAATGATTACAGTTAACGTTTTCGCGAAAGTTCTAATTAACTCTGATTTGTAAGAACTGTGATTATGAGTAAATTCGACGTCCAAAGTGAGGCACCGGTAACGGGGTCTTACACGCTGCATCGCGCGGGCACCCGTCTAGTATATATATATATATATATATCACCTTTAAATTCGAATTAGTAAAAACAATTTTTTCTTATCAAAATCTTCAAATCTCAAAATTAAAGAAAAAATAAAATCCTATTACGAATCTTAAATCTTTAAATACTAGTAAAGCAATACAATTTGTACACATGGCCTTCTTCTAGGCTGTCCACATGTCAGCCACTTTTCATTCACATATTCTCTATTATGCTGCCACGTGTCCTGTTCACCAAACACCCAAAAAAAACCCGGTCTATTTTTCATAACTCACAACCAATTCCACCACTCATTTTTCTCTCTAACCTCCTGATGAAGATACAAACTCTAATTCTGCCGCTCAGATCCAACATCGATTCTCTACAGTGTTTACCAACAATTCTTTACTCTATTATGTTTTTCTTCACTTCTAAGGTTATTGATGTCTCCAATCGGTTCGATTCCGTTCAATTGATCGTTTCTCAGAGGCGATGCTATAATGTTTATTTTTGTCAAATAATGATGATTATAACAGATCGATTCTCCGTTGAATATATTAAAGGTAATTAACAATCCATTGTTGCACATAGAGTTAGTTATTTATTATATTATCCGATGAATCTATTCCGACCAATTTGTTATACAGATATTTTATGTTTTCTGAGATTTTCCGGCCAATTTCTTATTGTTTTGTTTAGTGAATATTAAGAAATGAATATCCGTCCAATTCTGAATTTATTTCCCTCCAATTTTTTATTGTTTTCTTTATCCAATTTTTAAATTTTCCGGCTAAACTGTTCTTATTATTTTGTTTACTAAATATTAAGAATTGAATTTCCGTCCAATTTCTGATTTTTTTTCGTCAAATTTGTTATTGTTTTCTTTAATAAATATTAACAATCATAATTTCCGTCCAACTTTTTTTTTCCGACCAAATTTCGATTCAGTTATATTAACAGTCAGAAACTTCGAATTAACAATACAATTGTTTGTAATTTAGTTGTTTCATATATAATATTGATCTTTAATTTAATATTCCAGAAATATTAATTATAAATTTTCTAATTTTTTATTAATATTTACTGAATTATAAATTTACTAGATTTACTAAATTATAATAATGATCTTTAAAATAAATATTAAAGTATAATGTTGATTTTTCAAATATAATCTATTCTAGAATTTTCTAAAAATATTAATGTACATTAAGTTTTCCGTTATTATTCTAGAATTTTATAATTTAATAATACTTGACCTTTTTACTATAACTTGAAATTAAATTTAAAGCTTTAACTATAATAACGATAATTAAGGAAAGAATTTATGTTTTTTATTATTTTTATTATCTGATTCCTAAATTAATCAACGCATTATTATTAAATATTAACTGATTTTCATTAACCTTAAATATTGAAATATAAAATTTATTATATAATAATACATTCTAATAATAGTTTTTGAATATAATCAATCGGTTATTTTTGGACATAAATATTTACAGTAAACCGGTTTATTATATTCAAACTTATGTTTAGAAAGTTTATATAAATAATACGTTTACCAAGATTAATATTCTCTACATCCTACTATATAATATCTAATCACATAATTTTTTATCATACTTTTCATAATCATATCTTCTGCAACAATGTAAGCTCCTACCCTTTTAATAATTGTTTTTATGTTTCAAATATTTTAGTTAACTGTTTTATATTTTAATTGTATTCATAGGACAATGGAAGGTCAAATCTTTACCATGCTAAATGAAATCGATGTTCTCAAAACATCACCATCAACTCTTAAGGTTAGAGTTCTAAGACTTTGGAGCATCAAAGATAACAAAAATGTCAACGAGGATTTTTTGATCGAGATGGTTCTAATGGATGAAGATGTAAGTATCTATTTATGAATCTGTATATATGTTACAGATTCTACATTTTTATATCTTAATATCGATTGAGTTGTAATTCTCATAAATATTTTGTTCTTTAATGACAGGAGAATCGAATCCAAGCCACCGTTTACAAACAGGATATCTTTCATTTTAAAAGATTTTTGAAGGAAAGCTTTACTCTGACTATTGTTAATCCTAGCGTTGGTCTAAATGGATCCAACTATCGAGTGATTGACTGTTCCAACAAATTAGTGTTGGGACCAAACACACATGTTAATCCATGTCAAGAGTTTGAAGGTCGCGTGTTTGGTTTCAAAATGATTTCATTTGAATCAATAATCAATAAACAAATTTCTTTGAAATCCACTGTTGGTATAATACAATTTTTATTCAAATAAATTATTTTATAAGTTTAGCGTTAGATTTCCATTAAATCTGTGAATTTTTGAATGAAAATTAACATGTTATTGAATGTTGATTAAGACTTTATTTTAAAGATCAATTAATTATAGTATTATGAAAGACTAAATTTAGGTTTTTGATTGTCATAATAGTTTGTTTTGTAACATAATTTTATAATATACTTATAAAAAGAAATGTCTTATATATTGTTTATCTTTTAACATTGATGTGTAATAAATGTTAAAATTGATGTGTAAATAAACCCGGGTATTATCTTAGAGTAGTAAACATTACAGCTATTGATGTGTAATAAATGTCTTAGAAGTTTTGTTGAATCAACATTGTAGAATTGTTTTATTTATTTGGAGACTAATTTTCTTTGTTTGCTTATTATTGTACTGATGGTATAAGTTATAAAATATTTCAACTTTTCATATATCTTTGTAAGCCTTTGTATGTTTTTGTATTTGATTAAAATAAGTTATGATGTCTTGTAATTCATGTAAAAGTATCATTTATTTATAAGTACAACATTTGCATTTCATTAAATTTTTATGATGTTACATATATATTATGTTTTAAATATGTTCCACCGTGTGTACACGAGTACTATCCTAAATCAATATTAGATTCTAATTATATGTTTCTTTTAAGAAATTTGAATCACTTAAAGCTTGCTAATGTTAGAAAAGAAATGGCACATTTGGATTTGGAAAATGAAGTTAGTGAGAAGGTAAAATGGTTGTTAGAGTGTGACAACTATGAGTCAAATTTTGATGATCTTCTAAACTCTTTGGAATCTGAAAATTAAATTTAAGTTAACACTTATTCAATAACTTAGTTATGTAGTTGATTGCTCTAATTTTTTTACTTTCATTGTTTACTTTGTGTTTTTATTGTTTAAGTTATTAGTGTAGTTCATAACTAGAAACTTCTAAAAATGTACAATAAACTTCCATAATCGTTTATTTTGTTTGTCAGGTTGTGAGGTAATTTGTTTTTTTTTTTTGGTGAAATTTTGAAGAAGTTGATGGTTGGTAAATTTGACTCCGACATGTTTAGATCTTCTTTTGGTCTCTTCTTTTTATGTGTATATTTAGTTTGTTTTAGTATTAAGCTTGTATTAAGACAATCTGAATAATCAATAGTTTGGTTACTAAGTTATGTTTATTATGTGTGTTTGTTTAATATGATAGTGAAAAAATATTATGATTTTGACGACCAGTTTGTTGCATTTTTTTAAAAAAGCATCTGAATTCTTAAGATTGCGATTATAAAGTTATGTTAAATTTTATGATTTTCTAAATGTTTTCTTGTGAAATTTTACATGTCTATATTTTTATGGTAATAATTACATTCACATATTTTTTTTAGTTTTACATAAGCTTCTAGATATTAATGTTAACGTAAACTCATTATGACATACATTAACATTTTAGTTTAATACTTAATCAGGTTGGTATGTTACACACTGGTTGAAATTAGATAATACAGTTTAAAAACTAATCGGGGACTCAATTGGACAGAAAATTTTAAAGTTCATACTAGTATAATACGGTTTAAATATTTTCATAACTTTGCTAATATAGATAAGTTTGCATAACTATTATCTTTTTATGTAAACAATGTTACTCTCTAATATTTTGTTTAGGCCATCTTAATGTAAATATATGGTTGTCTGTTTATGAAAATTTATGGTTGTCTATATTGATTTTGTTATTTATCTATTTTCAACCCATGTGTAACACGGGTACTATCATAATCTATAATATATATAAACGAAAATATAATAATCCTACGTGTCGTGATATAGTCGCTCCCCCTTTTTTTGGAGTCACCAGATTTGCTTAATTTTAAATGGAGGCTTCTCATGCATTTGACCCGATATCACCGATGTGGGTCTTATCAAACTCAAATATTTCTTAAACAGGTTATAACATCTCATTAATTTAAAAACTAATCTCACCAAATAACATTTGATATAAAAATCCTTTAAAGTAAGGATATACAAAATTAATATATGATTTATTTAAAAAATATAATTTATAATTAAACAACCAATTTTATAGTAAAAAAAATAAACGGGTCATGGGTCTCATCAAACCCATATAGCTTTTAAACCGGGTAATAACATCTCATTTATTTGTGAAACAATTTATCATCAAACCATAAGTATATTATTAACTTTCATGCAATAAAAAATAAAAAACAAATAAATATTAGAAACAAGTAATATAAAACAACCCCCGTTCCATTTTATGGAGAGAACTAGATAACTAATAATGAAGTATTTTTAATTTAATTAAAAAAATTTTAAATTTTTTTTTCTTTCATCCTTCTTATATGTTGTTATTCTTCACCACAAAAAAAATTAACAAGTAAATACACTGACTTTTTTTATAATGCATATGTGCAATAGTGTCCATTTTGATATTTTAAATAGTGTTGAATAGCATATACATAGTTGTTTGTATTGTTTATTTGCAATAGTGTTATATTATATACAAAAATTAAAAAAAATAGATATAGTGCATATGTGCATTAGTGTTATATTACATATATGCGATAATGTGTTTTGTATACAATTATTAGTGTCGTATTTGCATATATTCAATAGTGTGTATTGGATAATGCAATTGTGTTGTATTATATGCAATAAAACACTATTGTATATATGCAATAGGCATTAGTGCACATATGCACTACAATACTACACCAACAAGTTTTTTTTATGTATCAATATCATCTTATTAGAATGAGGAAAGAAAAAAAATCACAAAATATTTTTTTTTAAAATAGTTAAAAATAATTCTTTACTAGTTCTCTCTTTAAGAGGAGTTCTCTCTAGATCCCACCCCTATATATATATATATATATATATATATATATATACGAAACCTCCCTACATTCTCTCAAGCTACCGGATTATTTTAAATGTAAATGGAGGCTTCTCATGCATTTGATCTGAAGTCACGGGTATGGGACTCACCAAACCCAGACAGCCCTTAAACGGGTTATAATATCTCATTAAATTAAAAATTAATCTCACCAAATATTTGATATAAAAGTCTTATAAAATAGGATCATACTAAAAATTAGTATCCGAATTTTTTTAAAAAAAATTATTATTTATAATTAACAAAAAATTTTATAGTAAAAAAATAAGCGGGTCATGAGTGTCATCAAACTCAAATAGCTTTTAAACCGGGTTATAACATCTCATTTATTTGTGAAACCCTTTCATAATCAAATCCTAAGTATATTATTAATTTCTTACAACAAATAAAATTAAAATTTGATGTAAATATTATAAACGAATAATATAAAACAACCTCATAATATATGAGATAAATACTAGTGTGGTTATGAATAAAACATTTTTAAGGGAATCAACTGAAGGAAAAACAAATACAAGCCAATGTGTGAAGGATACATACAAACAAGTACTTATTAGAATCCACTAAATATTGAAATTTTAAATTACGTCATCGATATTAGTTTTTATCAAATTATGAATAATTTAGTATTTTATCATATGAAATTATCCAGCATACATTTTTTTATATTTAAAAGGTATGATTAATTAATGGTGTGAAACACTAGATGAAAGGCATCAAATTGAGAAGATAAGTGTAAACAATACCAACTTAATTATAATTGTTTCTATAATTATAATCCCCGATAACTGATGGACAATCCATTGTAACTGATGGACAATCCATTGTAACAACTATCAATCGTAATCAAAGTATCTATATTCACTCTAAATATTAGGTCATTAAATAACTTATTGCTGGTAAATATGAAGCTTGATTGAAAGAACATTTAATTAGAAAATTGGATAAATATTGTAATTAATATTATTGAAATAAGCTGTCATATACAAGTTACAAAAATGGTCTATTGGCTATTGGTCATTCCATAGTTTTAATCACTCAAGCTCACCCGTGAGTGCATGTTTTCGTACGAGTGACGACCCAAGAATTTGTTTTATCAGTCTCGGAAAGTTTCAATTTTTGAATTTTATCACTCAGTTATAGATTTCTCGGTCAAGTTTTGGTGAAGTTAAATCACATAGTACGGGTAAAGTTCACATAGTAAATTCAACGTGAAAAAATTACAAATACCAATATCTATATTAATGCATAGTAAGAAAATATATAATTGGAAGGTTTTAATGTATGCTTTTGACATTTATTAAATTTTTTACTCTTTGGTTTCCTATTGTAGAGTTTGTTTCATAAAACCCAAAACCAGTGGTTACACCAACCAAACCAATGTATAGATTCTAGTGTTTGGTAACAAGTTCAAATATAGAGTTAGACACATTTTGACTCGGTTTTTTCCTCGTGTTTCTACAAATCTTATGTTGTGGGTTTACAGCTCATCACAAACATATAGTTTTAAAATTTTCTTCATGAAAGCAGATGTAAATTGGCTACGAACGTCGTACCCATGTCTTCTAGTGGTACACCTATAAGGAATAGACATGCCATACACATGATTCTTTTCTTTGACACCCATACTATTAAAGCACAGGAAAACATAAGCTTGGTTCGGCATGGTATCGACACCCACCTGTATAGTTTACGTTACAAAGAAAATGATCTATTTTGTATACAAATCCGTTTTTAACAAATTTTATACCGAAATATCAAGAAAAAAATAAACACAGCTACGTGTTCGGTTTTTGAAATAAGTTAACTAAAGCAAGTTATTAGAGAACACTCAAATTAAATGATAAACAAATGCGTTAAAAGCATATAAACAATAAAAGTGAATGCCAAATCCGAATTGATAATACCAATACAAGTATTCAATCGTATAGCTTACGATAAAGAATACTATGCTTTGAATTCAACTCTGTTTTTAACAAAATTTATACGGGATGTTATGTTTAAAAAAAATAAACCTTTTATTAATCACCACTGCGTATTCAACCTTTTTATTAATCAATTAACACAAGTTATTAGAAAAAAAATCAAATTGGAAGATAAACAAAACGGGTAAAGTCATATATTATTTATAGTACATGGATGAAAATGAAAAGTAAAAAAAAAAATTGTTTATATCATCCACGCTTTTTTACTATTAAAAGACTTCTATAGTGTCGCTAAATTTGAAATTAACACAAAATACTTGAAATGGCAAATAAATCGATTTTGTCATTCAAAAGAGGGTGAAGGTGTAGTTTGTTGCTCGTTTACCTGCCTGTTTATTGTAATTGGATTCTTTTATTTGAAATGAAAGTTTAACTAGAATCTTCATTAAGTTAAAAAATAAAAATAAAAAAAGTAATTATTTATGTACTGTAGGTCTAAAACTCGAGCTACGGTTATTAATCCAGTTTTTACATGCAACTTGATTTTAGCTCTTTGTTATTTGTTGATCATTTTATTAGTTTATTTATATACGTATATAATTATTTTATATATAAATATTATATGTAAAAATTACATAACATATAATTTGGTTATTTATCATAGAGTAAACTGCGATTTTCGTTCCTGTGGTTTGTATAAATTTGCGATTTTAGTCCAACAGTTTTAAATATGTGATTTTCGTCTCTGTGATTTCATTTCACTTGCAATTAAACCCGACCTCACTAACCCCGTTAAGTTTGGTCGTTAAAACCATCAGCGTGCCCCTCACGTGAATGGTAGTTTTGTCCTTTTTCTCCTCAATTAACCCCAACCCTAATTTTCCCTCACGTGAGGGACACACTAATGGGTTTAACGATTAGACTTAACAGGGTTAGTGTGGTCATGTTTAATTGCAAGGGAAATGAAACCACATAGATGAAAATTGCATATTTAAAACAACTGAATTTAAACCGCAGATTTGGACAAACCACAGGAACAAAAACCGTAGTTTACTCTTTATCATAACTATAAACTCTGGGGTTAGAGCATATAAGTCTAGGTTTTTTATTTATATATTGAGTTATGATTTTTTTTTTACTCGAATTTTTTTAAAGATTTTTTGTGTGACCACAAATCTTTCTTACACTTCTTATTTTTGTCTATTTTGTATTTTAACTTTACCATTCAAACATAAGCTTATATAAGTTGTCATTGGTTATAACTTTTAACAAGCCAATTCTACCCGGTGTGGAAAATATGTTTATACCATACAGTGTAATTTTTAATTTTGTACAATTCTCTCGAACATATATTAAAATTGTTTGGCGGTCAACATGGATCTCAATTAATAATGAATTGTGATTAGAATATGGTTCTTGATTCCTCAATCAGTTTTTTTATTTTATTGTACAAAACCTTGTGGTTGTTTGCCAACATGTTTGAGGGCATCAAGCATGGTTAGATGCAAGTCTGTTTATAATTGCACTTTTTTTATCATCTAACGATAATAATGAAAATTGTTAATTGATCCAAATTTTCCATATTATCTAGAGAAGAGAAACTAATAAATAAATATATAAATTAGAAGAATGAAAGTATTTTAATGCAACTATTTTTCAAAATTATAGAAAAGAAGTATGTAATGTTTCAAAAATTGTGTGTCATATCAACCATTAAATACCTGGCTGTTGAAGTTGTTGATTTACAAGTTATTTGGTCTTTGAAAACCTAATAAGATGAAACCGATTTGGAATACAGGAAAATAATACGAGACTACATTTTTATAGCCAGAAATTTGAGCAGCAAAGATGGAAAGGAATCAATAGAAGTATAGAACCAACTTGAAATTTCACCTTCATGTCAATCCCAATAATCAAGGAATATGACAACATGGATTGAATTGGCATGAAGGCTGAGGCTATGGCTTCTAGAATAGCACGCATCAAGGAAACCGACAAGGCGGGCTGGGCTAAAGGCATGAGCGGGCCAAAGAGCTGGGACAGTCTTGAACATAGACTGGGGGTTCGATTAGCCCACCGAATAAGAGAGAAACCTAAAAAGACCAAAACAGGAAACAGAATATAAACATGGCATCATTAGATTGAGCAAATCATGTATTTTTAACTCCCCCCTCCATTTTTTTTTAATATAATATATATTAGTATTATTGATGTTTACACCGGGACAATTACAGACTAACGGCAGATAGACGGGCAACAAGCTGCGCCGCTACCCCATTCTGAATAGCAAACCCTACCCTACTAAACACAACGTTCCCTTTAGCATGGGCGGAGTTACTGCTGACCACCTGCTGAACCCGCTTAAGGAACTGAACCGCGTCAGTTTAATGCGCAAACATGTCAAACCGTATTTATTTATGTTTCTCATTTCGATTAATCACGATATGAAGACATGACTCACTTATAGCTTCGTGCTTGCTAGTAATGAAATCATTTATAACACAGCCAAGTGCCAAGAAAACCTTTAATAAAAACTGTCCCAGCAGTCCAACACAGTTATCCCAAACATACTCTTAAATCAAACTGCAATGAACTTTAGATTCACCATTGACAGAGTAAACACAAAGAATAAATCAACTTTATTTTAAACACAAAAGATGTTAATCACATTCAAAGCTGGTGAAGAACAAGGATGATACCATTACCATATTACCATAGTTCAAAACAATTCAGTTCCTTTAAAGGTAAATAAATTTGGAAAAATAGAAGATAACCTTCCTAGGAATATATTCAAGTGGAAAATCAAGGGGGTGGGTTTCCTTCTAGTCCACTGTCTACTAGTCAATACCCATGTAATCCAAACTAGGGCTGTTCACGAGCCGAGCCGAGCCGAATCGAGCGAAGGCTTGCTCGTTGCTTGGCTCGTTTACAACCGAACCGAACCAAATGGCTGAAATTCGAACCGAGCGAAAACCGAAACGAGCCAAATTCGAATCGAGCATTTTTCGATCGAACATCGAGCGATTTCGAGCATTATTTATTTATTTTTCACTTAAAAATTTTCATTAAGAAACAAATTTGAAGGTTGTAAATAATATATTTTATAAATAAATTAATAGTTTTTAGATAAACTTGTAATAGATTGTAAATTTTTATTGAAAATAAGTTTGAAATGAGATATAATGATCATGTAAACAAACTTCTAGTATCGTAAAAACTTGAAGCGAACAAAGAAAACTATAAAATTGACGAAATATGAAAAATTTTAAGGGGTAAAAATAATTGTAAGCTTATATTTATGTATTTTGTGTATATATTTATATATTTGTGCATATATAATTATATATAAAATAAATTAAAACTATTCGAGCCAAACCGAACCGAGCAGACCTTTGCTCGTTGTTTGGCTCGTTTACAAACCGAACCGAGCAGAGCGGCTCGTTTTCAATCGAGCGAAAAAACGAGCGAGCATTTTCCGAGCGAGCGACGAGCGAGTTCGAGCGACGAGCGGTTTGGACGGCCCTAATCCAAACCCTGCCACAAACCCATCTTCTCCTGTCCTTGCCATTATTGGGCCTTGCAATGAATATGGACTTAAATCAATAAATATGAAACAAGTTGGTTATTTTTTGTTTATATCGAGGAGGGCTTGTTACAAGTTCTTGATAGAAATCCGTGGCTAGTAAGTAGCAAATGACGTGCTTTTGGTCTCACAACTCCCAGACACGATCCAATCTAAACCAGATACTAAGTCTACCTATTTGGATAGTTATCAAATACCTACAACATAATTAATTTCACTTGTATTTTAATTACTTTTAATGTATAAAGTCTAATAAAATTTTAAATATATTATTGAGACGTGCTTATTTTTATGTACGTATTGACACAATTTTATTTAAAACCGAGCCAAGTCAAATTGTATAAAACATTTATTGAACATTTCGATATATATATATGTATTTGACACGGCTCATTTTTTAGTAAAATTTGTGTCAATACATAGATAAAAATAAGCACGTCTCAACGATATATTCGAAATTATAGAACTTTATATATTAAAAGTCATTAAAGAAAAACAAAAAATGAGTATAACTAATTATAATAATATAAAATTTAAAGTTAAAACTTCACAACACAAAACGAGAAAGAAAAAAAGTTGGATGTAGCTAGGGACATTAGGGGTGATCAAGTTAACCGTCATACCGGGTAACCGAACCAAAACCGCATAACCGAACCAATTATAGCCGATAACCATCATAACCGGTGGTACCGGTTAATGGATTTTTTAAAACCATCGAATGCGGGTCGGTTTTGGTTAAAGATAATTCCAAACCCACCAAAACCGAACCGACCCATTTATTTAACCAACAATATGTTTAAATATGTTTGGGATTTGCTTTCAAAAAACATATTGTCGGATTATATCATTTTGATGTTTTAGATTCAACGTTTGTTATTTAATTAACTTAAATTTCGTTGTTAGATTATATAATGCCTTTTTTTTAAAAAAAAATATTTGGTATTAATATTATGGATTATATATTTGTTCAATTATGTTATGTCGGTTTTTTAAATATTTGGTACCAGTCTTTTAGGCCGAATTACGTTGTTTTGGTTACGGTTAAACGACCCATAACTGACTTGCAATGACCTTCAAAAACGATTAATCGAAACCGCCATAACGGGTCGGTTATGCTTATGGTTATTCATTAACAGACATATCGGTATGGTTATGGGTTTGACCAAAAACCGCCTCAAACCGACCCATGCACACCCCTAAGGGACACATAGTTTGTTGGTTACAAACTATGTCTTCACGCATAATTTGGTTATCAAACTAGTCTTCATGCACGGTTTACTTATCAAACTAGTTTTAACGCATAGTTTGAGATAGGGATGAGATTTTTTCCCGAATACCCGCACCTGTTTCATACATGTACCTATATCTATACATGTACCCTCACCCGCATATTCGTATCAAATCGGTACCAAGATTTGAGAAATTCGGTATTTGACACTTACAGGTACGGGTATTACAATATTGGGGACATGTCTGGAATATCTAAAGTTCTATTGGAAAGTCTAACCCGTGCGTATCTTCAAGCTGGTTTTTCGGAACTTGGTACCCTTTTTGGATATGGGTATTTCGGAACTCGGTACCCATTTGGATACTGATATTTCGGTACTTGGAACCCATTTGATATTATGGTTTTATTTTTGGTTTCGGTATTATGTTTTGATTGTGGTATTATAGTTTATTGAATTTAGTACCCTACCGGTACCCATACCAATTTAGTGACTTTGGTACCCAACGCGTACCGGTACCCAGACGGATTCATCTTATTTGATACGCGTACTAATACCGATAACAAGTTCAGAGGAGATTTGAAATAGACGAAAAACAAATAAACAAATAACAAAGTGGTACCAAAGCAGATACCGTATTAAAATACATGTACTGATACTTTAACATAAAATTCGCTATGATACTTGATACCTAGTTTTATTGATTTCATTACAGTTACTTTCAATACAATATGTTATATGGTTACGGTATCGATCGAGGACATTTTAAGAATTGCTTGATTTTGGAGATCACAGAATTGAATTCTCTTTTTTAATTGGGACTCAGCAAATTTCCAGAAGTAAAAAGTTCATGTTATTTGACTTTCTTAGGCTAAGGGTAATGGGGCTTGGTTGAGCCCCAAATGATCCAATCAAAACCCGACACGTAGGTGATGACATGGCACTGGATAAAGCCTCTCAACCAAGCCCCATAGGGTGTAGTGGGGCTTGATTGCCCACCCCCAATTGTTTGACCAAGCCCCTTGCTCAACCCTTGCTCAAAATTTGACCAAGCCCCGTGGTCCGGACCACGGAGGTCGTCCGCGCCCCTGACCACTTGATGGGTGTAGTGGTGTTCGCGAGCCACCTTACCCGCCACCTGGACCGCGCCCCTTCCTTCGCGAGCCATTACCCACAGCCTGAGGTGAAGACTTTACTACGTATACATATTTTTGGATTTTAATTTAATTTTAAGTCGGGCTTATATTGTAGAGCATTAATATCAGAAACTAAATTTGTATGCTTTTATAAATGTAAGATGACATATAAGTTACTGATATGTCACTAGTAACAACCGTTTTAGGCCTAGAATCAAGCTTGGTATGGTGGTAGTGGTGGTGATGGTAAGAGTGATGAAGATGAAAACAGGTTGACCCGGATAGAGTTTTATAAATAAAAGAGCATGTAAGAGGAAACCAAATCTGTACATATGACGATTAACTGGTGTTCATTTCGCAATTCTTGAGAAATCCAAAAATAAGAGGTTGATGTAGGTGACGATGGTGGTTGATGTCTCAGAGGTGAGGTTGACGATGGTGGGTGATAATCAGAAGTTAATCAGTGATGGAGATGATACACCGACGACAGAGGATATGTAGAGGAGATCAATTAATTAGGTTTGATGATGAAAATTTTTCACAAATAAATAAAATTCTATAACTCGTTTAAAAGCTATCCAGGTTTGATGAAACTCAAGACCCGCGATGATTATTGTTTGATGATTAAGGGGTTTAAAAATAAATGAGATGTTATAGCTGGTTTAATGGCTATCCGGGTTTGGTGAGACCAATTTTGATGATGAAAATGTTTCACAAATAAATGAGATGTTATAGTTCATTTAAGGGCATGTTTGGGATTCCTTATTTTCCTCTCCTTATCACTTATGAAGATGAAAAAGTCCTTTTTTTTCCATGTGTTTGAGAACTAATAAGTTCTTATAAGTTTCTCCTTATTGATAAGGCTAAAAAATGAGTTTTGAATAAGTTGGGATATTATAACTTATCTCCTTATAGGTTTAAAATAGTCTTTCCACCCTTTTTAAAAAATAACTTATTGACTTATATTAATCCAAACATTTTTTTTTAAACTCTTTATTAAATAGTCACAAGACCTTTTCAACTTATAACAAAAAGCTCTTTTCACCTTAAATAAGGAATCCCAAACACACCCTAAGTAGTATCTGGGTTTGATGAGACTCAATCATAATTTCAGGTTAAGGGGATGTTTGAGATTGCTTCTTTAAAATGTTTTTTTGCTTTTTAGAGATGCAAAATGTTCAATATGCCCCTCCAAAAGCACCTAAAAACCTCCTAATCATAAATCTACTTACAATAATCAATCAAATGATACCTATCCAAAAGCACCTAAAAACCTCCTAATCATAAATCTACTTACAATAATCAATCAAATGATAGCTATCTTCGTTGGGGTATTATCCCGATATAAATATTATGTATTTTTACCTAATTTGAGCAATATGTGGATTAAAAATGAAAATATCTTTATCTGAATATTTGAAATGGTAAATATATACGAGTTGACTTTATTGGGTGATGACGGTAGGCGTGACGGATGGATTGTTGTTTGTTTGTTATCTTTTATTAAAAAACACACACAGTGATTGACACGCGCACATAAAAACCGCCTATCATTCACTTGGCCGTTGAACAGAACATCATCTCTATCAATCTCGTCCTCGAATCTAGGTATAATCGAACCATATCTTATTTTTTGTTTTTTATTTATATCGTTTGATTATTTACTTTTACTGTTTTCAGCATGTTTATTTGATTTGTTTCTTCAACGATTAACTCTACTTTAGAACATGCATAGATCAATCAGTCGATTTATTAGTGGATACTGATTTTAAATCAATCATGCACTAATTATATTTGATCATAGATGGGATTTTTTTAATCTCATGGTGTTTGGGATTTGCTTGTTGAAATTGTTATTATCTGCACATTGTGTTTTCATAACTAGTTTTGTGCTTTACAACCGAGCCGTTAGATGAGCTGAACCGAGCGCAACTTAGTTTGTAAAATGAACCAATCCAAGTACGACCAAGTTTCAAGCCACAAGCTATTTAAAAAATCTTGAATTGGTACTGGCAAGTGAGCAACAGTAAATATTTAAAATATATAATCTTAGTAAACTAGTCATAATATAATTAATATTCACCACACAAATATATATATATATATATATGCACAATAAATTAAGAATAAAATAATTCGAGTCGAACCACTGAGCTCGGCTTGGTTAGTAAATGTTCCTAACCAAGCTGATTTCTAGATAGTTTTTTCAAATGAGTTTCGATCTACGAGCTATTTTAACAACCCTTGTTTTGAGGGTGTTGAAATTACAGATCTTATTGGTTAAAACTGGTTATTCAAAACAGTTTAGTTTCAATAATAATATACCCTATGAATATCTGCTAAAAGTACAATTGGTTCTACTTTGTTGTATCATTTAAAAATCTGTATCTTTTTAAAGGCTTATTTCAACCTATTGATGATGGATGCTTTATATTTGTATATTTATCTTGTTTATGGCCAAACAGAAAACCATAGGCTGTCTGAAATAGGCCCTTTTTATGATAATTTCCTAGCGTATTAGCTAACTTTTAAAGTTATATGCGATAGATATATAACCGTGTAAGTAAATACCATGTGGTCCTTTTCATTTCCTTATATAGTGGGAAGAAACTTATTATATGGTTAGGACTGCTAAATGGGTCATATATACGGATTGAACCCGGCACGGACTGGAAATTTTACACGATCCCAAACACGACATGAACCTGAACATGACACATATATTCACTGGTTGACACGAACATGGCCCGTTTAGATAAAAAGTAAATATAATTGAACACATTGCTACTAAGTTTGAACACGAACCCATTTTCTATAAAAGTAAATGAACACCCAAATAGTACACTGAACACATTTTCTATCAAAGTAAATAAAGGGTTAAACAGGTCAACCCATGAACCCTCCGGGTAAGACGAACACGGCCCGTTTAGATAAACATGTTCGTGGGTTCAACCCGAAACTGACACAAACCTGTTCAGACTAAATCCAAACACACAAATTTCATGTTAGGTTCGTTTTGTGCCATATATTCACACCCTATGGTCGATCGACATAAAATGGAACCTGCAAAATGGGAATTTGTTAAATTATTAGTATATGTTTTTGAAACACATACCATATGATTATGCTAACAAGCATCTTGGCTCTATATTAAGTTATTAGTTTGTGATTAAATTCTTCAAAAAAAGTTGGTATAATTTTGAATTCACTAGAACCAGACTGTTTATGTTTAAGAAATTAACTTTAATTTGCAGGGATTAAATCTTAAACTCAGCTTTTTATCGCTCACTATGACTTCCAATGCTGGTAACGAGAACTGCCTCGGGTGGGCCGCACGGGACCCATCGGGTTTTCTCTCGCCTTACAAGTTCAACCGCAGGTCTGCTTCTACTTTCCAGTCAATTTCAGGTAAATAGCTGAAAGTTTCACTCATCTTCAACAACATTTAACTGCAGGGATGTCGGCCCCGATGATATTTCAATAACCATCACCCACTGTGGAATTTGTTATGCGGATGTTGCGTGGACCCGAAACGTTCAAGGACACTCCAAATATCCTTTAGTACCCGGGTATTTACAAATACTTTGACATATTTTCATAAACTCATAACTAAATTTTAGTAACCTTCGAATGGGTTGTTTTCTGATATGATATAAACGCATGAACATGAAGAAGGTTTTTTGTTCATTTAGTCAAATGAATGAACATGTTTGTTTTATTTTTGTGGACGCTCGTTTATGCTCATTCATTTAAATTCGTCTATGTTTGTTTGTTTACTTTTGTTTAAGTTTGTTCTTTTATTTTTGTTTATGTATTCTTTTAAAGTTTTTAGGCACATTACAATTTAATCTGGTTTTATCTAACTAAATATATCACCAATTACACTTTAGTCTAGTTTTATTATTTTTTAGGCCCAAAAGTATATTGTTAACATTTACCTGTAACTGATATTTGCTTAGTTATGGTTGTTTATTTTAGTTCATCCATGTTCAGTTTTGTTTATGTTCGAAACCTTTTCATATATACTATTTACGGGCAGGTTCATTTTTTTTAACAAATGAACTCTAACAAGAAAACCACGTTCGTGTATGTAAAGATCGTTTAATCTCCCTTTAACCCTCTTGAATGTTATGCCACCTGTCTACTGCAAGCTGCGTTTATACATTTTGAAGATAAATAATTTTGTTATCATTTCATGTACAGTCATGAGATTGTTGGAACCGTCCAAGCCGTCGGTTCAAATGTTAAACGTTTTAAAACCGGGGACCACATTGGTGTAGGCACATACGTAAACTCATGTAGAGAGTGTGAATATTGTGATGATGGTCTTGAAGTCCAATGCTCAAAAGGCGCGGTATTAACATTTGATGGTATCGACACCGATGGCACGGTAACCAAAGGTGGATATTCATCCTACATCGTCGTTCACGAACGGTAAGTTCGTTTATCAAACGTTTTAGTTTTGAAACGTTTTAGTTTTGAAACACGGTTTAAATCCATTCTATCAACCCTGCAGATATTGTTACAAAATACCAGAAAACTACCCTTTAGCTTCTGCAGCTCCTTTATTATGTGCTGGAATAAGTGTTTGGACACCTATGGTGGACCATAAGATGAACAGGCCCGGTAAGAGTTTAGGAGTTATTGGGCTTGGTGGGTGGCGGTTAAGTTTGGGAAGTCGTTTGGGTTACACGTGACGGTTTTCAGTACGACTTTGTCAAAGAAAGATGAGGCGTTGAATGTGTTAAATGCTGATAAGTTTGTTATCTCAAGTGACAATGAGGAAATGAAGGTGGACAAGTATAACTCGTTTGTAATGCGTTTAGATCCGATTAGTTTAATAAGTTGGTGTTTTTACTGCAGGCATTGGAGAAATCACTCGATTTTATAATTAATACCGCTTCTGGGGATATCCCGTTTGATCAGTATTTGTCGTTGTTGAAAAGTGGCGGTGTGTTTTCGCTGGTCGGGTTTCCGAGTGAAGTGAAGTTTCATCCTGCAAGCCTTAATATAGGTAAGTACTAAGTAGTGAGTTGTACCCAGGGGTGGTAAACGGGCCATGTTAGTGGGTCAACCCTGAAAATTGTCTTAGACATGTTGACCCGAACACGACACAAATCAGCATGACCCGTTTACCTGGATATTTTTATATATATTTTCTATATTCTCTAAAATTATTAATTTATAACAATATATATGCATAGATATTAAAATGTAGGTTTAAGCTATAAAACTTAATGTCAGATTCTCTTTCAGTTTTTAAACTCTAATATAAAATACCCAACAATTTTAAACTATGACATAAAACAACATTTGATAGAAATACAAATATTAAACGAGTTAAACTGGTCAACCCAAACGCATTCGTAGGTTTGACCCGGACATGTTTAGACAAAAATCAAATATGCGAATTTCGTGTTAGGTGCGTATCGTGGCATAAAATCATGCCTTTACTTACAGCACTATGACCAAGAATCATAAATGATGATGTTTATAATAACATATGCAATTGAATCTACAGGCATGAAAACTATTGCTGGTAGTATTACTGGTGGCACAAAACAAACACAAGAAATGTTGGACTACTGTGCAAAGCATGAGATCTACCCGAACATAGAGGTAATCCCGATTCAGTATGCAAACGAGGCTCTTGAGAGGTTAATCAAGAAAGATGTCAAGTATCGATTTGTGATTGACATTGCCAACTCACTTAAGTGAATGTAGATATTACCTTAGATACAAGGTTCGTTTTACAGTACTCGTTACATGAATAATATCATGAAAAACTATGTTATGCATGTGTAACTTTATGGAACCTTGAATATGTACTAAAATGAATTTTCTGCAAGGTGGTTGTTTTTCGTTTGTAACTGTGACAGCCTGTTACTAGTAAACATTGATACTAGTAAACGGCGTGTTAGATGCACGTGGTTTCAGATAAAAAAGATATTGGTTATAGTTTTATGCGAGATGGTTTTGGACGAACGGCAGATGTATGGAACATTTCAATGAGAGAGTGCTTATTCAACTCTCTTGAAAATAGAATCTATTCCAAACATACATGCTCCTTTCCTTGACAAGGAATCTGTCAACACTCGCCTAAACAAGGATGGCAGAAAAACCTCAAATTGATAGGAAAATTTAAACCCAAAACATTTGGGTTATTTGGGGTTAGATAACGGGAGATGTAATTCAGTATTTGTGTATAGTGTACTCGAGCGGGTCTAGGGTTAACTTTAAAAACATAGACTCGGCAAACATGTATTTGAGTATTTAGTTCTTAAGTCGTTTTTGAAATGAGTCTTATACCTAATTTTGGGTAATGAAAATGTTAATCAATAAAGTTTTACCATGACTTCATAAACGAAGTTGTATGATTTTGAGGGGAAATGGATGAAAGGGTGTGACCCGGGCCACATATGATATAAGCATGCCAGCTCAATTAAAAAAATGTTCACGTTAGCATGAACACTAACGTCGTTAGTGTTCAGTTAGTGAGAAAGTGATGAACAAATGAGGTGAAAGTTGGGAGTAGTGTGTAACATTTCATTAGTTAAGAATATGTCAGCCTAACTGCCTAAGGGTGAAAGTTTAAAGCATTAAATCCAATAACCCTAATTATTGCTTTAAAGTTAGAAACCCGTAAATAATAATATAAATAAGTAGAATTGTAGTTAGTACTAAAATACCAAGTCGGTTTAAGATGAATTTTAGATTATGTTTTGGGTGGTTAGAGGGGTATTTCCATAAGGCTTACAACAAAGTGTATACCATTACTAGGGTGAGAACACCATTGTTCTATGATTGAACTTTGGTAACACTACTAGAAAAAAAAACACCTTTAACGACACGCATTGCGTTTCATTACAGGGTACATATGACACACAAATGCGTGTCGATGATAGCCCAGCCATAAATGAAAATGACATGCACCTGCATGTCATGTTTTATGACACTCTCATGACACTCTTTCATGACTCGCAATACATATATATGATATACGTTTATGATTGTCATGGTTTTAGCTTTTTTTTAATATATATATATATATATTGTAAGGCCCCGTTACCGGTGCCTCACATTTGGACGTTGGATTTACTCATAAACACAGTTCTAAATATCAGAGTTAATTAAAACTTTACGCGGAATATAAATCTTTCATAAAACATCACATATCAATCATAAACATGTCGTAAAACATTCCTCTTGTCTTTCAAAATCAAACCATAACTGGTAAAACATAACAGGTCTTCAGATGCCAAGCTTTTATTCTTCTGCCATGTGTTCCCACTCAAGCCAGTTGTCTCATTCTACCCACTTGCGTGCATACTAAAGGTCAGCTACGCTGAGTGAGTTCTAGTTAATCATACATCATACAATACCTCTACTTACCTTCAATTACGCATCCGAAGATACATAATAATTACTTTACTCTTTTACTTTCATTACATAATGTCATACATAATACTTTATTATTTTCATACTATATAATTACTGTTCATTCTATCTCAGATATTATTAGGGTCTGATCCCTCTTTCCTTTGTCTATCTCAGATATTATTAGGGTCTGATCCCTTTTTACTTCTCTATCTAAGATATTATTAGGGTCTGATCCCTTACTTCTTCATCTTCGTACATACTGTCTATACATACACGTACCATACATATTCTTTCTTTAGTCATTTATACATAATCGTATGTTGTAATATATATATATACATATATATATATATATATATATATATATATCATACACATTCATCTTTCATATAATACCTCCCTTGTCAATACGTGCAATATCCGAATATCGTTCACGTACCAACAAGCTTTCATTCACATTCAAGATATACATAAATAACATATAAATCATACATGGCATATACTTACCATTTAAGGTAAGTGTATTAACTATCACATCGAGTATGCACACAGCCCCGAAAACATAACAAGGAAATGGGGCTAGAAACTCACCTGGATCCTGTTGCGCTCGCCGTATATCGTAATTCCTTTCTTTAACTGGGCTCGGCTAACTGTTAAATATATATAGTTAGTTAATTAACCGTTACTTGATTAAGTTGGGTTATTTAGTTAACCTATGCATCATCTAAGTTGGGCTTGTTATTTATTTTAAATAGCACATGGGCTTAAGCCTGTGGATTGAGCTAAGTCAGGTCCAACGGTCCATCACAGTTTATGGATTCAGCTGGGTTCAGGTCCAAGCACAAACTGGGTGGCCGGGAACTCCCAACATAGAACCCGCGAGTTGGCCGAGAACCCCATTCCTGACCGAGAACCTATGTTCTTGGCCGAGAACTCAGGTTTGACCGAGACCTCGTGTTGACCGAAGTCCAACCCTGGCCGAAAAAACGGGTTGGCCAAGAACCCCATAAGGTGGCTGAGAACCCCTTGTCTTGGTCGAGATCCTTTAGGTTAGGTGTGTTCAGCTCATCTTTCTATCTTAATCATTTTTACCCATCCCTGTTAACTGTTTTATGGTTTATAACCAGAACTTTAACTACCCTTTCTATTCATACCAACCATTTTACACCCGTCTCTATTCCATCATCTAGATCTAATTCGTTTTAGGCATAAAGTTTGGACCTTTATAGATTAAAAACGTTCTAGGCTAGATCTAGGGCTCATATATGAGCCGTACATAACCATAGGTCTATGGAGTTCATTTTAATCATCAAGTTTGCATTTTTATGAAGCATATATACCCAATCTACTCTAGGGTCAAGTTTCATAGCAAACCGTTCACAAAAATGTAACCTTTAACGTAAAGAACATACCTTTATGATGTTCCTAGGTTACGGCTTGGCTTGTTTGTCAATCTTTATTCTTGTATTACGCTTGTATATCAAGGATCTACCCGGGTTTGGCTTGGTTTGATCTTGGATTTCACCTTCTATCTTGCGGCCGAAAAAGGAAAGGGTTTGTGTATGTTTTGGAGATGTAGAGAGAATAAGATGGATGGAAATGGAAAGATTTAGGGTTTAAGGGGTATTTATACTCCCTTAAGCCCATGGACCTAAGGCCCATATTTCCATTTTAGTCCATGCTTAATTCCCTTTAATTAGCCTACTTATCTATCTTTTTAATATTTAATTATTTCTTTGTCAAATCAAGTAAACCCGTTTATCACAAGAAATAATTTAATATTATTATTACTTGAAATTTTGGGATGTTACAAGTCTTCCCTCCTTAAAGAGGTTTCGTCCCCGAAACCTAACTGTTACTTGAACAGACTAGGGTAAAACTTGCGCATCTCTTCCTCGACTTCCCAAGTGGCATCCGACCCCTTGCAGTGCTTCCATATCACCTTCACTAAGGGTATAACCTTATGACGAAGTTGCTTCTTCTTGTGGTCGACGATCTCTATTGGTTGCTCAATATAGTTCAATTGTTCATCAACCTCAATGTCCATTAATGGCACGTGCGGCGTGTCATCAGCCAGACACTTTCTCAGATGAGAAACATGGAAGGTTGAGTGAATTCCTTCTAGCTCATCGGGTAAATCCAGTTTATAAGCTACTTCACCCACACGATCTAAAATCTTAAACGGTCCAATGTACCTTGGACTCAGCTTTCCTCTCTTTCTGAATCGAATGATTCCTTTCCAAGGCGAGACCTTGAGCATCACATTGTCACCAACGTTGAACTCAATCGGTCGTCGCCGCTCGTCAGCATACGACTTCTGCCTGTCTTGAGCAGCTTTCATTCTGGCCTTAATCTGATCAAACTTTGAAGATGTCTCTTGAACAACTTCTAGGCTTCCCATTTCTTTCTGGCCAATCTCCCCCCAACACACAGGAGTCCTACATCGTCTTCCATAAAGCATATCAAATGGTGGCATACCAATACTTGAATGGTAACTGTTGTTATAGGAAAACTCTGCTCGATGCAGATGATCATCCCAACTTCCCCCAAAGTCTAAAACACAAGAACGTAGCATATCCTCAAGGGTTTGGATTGTCCTTTCAGACTGCCCATCGGTTTGAGGATGATACGCCGTACTGATGTTTAATCTTGTTCCCATAGCTTTATGGAACTTCTTCCAAAACCTCGAAGTAAACCGAGTATCTCTATCGGACACGATCGATAACGGTACTCCATGCTTAGATACAACCTCTTTAATGAACAAACTTGCTAACGTTTTTGACGAGATAGCCTCTCGTATAGGCAGAAAGTGAGCACTCTTGGTCAACCGGTCCACAATCACCCAGATGGTGTCATGATGCTTAGCTGTACGAGGTAGCTTAGTTATGAAATCCATGATGATGTGTTTCCATTTCCATTCAGGTATCTCTAAAGGCTGCATCTTCCCATAAGGCTTCTGATGTCCGGCTTTGACTTGTAAACAAGTTAAGCACTTACTAACATAATTCATTACGTCATTCTTCATTCCTGGCCACCAGTATTCTCTTTTCAAATCTTGGTACATCTTTGTAGCTCCAGGATGAATCGAGTATCTTGACTTATGAGCTTCATCTAAGATTCAACCCCTAAGATCTCCATGGCATGGAATACACATACGGTCAAATCTAGTCGTAACGCCATGAGTGTTTTCCATCAACTCATCTTGCTGGCCGTAAACTCTCTTTTTCTTCACTAACCCTTCATCTACTAACACCTCTGACTGTACTTTGATGATTTCTTTGAAAAGACTTGAATTCATAATCAGCTGGTATGACTTTACTGTTGCAAGGACTTCCTCATTCTTACGACTTAGCGCGTCGGCGACCACATTAGCTTTACCAGGATAGTACTTAATTCGCAGTCGTAATCCTTTATCAACTCTAACCATTGCACCAATACACAAACCTCAACAAAGTCCAATACAAAGAGACATGCAAATTTTGTTGTGAAAAATATAATAATAATAAATATAAAATAAAAAGACTCTCTTTTAAAAAAGGCTCAATTTTGTTCTTTTAATAATAATAATAATAATAAATATAAACTAAAAAGACTCTCAGTGATCCTATTTTTCAATTAAAAAAATACAAATATCAACAGAGTGAAACTTAGTTATCACAACATCAAATGTATATCTGAAATACTAAACGGAAGCTTACCAGCTCCGTTGTAGAATCAATCAAGATCGTATGTTACAAGCAACTTGAATGTAGTGGCCTTGCCAATATCAGTCCAATGTGAAATCCATCTATCAAGAATGACAGCAAATGAACACATGAGCATAAATTGGGTACAAAACTCAATTCTTAATAACTAAATTCACAAATAATTATTGCAAGATTGACAAATGCAATATAACTTACAAGTAAGCAAATGTAAAAAAGAAATAGGCATTCTGATTTGAGATGGAAACTTCAAGCCATACTTTCAAGAGCCCTAAGACTTTGACTGCGAGAATCAAGTTCATCAAATTAAGTTTTAATCTGAGGGCAATTTGGGAAGTTTCAAGCTTAAAGTTTGGGTCACAATAAATAAATTATAATCAACGACAATTCTAGTGTTTTCAAAAATTTGAGAATACGGGTTGATATAAAATCAAATTTTGATTTGAATTCAAGTTGACCACAAAAAAACACCCAAAATGAACTGTTTAAAATAATACTCGTTTTAAACTTAATTTATTTTGCGTGTTTAATCTTTGGTTATTAGAATTCTGTGGTGACTAACTTTAGGTGTATTATAAAGATAAAAACATACGTTATTTGTTTAAGAATTCATAAATCTATGCTAAAATACTAAAAAAATACCTAAAACATATCCTAGATCGAAAATATCCGTGCATAGATTGCTTGCATCAAATAAAATCTTCATAAACACATCCAACTCTGGACGTTTTTGAATCAGTTTACTGAAAATGAAATTAAAAGTCGAGGTAAAAAGTTGGTGCTCTATTAAAAGTTAAAACACCACATAATATTATTATTTTATAAAACTAACTGATTTCATACAGGCGCGTTATATTATTAGTTGAGTCGGTTTTTAGCTATTGCCTCTCATGCCCTCTATATTACATCTTTCGAAATAAGCTTT
The DNA here is from genome assembly GCF_021521415.1 of Bidens hawaiensis. Lineage (NCBI taxonomy): Eukaryota > Viridiplantae > Streptophyta > Magnoliopsida > Asterales > Asteraceae > Bidens > Bidens hawaiensis. The sequence goes on from NW_027491503.1 coordinate 1,107,703, forward strand.
GAGACTTCTTTGAAATTTAACCGACAATAATGCTATTTATGGTAGCCGAACAATTAGTGGTATGTGGCTAATATTAAACACAATATATAACAAAATGACAATTTAATATTAACCTTATTATAAACATGTAGTAAATGTAACAAAACTTTGTAGATGTTACCTTTGAACTTGTTAACAAAATCGAGGCCATCAACAACACGAACATGTGAATCTGCGGATGTAACAAGCACGTCTGATGCAGTACCAGGAGCAAAACGTAAAGGTCCAGCTTCCGCGCGACAAACAGAATCCTCTTTGTTTCCTTGCACATAATCATGCCGACTATTTTTACGTAAATCAATCAACTTTTCTTGTTTTTCCGTTTGCACAATCTGTTTCAAAACCACTTAAAAGTAAATAAAAAAAACTATAAAAATACTGCTTGTTATAGTGTTACACAAAAATACCCTCATCTTTTCTTGCACTCTTTTGGGATCAAACTGCTCGCCTTTAGTAAAAATATTCAAAGCATTTTAGTAATTAGACACATGCTGAAACCAGGATGATTAGGAGAAGATAGTTGTACAAACCTTTGTTAACTACAACAACATTAAAAATTGAGAGCCAAGGTTTTAGCCTTAATTTCATTCATATATTCCAGCTGCACTGTCACCAACTACCATGATCTTCTCGTTGCTAACCTATTTCATCAAATTATACACAAAAGTTAGGTTTTCTGTAATGTAATTTGAGGAAAGAGTGGGGAGATTCAGAGAAGGCAGCATTTTGGATTCTAGATCGACACCGCCAACAAAACCAACTGTTGATCGATAATATAATATTGATGAAAGCAATAGTAGCCTAAAATACAGAGAGAGGAGCGGCTGAATATTTAGGGCTTCGCGTGTGAAGATAATAGGGAATTGAGGTGGGTTTGAAATTGAATCTTCTTTCTTTTAGGCTTCAAGAGTTGTATCTATGTTAAGGATATACTTATCATTCCATTAGAAGGTGAGCAGTGAGTGATTTCATAATGGAGGTGTTACCTGAGATAGGATTTACAGTTCAGAAGTTTGAGGTTCATCGATAGAAAGTAGCTAGAGAGAGTGTTCAGACCTGGATTTGAATTTTGAATGAATTCTTCTTGCCCGCTTATCTGATGTTGAGAATGGGAAATGTTGCTTTTGAAGGAGGTGCATTTCAGAGTTGTAAATTATGCATTATTAGTAGTACAACTCTTAAAATTAAGAGTTTTTGGTTAATTACCAAAGTATCCTTCCTATATGTATATATATATATACTAGTAGAAACCCGCGCGATGTGGCGGGATCCGAAAACGACTTACTCAACAACAATATAACACTTAAATATCTAATACGCATATATAAAAGTGTTGGGAGAAAATCATATTAACAATCCAAAAAACTTCGGACATATATCTAAATCTTAATATATAAAAGTGTTTGGAGAAGATAATATTAATAATCAAGAAAGGTAATCCCTTGCCACCAAAGGTCAACTTTGACTTCATGAAAGTCACTCTTGACAGAATTATCAAACTTGAACCAAATTTTTATCACCATCACCTTTTACTAATGAAAAGAAGGAAAATGATTTGTCATAAGACCAAACTAACAAGTGACAGTTGCTGCCAACCATTTTTTCTGCACTAATATCAGTACACACATATCTCAAACAAAACAAATCAATAACTTACCTACCTATAGCTAAAGTTTTACAAGCATGCTAAACTAAACATATCCTAATTCGACCAATTTGTGTATAAACGTTTGAATGATTCTGGATTAAAAAAATAAAAATAATAGCAAGTTAACAAATGCCCAAAGTACATTTTTCAACGCATATCCATCTAGTTCAGCCATTGTTTCAACTCAGTGGCGGATCCAGGAATTTTTTTCAGGTGGTGCACTACATTTAGATGTTTTAATTTCATAGAGTTGGGTATAAAAAATTCCGGGTCGATTTGAGGTTCGGGTCGGGTCGATGGTTCGGGCAAAGTTCATTACATAATAAGGATACGATAAAATAATAAAAGAGACACTGTCATTAGAAATTAAGTAGTTAACAATCAAGAACAATTAACATTTAACAATGAATGTAAACTTACCTTCAAAGTGGGAGGATTCGAGGAAGAGTAGAAGGCAGCGGCGGGGTGACAGGGTGCCGCGGTGGTCGCCGGCGTGCCACGGTGGTCGGAGTGACGGGGACGGCTGGCTCTCGGCTGGTAGAGTGGTAGGTTTGAATAGGGTTAGGGAGAGGCGTTGTGTGTTTTGTGGACTGTGAAGGTCATGAGCACTGAATAATTAAAAACAATTAACAAGAAGTCAAGAACAATCAACATTTATTATCTTATTTCCAAAAACTATTGTTACTTGAATATCACCAAATACCACAGACACACAAATATCACCAGCCTCAACATTTTCAGCATGAGCCCTACAAAATTTCTCAAACACAAATAACTCTACTGACTCTTCCAAATCTGTAGGCGTCATCCGATGTGCGTATCTGAAATATTAACAAACAAAAGAAATAAATAAACCAACTGATTTGCTTCAGACCAAAAGATTGTTAGGAAAATATCTAGGCTTGTAAATGAACACGAACAGAGCATGTTCGTGTTCGCTCGTTTAACTTAACAAAACAAACGATCAAACACGAATTAAAACAAAGGGGGTCTTCTTGTTCATTTTCTTAACGAATGGTCAGGAACAAGACACCCCTATTCGTTTAAAAGTTCATGCTCGATCGTTTGTTCAGAGTTCAGTTAAAGTTGAAAAGGAACACCGGAATACGAACATGCTCCATTTGTGTGCATTCGATTCGTTCATAGGTCTAAAAATCCGCTTCTATTACTTGAATTTATAAATTATAACACTTTAAATAGGTGCAAGAAAAGTTCAAAATAAAATAAACGAACCACTATACAAGAGCTCAAATAATATTATTAAACTTACACGAACATCCATGCCTCTGTTTAAAACATCAGCATGTAACCGACCAATAGCTATTTTTCCTTTTGTGTTCATCGCACTCAGTGTGTGTTTTTATTATAAAACCCTAAATGATACTAGGGTAAGTTAGTAAAAAAAAGAGTTTCAGAACCGGGAATTAAACCTGCGACCTCCGGGTTACAAAACCAACAAGTTACCAGCTGGACAAGTGATTCAATTGTTTATAAGGTGGTTCCTTCCTAATTTATAAGATGGTTCCTTTATTATTCTCTATATAAAAATACACTATTATTTCAAAACTCGGGTGGTTCCAAGGAACCACCCGTTAATACCGTGGATCCGCCCCTGTTTCAACTACTCTGGTTCCTGTAAACAACAATTTAATAGGTCACGGGGCGTGTTTCATCTCAAACGGGTCAAACATATATTATCAAAAACCGAAACTGGTCAGGTTGTAGTGTATGAACAATAACCTAGATGGAATGTTTGGTATGAGGTTAACATGCCATGCCAAGTTCACTGGTGATGCTAAAAATTTAGATTTTTTAGCATCATAATACCGTATATACATCAAGGTGTAAGGTTAACCTACGATTTCGGTGTTGTGTAACTAACACCGAATAAACCAAACCAGAGTTTTTTTTTCAACTTTAAGTAAATTATAATAGTTTAATATTAAGTTTAACCAAAATATTTTAGCCAAAATGTAAAAAAACAAATTAACTGTTGAAGTCAATACCTTGATGTTATTCTATAAACAACACACAAATTGTCGTTAACAACTTGGAAGTAACCTCATGCCACAACAAACCATGGCATTTTTTTGATATCACCAAAACCATGTGGCATGCAGTTCCTACAAGTATATTGAAAAGTGATATTATAAATTTAGTAAAAATAATAGTTTAACACATTAATATAATCAATATCCAATCTTTATAAATAAAATCACCTTGTTTGGAAGAAACTCCAGTTGGAATTTCCAGCTTTTCTTTAGAATTTGTAACAACCACCATTTAATTCTTTGGAGCATTGAAAATCAAAATCACCTAAAAATTAAATAATTACAGAATATGTTAAAATTTATGAAGCATCTAAATTTTGGAGAGTTTTTTATCCACTTAGATGAAATCAAATAGGTAGCATACTGATTATATCGGTGACTAGTTTCAAGTTTTACAACATAAAGTTTTAATATTTTCAAGTGCCACGTAAAAAAGTCAACTGGTGAAAGTTGAATATATGCCAGCTGCCATCATTTTCTATAGAATGAATATTGAATAAAAATGCTCTTAATTATCTTCTGCATAGTCAGGGTGTCTACTGTTGTACCTGATGGGTTTCCTGCATTAGGACAATGCTTGCCATGTTTATCAGCAGCAGATCTCATAACCAAGCTGAAAATAAACGAACCAATTATTTAAAACCAAGGTTAGTTTGTTGTTCAGTAACGCGTGTTCACGCAACTCAATAGCTCGATGAAGCTCACTTAGCAACGCCTTCCTCCTCAACTTTCGTTTGTTCAATCTTGCAATTGATTTTGACTCCGGTATCATAAATCAGCTCGAAATCCTCTGGTGCATCCATTCGAATCAATTCAAATTATTAAACGAAACGAATACCATTCTTATTGAACATAATCAAACCCAAAAACATACTTCTGATAAGTGTAAACACAAGCAAATAACACGCAACAAATAACTGATACGTATTAACACAAACATATAATGTATATTAGATAAGTATGTATTAAACTATAGAACCGAAAGCTGATAAAAAATCATAATTGACATACCTTTTACTTAACTCTCCCGGGATTGAGAGATTTTCTCGTAAATCTTGTAATTTTGTCGAGGTTTCCTATATTTATCCTCAACGATACTGAGCCTTTCCCATGGATTTATCAGTCAGTGTAATAAGTACCTAAAACAGTATATTGTAATACAAAATAATTCCAGTATTATGTTTATAAATTATAAGCGATTCAATACAAACCAATACCATGTAATCATATTCAATCCCATCATAGTCCTAGCCAATATCTGTTAGATGAATTTTGTAAACCATAGTATCATCATCAGCCACATAGTCATGATCCTGACATGATTCTGCCCGTCTATCTGCATTCATGAAACAAAGTATCAATAATCAGTATCACAAAAGAAATTAGTCACCTATTGATCAGTTAACGAACATGTATTGATCAATTAGTCACCTAAATACCAAAATCAAATGCGAACTTCAATCATTCCAAGCAACTTCAATCGTTCCATTTAAACACCAATTACAGCTTCAAAACAAGAGTATAGATAAGTCGCAGTCGATTATCACCATTACCAAATGTAATCAAACCAAAAAATCAAAAACCTAAAACCCAAACTGAACAGAACCTATTGTGAAAATCGAAACCGAACCGAACATATTATGAAAACCGAAAACCGAAAACCAAATATTCGAAACCGCACCAAAACCGGAACAGTTTTAAAAAATATTCTTGTCGAAAGATCTTTTAAAATTAAAAATCAATTTATAGCTTTTGTAAGTCATAGCAAAAAAATAGATCATACTTTAAAAGCACATTCAAAACTTTATTTAAAATAATGTTATAAGCTGCATATTGCAAATAACATTTTTTCCATTATTAGGCTTATACATCAAAACTGGAATGTATGGCTCCCACCAACATTTTGAGTGATCAAGATTATTAGTTTTTTTAATAATGTAACAGTTTAAGTATTATATATCCATACCAATCATGTATAACTCCTTGTAGTGCATAGTATTAGATGACAGGTAGGAAGTTTGGACCACTAATATAAACATTCACAATCTAACAAATTTCGTTGATTGACGGTTAAAGCTGCTGCAAACCTGCCAAACAATGAAAATATAAAAATGGTATTATGAAAAGTGAGTGATATAAAAACTTGTAACAATAGATAAATACAAGCATGCCCTCCATTTCCTGTTTTTTATGTCCGTCATATTTATATGCTCGCCCCGATGCAAAGCTCGGCTCGTTTTGACATGTTACAACATCCCACCCATTTGAAGTTTTAACACATCAAACCATAAAAAGAACCGAGATTACTCCATTATGGAGGTATTATAATCCCCTTGCAACATCTAAAGCTATGTAAACTCTCAAATTTCAAGTTCATTCCATAAAGTACTTTAAAAAGTAGTAACAATTTAAAAAGAAAATTCTGTTACTCCAAAACTGACATTTTTTTTTGAATAAAATGAACTTCCAGTATAGATTATGGGGTGACCTAATAGAGCTATTTGAAGAGTACTCACATGAATTTAAGAATTATCGACAATAGCTTGATCTCCTCGTGATTTCTTTATCATCTTCTCCATTAAACTCTGTAGATCAACAAACATTAAATTAATATGAAAACATGTGCAGAGATTAAAGATTCAAAATTATCTTACCCTTTTTCAAGAACTACACTATCTGAAATTTCATCTTTTAAGTACTTCAAAACTTGCGTTACTCACTATCACAAGAACAACCCTATGCAATTTCACAGCTTCAGACCTAATCCCCACATTTAAAAGTCGACCGCATAAACAAAGTACAAAAGTAAGTTCACCCTAATTCTATTAAAATTTGTGAGTTAATTAATGAAATTCGTTACAAGAAGTTGCGGTGCGCACATATGATGTATATATGTGTGAACCATGGGGTGTGCAAAAGTGAAATTGCACTAATTTTGACGTTATTTTACTAATCTCGTGAAAATAACATTAAAAGTGACGGACGGTTAATCAGGCATCATGTAGTGGCGTTGATAGCTGAAAGATAAGGGTACATGCACCGATCAGCCGGTGTCTCGATGATTGAGTGCTATGTGCCTTATGTCCAAGGCTTGATGCAAAACTACTATCGAGCCGGGGGTCTCACCGGAAGCAGCCTCTCTATCCCTATGGGGTAGAGGTAAGGCTGCCTACATCTTACCCTCCTCAGACCCTACCATAGCTTTGCTATTGGTGGGATATACTGAGTACGATGATGATGATGATGATGTTACCAGTAGTGATCATATTTCGTTTGGTGGTTGGTATTTGCAGAAGCGTTTGCACTTTCCGCCTTCAACGAAAACATCACCGGTCCCTCAATCGAAGCCAAAAATGAACATATTAGAGAAGAAAGTTGTACTCACGAAAAATCTTAGGTAACCGAAGTCCTCATAGCCTGATTGAACTCGCCGTTACCGTGTTGAAGGTGCGTGAATCTGAAATTAAGCCCGCTTGGAAGGAAGATGTGGTAGGAAGGTGAAGACGATAGAGAGAAACAAACGACTGCTAGGGTTTTTGGGAAAGAATGAACTATGTGAGTCTCATAAGCACAAAATTCAAATTTTTATTAAGCCACAGTATCCCGCCCATATGTTTCTTTCATGTATTCAAAAATGAAGCTTTATAAGTTGTACACTATGCTTTAACATGTGTAAATGTCTTAATTTTAAGAGTTTTGGTTAAATGACGGTTTTGTCCTTCCTATATGTATTATAGTATAGTATAGATAGTATATATATATATATATATATATATAATTCTAAAAAGTTTAAAAACCACCCTAAAATGATTATCTTCTCCGATTAAATTAAAATGAAGATTTATTACTAAAAATATTTGTGTCCACGGATCAATACTTGGTTCTTACCAATACTATACTACATATACGATAGGTACACTTGCCTATTTTGTGTGTAGTTAGTCTTATTAGAAATCACTTTTATAAAATTAAAACATGATCTTTTGGGAAAACTAAATCCATCATATTTTACGACACGATCATCACACATCAAGTTTTTAGCGCCGTTGCCTGGGACATGGTAAATTTCTAAGAACGATCCAAGTTTTAATTTAATCATTGTTTATAATTGTATAAATTTTTATTTTTAGTTTTAGTTTTTTTTACACTTAGATTTTTCTTATTTTAGCTAGCCTTTAGTTTAAATTTAAATAGTTTAAAACTGATTTAATCCCATTATTTTCCTTTACATTCGGATCTGAGCTTGTTTCTCCAATTTCTGAACCCGAACGCCTTTTTCGCCGAAGAATACGCAACCGGACAAAAGAAGCCACTAAATAGTTAAGGATGAATTAGTAGACGCCACGAAATCTGAAGTAAATCAAGCAAAACAAATGATGGCAGCACGAAACGATGAACCAAACATGAGCCAGTATGTTAGGCCAACCCTTGAAGGCTTCGGCAATGGAGTGGCTACACCCGAAATCACCGACAATTTCGAAATCAAATCAAGAACCATTCATAAGTTGGAACATTCAGTTCAACTTCATGGTCTCCTCGACGAAGACCCTTTTTCTCATATATCTCGATTCTTACGAATTTGCGAAACCTTTAAAATTCAAAACTGTTCAGAAGGTCATATTAGACTCAAACTCTTTCCTTTCTCTCTAAGGGAACATGCTGTAGAGTGGATAGAATCCCTTCCTTCTGGTTCCATCACCAAATGGGACTAGATGGTTGAACAGTTTCTCTTCAAATACTTTCTGCCTGATAAAACTGCAAAATATCGAGCCAACATCACCGGATTTCGGACCGACGATGATGAGTCGTTACACGCAACATTGGAGAGATACAAAAGTTTTCTAAGAAGATGCCCACATCATGGACTAAGCGTATGGTTACAAGTACAAACTTTCTTTGATGCACAATCCAATCAAAACAAACAGGCCATCTACCAAGTCGTCGGTGGAGACCTGGGATCTAAATCACCTAACGAAGCATTTGAAATCATTGAGAAGGCAGCAAAAAAGATTTTCTCTTATAACCCAACAAGATCTACACCAGCACATAAAGGAATGCACCACGTCGATTCCAACACCCTTGTCACCGCACAGCTTGAAGCACTCTCTAAAAAATTCGCACTACTTTTAGCCGAACTATCAAAAAATAAAATCACCTATGAAACTTATGGAGGAACACATAAGACAACTGACTGCAATCAAATCCTTATGGCCATGAAAGAAGTTGACTTCACCGCCCGTCAAAACAACGGTTTCAGTAACACCTACAATCCAGGGTGGAGAAACCACCCGAATTTCAGTTGGAAGGACGGAGGTAACACTCAAACTCTACCCGGATTCAAAAAAAGAGGCAGATGAATCAATCTTTCCAAACTAAACCTAAATTTCAAGTACAAATTTCCGGTAGCAATCAATTTCCGAACTACTCATGGATATCAAGGACATTAGTCCTTCCTTTTGCACTCACAAAATCCTCATGGAGGAAGAATACAAACCCGTTGTCCAACATCAAAGATGTCTTAATCCCAACATGAAAGATGTGGTGAAGAAAGAAGTTATCAAACTTTTTGATGCCGGATTAATCTACCCAATCCTATATTCATCTTGGGTTAGTCCAGTTCAAGTAGTAACCAAGAAGGGAGGGATGACAGTAGTAATGAACGAGAAAGACAAGCTAATAGCAATGAGGACCATCACAGGCCGGCAAGTCTGCATTGACTATCGGAAGCTTAATGACACCACAAGAAAAGATCATTATCCATTTCCTTTTATCGATCACATGCTTGAACGGTTGTCTGGAAAATGTTCTATTGTTTTCTCGATGGATTCTCCGGATACTTTCAGATTCCCATTGCTCCTGAAGATCAGAAGAAAACCACCTTTACAGGTCTATATGGAATCTTTGCCTATCGAAGAATGGAATTTGACCTATGTAACGCTCCGGCCACCTTCCAACGTTGCATGGTGGCAATTTTTCATGAAATGATTGAACATTCTATGCAACTTTTCATGGATGACTTCACAGTCTTTGGAGACTCTTTCAATCATTGTCTGAGAAACATAGATAAAATGTTAACTAGGTGTGAAGAAGTGAACTTAGTGCTCAACTAGGTAAAATGCCACTTTATGGTTAAAGAGGGCATTGTTATCGGTCACAGATATCCCAAGTAGGACTGGAAGTTGATAGAGAAAAAAATTGAAACCATATCCAAACTTCCACCACCAACTTAAGTCAAAGCATTTAGAAGTTTCCAAATTGGTAGACCAAATTCGTAGACCCATGACCGTTTTCTGGAAAAGATGCACCATTTATCTTCTATGAAGAATGTGTTGAATCTTTCAACATATGGAAAGATATACTTGTCAATGCACCAACCATGTTACACCCGATTGGACCCTTCTATTCGAAATCATGTGCGATGCAAGTGACTTTACAGTTGGAGTTAACGCAATGAAAAACATTTTCACCCAAATTACTACGCTAGTAAAACTCTTAATGATGCGCAAGAAAATTACACCACAACAGAAAAAGAGTTATTAGCCGTAGTTTTTGCCTTTGAAAAATTTAGATCCTATCTGGTTCTTTCCAAAACCATTGTTTACACCAACCATGCCACCATACGATACCTCTTCAACAAACAAGGCGCAAAACCTAGACTTATCCGATGGATTCTACTACTCCAAAAATTCGACATAAAAGTCCAAGACAAGATATTAGCAAAGAATGTAGCTACAGGCCATCTTTCACGCTTAGAATTCTCAGCTTCAGAAGAACCTCTCAAGGAAATTGTCGATGATAATTTTCCACATGAAGTTCTCATGCATATCCAAGCATTCATAAAAAGAGAAGGTTGAAAGTCCTCGGTTTGCCGATTTCACGAACTATCTAGCTTGTGGAATCCTAAGAAAAGGGCTAACTCATCAAAAACGAAAAAAATTCTTCTCCGACCTTAAGTTCTACTTCTGGGAAGACCCTTACTTGTTTAGAATAGGAGCCGATCAGGTTGTTTGTAGGTGTGTCTCAGGAAAGGAAACCTTAGATATACTCAGACATTGTCATGAAGGACCAACTGGTGGACACCATAGTACCGCCACCAGGGTCAAGAAAGTGGTTGATGCAGGATTCTTCTGGCCCGCCATATATAAATACACACATGCTTTGATCCAAGCATACGATGCTCGTCAAAGAGTCAGAAACATCTCAACCGAGAATGAGATGGCTCAGAAAGGCATTCAAATTTGTGAGGTCTTTGATGTATGGGGAATGGATTTCATGGGGCCATTTCCTAACTCATTCGGAAATAAATACAACCTAGTAGCAGTCGACTACATGTATAAATGGGTTGAAGCACAATGTCTTCCCACTAACGATGCTCGGTTTGTTGTAAGATTTCTGAAAAGGCTATTTTCACGATGCGGTACTCCAAAAGCTTTAATCAGCGCTAGAGGTACTCACTTCTGCAATACCCAAATGGACAAAATCCTGGCACGATATGGAGTTCACCACCATTTGGAAACACCATATCACCAATAGACCAGTGGGCAAATGGAAGTCTCGACTTGAGGGATAAAGAGGATCCTCGAAAGAACTATTGGAATGAATTGCAAAAATTGGGCAGAAAAGTTAGATGACGCTTTATGGGCCCTTAGAACGGCATACAAAACCCCGATAGGAAAAACACCAAACTTGTTTATGGGAAAGCATGTCATCTACCCGTAGAACTAAAACACAAAACTTATTAGGCTCTTAGAGCTATGAACATTGATTTAATGTCCGCCGGTAAAAATCGGGAAATTTCTTATTCACGAGCTAGAAGAACTGAGAGCACTAGCATAAGAAATTTTCTGGTCTTACAAAGGAAAGACTAAATGTCTGCACGACGCCTATTTAAAAAGAAACAAAAAATTTCAAGTTTAAGAAATTCCTCGTTTACTTGCCAAACCTTGTTATTTAAAATCTAATAACACACTTATCCTATTCTCGCTCAGCCTATATTGTCGCATAATTGGCCGCTGGAACTCCTAAGTCAAAGAGGAAGAGAGTGAATCTAGAAAAGAGAGTCCGACTTGCGTGTGTTAAGCATATAGCTTTCTCTTCTCTCGAGTTCACTCCTTCCCTATTATGAAAGTTACCTCACAACCAACTCTTCTTTCTAGCTTGGTAATCCCTCGCTTTATTTACTTTTTTGAATGCAGTTCGGGATCGTGTACAGTTATATAACACACGATTACGTCTTTTTCTAGGAAAGTTGAAATCTCGTTGGACAGCCCATACATAGTTGAACAGTTTTTGACTACGCGACAATTAAGATTTCAAATTCTAACGGCCACAAGTTCAAAGTTAATCGACATAGATTAAAACCATACATCGATGGACCATTCGAGGACGTCTAGGAGGTAATAATCCTCCACCAGAAAACATATTGGAAGTAGGGTCTGGCCAAGGCCCTCATTAAACCAGGAATTGTATATATGTGTCACTTAAAAACAAAAAATGGTCACAAAAACACTGGGCCGTTCTTCAGTGAGCACGGGGTCGTGGTCGCAATTTGCGGTCCAGAATCTTTGCTACAAAAATCTCAGTCAGTCTGACTCGTTACAAAATTGGCAAACTAGGCACGAGACCATGTTCCCTAAAATATGGGGTTGTGTCTGTCAATTGTTTGGCTATAAATTGCCAATGCAATTCTTGCTTCTTAGTTACCACAATTCCCTCTGAATTGGGTATGACCTAATACCTCACTAGTTTTACTAATGGTAATTGATGAACCACCGATCTAGGTGTTTGTGTTGCATGGGAGTTTGCTTGAAGGCAAACAAAAGATAATTGTGGGGATGTGATGGTCGGGTAAAAGTTGTATGTTATTATATTAATTGTTTAATTTTAGTTTATGTGAAATTCGGTGCTTCAAGCGTTTTTAAGTGTCTAAGCTTACAAGACGTTAAGGATACTCATCGGGGTGATTTACGGGCTTGGAATGAAGACTTAGAAGAGTTATAATGGTCGGCACGTTTTCCTATGCATAAAAAAAGAAGAAAACAAAATGAACTTGTCAAATGTCCCTTCGCGCGACTCGAAAGGAGCTTGTAAAGAATCTTCACGCGACGGGAAGATGTCAAAAGAGACCGCCGAATATTTTGTCCTTCCCGCGACGCGAAGGATTTGGCCAATCACCGTTCGCACGACACGAACGGACTATAGACGGGAAAAAATAAACCTAATTCTAATATAATCAGTTTGGAGCCCCCATCTGAGATATCTTCATTCCAGCGGTTGAAGAGAAGCCCTAGGACGATATTCTATTAGGTTTTAACAAGATTATCAAAGTGATAAAATCCCTATTTTACCAAAAACGCAGCGGATATAAAAGTTTTAAATCTTGTTAATATGATATGTATAAAACCAATTTTAAACATGCAAAACCCAAACCCGGATCCAAATACGAATTACACACTATCAAATACATGCATGTCACTATAAGTCCATGCATGTTACTACTACCTTTCAATATGACAAAACCGGGTGAAAGAGATGATGATTGAAAGGTAAGAACTTGAATATAGAAGCTCCTCAAGCTAGCATACCCCAACCTTCAACAACACACCACTTCTAGCTAGGATTTGCACTTGAAATTTTCTTCTTCTTTTCTTATGTTGGATGAAAATACCCAAGAGAGGAAGAGAGAAAAGTTTACTTGGAAATTATGTGTGTTATGAAAGAATGAAAAAGAAAGACTTGGTTTTATTTAAAGGCATCTTTCTCTCCACCAATAATAACCATTGCGTGTCTCCACTCACCTTGCATGTCTCCACTCAAACATATAATAGTATTACATTTGAAAGAGTTATTATCTTTTTCTTTTATAAAACTTTAAACATATATATATATATCCATACATATATACTTTTATAAGTTTATAACTTATAACTTATAAAACCTATCATATGTTAAGAGACATGCTTGGTTATTATTATTCACATATTGTTATTTAACCAACTTAAATAACACTATGTAATGTTCTTTCATAAAACATAAATCATCCATATGATTTGTTTATTACACAAGTACATTTTATTTAGAAACCCCTTTCCAAATAACTCAAGTGTTAATATTCATTTGTTATGATCACATCATATATGAACGAATATTATCGGTGTTTGTCTAGCTTGTTATTGGGTATGACCCGACTTGGATCATAACGTACTAGCCACATCAATTTATTATGTCTCTTGGGCAGACCGAGTCCAACAATCTCCCACTTGCACAAGATACATAGAAGATTGATGCAAGTAGCAAATACCGCCTAACTAAGGTTTACTACCCCTAATACGTATGACGAAGTGCCATTCAATAACATCATCCCTTTCAAGTCCCATACTTGAAAATGATTTAGGTGAAACTATCATTTATCCTTTTGCCACAAATGTCATGTTAAATCCAGAGACATAGAGTGATCATTCTCTGTTGATTTAACTTGTCAGGCCTTAGACATTTAACTCTCAACGAATAAGAGGGGCAAATCCCATATTGACTACATACGTCTCTCACTATCACCTTGTACTATACTTGAGCTTAGCCTTATGTACTGACATATTTCAGAGCAGCGAAGAACTAAGTCAAAGCATAATAGTCGATGAATATCAAGACCCAATATGTATCTCAGGTCGGAGGATACTATGAAGTTTTCCTTTACTCAAATTTACTTATGATCACAAATCCCAAGGATTCCATGCAGTAAAATTGAGAGCGTGTCAGTCCAATATTTATCCCATAAATATCTATGAACCTTGGCAGCAACCCTTTGCTATATTCATACCTCATGAATATCTACCAATCCAAGTTCATAATAGTCTTACTTTCACATTTGTTCCCACAAATATGAACGACTACGGACGTTTAGAATAATTCAAATTATTCACGGATTTAAACATACTAAAATGGAACATGACCATAACCAAAACCATATGATTGAGTTAAAATAAAATTGTTCCAATATCCAAATACAAATTTTGATCAAATCCAATAACTAGAATATCGAAGTCCTAAGGCGCAAGTATGACTCTCATGCTTCGGTCTTTCAAGGAGTTTCGTGAGTGGGTCCGCAATGTTTTGATCAGTGTGAAGTTTGCGAATACATATCTTTCCCTTTTCAACTTCATCCCTTATGTAGTTGAATCTCCGCTCAATGTGCCTAGTCTTTTGATGTGCGCGGGGTTCCTTGATTTGAGCAATTGCACCCTCGTTGTCACAAAAGATCTCTAGAGGGTCCTGAATGGTACGAACCACTCCTAGATCGGCAATGAACTTTCTAATCCATGCAGCTTCTTGAGCTGCCAGGGAGGCGACGATGTATTCAGATTCAGTGGTGGATAAAGCTACCACGTCTTGTTTTGCACTCTTCCATGAGACAGCACCACCATTGAGAATGAAAACGTATCCCGATTGTGATCGAGAATCATCTCGATCAGTTTGGAAACTCGCATCAGTGTAACCCTTTACAACGAGTTCCTCCTCACCAGAGCCATATATTAGAAACATATCCTTAGTCCTTCTAAGGTATTTCAATATGCTCTTAACAACCATCCAATGGCTAGTTCCCGGATTTTGTTGGTATCGACTTGTCATGCTCAAGGCACATGACACATCCGGTCTAGTGCAAATCATGGCATACATGATGGATCCTATAGCAGATGCATATGGGATACCACTCATTTTGTCTTGCTCATCCTTTGAGCTTGGACATTGAGAAGCACTCAACATCATTCCTCTTTGAATAGGTACCAAACCTTTCTTAGAGTTTTCCATCTTGAACCTTTTCAAGATCTTGTCAATGTATGCACTTTGATTCAAACCTATCAACCGCCTTGATCTATCCCTATAGATTCTTATTCCCAGAATATAGGCGGCTTCACCAAGATCCTTTATGGAAAAACAGCTTCCAAGCCAAGCTTTCACACCTTCCAAGGTTGGAATGTCATTTCCAAACAGTAATATGTCATCGAAATATAATACCAGAAAGGTTATCATGCTCCCACTAGCTTTCTTATACACACAAGCTTCATCAGCGTTTTTGATGAATCCAAATTTCTTAACTTCATCATCAAAACGGTGATTCCAACTTCTGGATGCTTGTTTCAATCCATAGATTGATTTCTTCAACTTGCATACTTTGTTAGGATGTTGTGGATCGACAAAATCTTCAGGCTGAACGATATAAACATCTTCATTAAGATGCCCATTTAGAAAAGCAGTTTTGACATCCATTTGCCATATCTCATAGTCATAATATGCGGCTATGGCAAACAATATCCTTATAGACTTTAGCATCGCCACGGGCGAGAAAGTTTCATCATAATCAACCCCTTGAGTTTGAGTGAAACCCTTTGCTACAAGTCTAGCTTTATAAGTATCCAAGTTTCCAAGCATATCAGTTTTCTTCTTGAAAACCAACTTACTTCCAACCAGCTTGGAATTTAGAGGTGGAGCAACCAAGTCCCATACCTGATTGTCATGCATGGATTGCATCTCAACATTCATGGCTTTTAGCCATTTGTCACAATCAGATTGCGACATTGCATCTCGGTATGTGGTGGGTTCATCCGAATCAACCACGTAGCATCCATCCATGAAAAATCCATATCTCTCAGGTGGGGTGCTAACTCTACCAGATTTGTGAATGTTTTGTGTGTTTTGATCAACCATTTGATCATCCTCAACAACCTCTTGTTGATTGCTAGTGTCAACCAAACGTGTATCGGCTTGTAGTTCTCGATCCTCTTCGAGTTCTACAGTTCTATCAGTTCCTTCCATAAGGAACCTTCTTTCCAAGAACTTAGCCTTTCGAGCTATAAACACTTTATGCTCGCTTGGATTGTAGAAATAATATCCCATCGAATCCGTGGGATATCCTACAAATATACACTTAGTGGATCGACATTCAAGTTTGACAGGGGTGTAGATCTTAACATAAGCCTCACAACCTCATACCTTTAAATATAAAAATTTTGGAGCCTTTCCATGCCATATTTCAAAAGGTGTCCTATCCACTTTCTTGGTTGGTGCCATATTTAAAATACGGGCAGCAGAGACCACAGCGAAACCCCAAAATGATAGAGGTAATGAGCTTCTAGCCATCATGGATCGAACCATGTCCAATAAAGTTCGATTCCTCCTTTCGGACGCACCATTATGTTGTGGTGTTCCAGGTGGAGTAAGTTGTGAGACAATCCCACAACTCCTAAGATGTTCTAGAAACGCATCATTGAGGTATTCACCTCCTCTATCGGAACGTAGTACTTTGATTGTTTTGTTGAGTTGATTTTGTACTTCATTTTGGAAGACTTTGAACATTTCAAAGGCCTCATTTTTGTTTCTTAACAAGAACACATACCCATAGCGACTATAATCGTCGGTAAAGGTAATGAAGTATCTTTCACCATTTCTTGTCATTGTCCTAAAAGGTCCACATACATCCGAATGTATGATACCTAATAAGTCTTTCGCCCTTTCATTTGTTCCATTAAAGGGTTCTTTGGTCATCTTTCCCAATAAACAAGATTCACATTCATCAAATGAATCAACATTTGATTTCAAAAGACCATTCTTTCGAAGTGTATGAATACGATTCTTGTTTATGTGACCAAGACGACAATGCTAAAGAAAAGTATTACTCAAATCCATTTTGAGTCTTTTGGTGTTAGCTTGATACAACGAGTTATCCATGTATGAGTCATCATGAATTAATTCATAAATGCCATAAAACGGCATCGCTTTAAAATAAAAGACATTATCCATGAAAACATAAATACCATTATCAACAAACTTAAAGTCATAACCAGATTGTCTTAATATAGAAACAGAGATAATATTCCTAGTCAAACTAGGGGAATATAAAATGTTTTTCAAAACAATTTCCAAACCATTTGGAAGCTTTAAAACATAATCTCCTCGGGCTTGGACGTCAACCTTTGCTCCATTGCCCATGAAGAGACTTATATCTCCTTTCTTCACCCCATTTCTTCTTTTAAACCCCTGCAATGAATTGCATATGTGAGTTCCACATCCGGTATCCAATACCCATGTGTTAGAAGAAATAATATTAAGATCAATGTGAATCATGAAAGTTGTACCTGAGGTTTGCCCCCCATCCCTCTTAGCTTTCAACTCCTTGAGATAGGTCGGACAGTTTCTCATCCAATGACCTATCTCACCACAACCAAAGCACGGATCCTCTGCGCTAACCTTTAGCTTCTTTGGCTTTGGCTCCGCCTTTGCCTTTCCCTTGAACCCCTTCTTGACTTGCCCCTTACCAACGACAACCTTTGCTTTTGGTTTCGGGTAATGCCTTTTCTTTGAGCCACCCTCATTGATCGCAAGAACGGGTAAAACCTTTTTACCCATGCCGGCCTCGGCTGTCTTAAGCATTGCGTGAAGCTCACCAATGCTTTTGTCCCATCCATTCATGTTGTAGTTCAGGACGAATGTCTCAAACCTTTTAGTTAAGCCATTTAGGATTAAATCCGTGGCTAACTCTTTTGAGACGGGACAGTTAAGCGCTCGAACCGTTTCGAATCGCTCAACCCGAGCTTGAGTAAGGAACATTTCATTAAGTTGGGTTATCATGTCATACGCCCCATGATTCTCGAAATCCTTTTGGATCTCGGGAATCATTGTTCCCAACATGAGGCAAGAAACTTGCACCGAATCCTCGGTGTATTTTAACCAATCCGCATAGGCATCCAAGTTATTGACATCGGGTTCATCGGGAATAGGATCGTCTAAAATATAAGACTTCTTTTCTTGCTTGAGAACAATTCTCAAGTTTTGATACCAATCCATGAAGTTGTTAAAGTTTAGACGATCCTTATCCAGAATGGATCTTAATGATAGATTATGCACGTGTGGGATAATTGCGTTCGGTGCGTTGTTTGCGGCCATCTAAAAGAATTTTAACAAAGTTCAAATTAGTATTTTCGATATTAATAATATTTTAATCTTTAAAACCCTTTAAATGTCTCCAAGACAATTATTGATTAAAATCTAGAACCCAACGTTTCATTCAAATAGTAGTTAGGTGACCTTTATCCTACTATTCGAATTAACAAGGTAGTCAACGTTTGACAATTGCAACCCTTTGCAACTTCTAGTTTTATGGGATCGGTTAAACATCATATGTTTAGTTGGTATGTTAAATCCCATCAACACCTTTGAACGCCATGTTAAGGTGATCCTATAGTCATGGTTTCAAATCAAGTCGTCCTACTTATACACGTGTGAGTTTACTCATACAAGTGGTTAGGTGATCCTAATGCCAAAAGTACTTGTAAAATCACCTTAAGATCACAAGTTTTCTTAAAAGTTCTTTAGGTGATCCTAACTCACTTTCAAGTCTACAAGTGACTTAAGTGTCATATAAAAGGATGGTGTTTAACTTGTTTTTAAAAAGGGATTTTAGTTTTCTAAATTCTAGATTGGAAAACTATTTATTGTACCTTTCATTTGCATGCATTCAAATGTATGGTACTTAGTTGAAAAACCCATTTTCAAAGTTCCAATTAATAAAACCCATTTTTATTATGAAATCATTAGTTATTAATAAAACCAATTTTTATTACCCAACGATTTCTAAGGAACCAATTTTATGCTAGTTGATTTTAAGTTGTTAAGCAAACCATATTGCAAATAATAAGTAAATCAACCATGCAAGCATAAAATATACACAACCACAAGTTCATAACCATAGCCTCCTAATATTGACCACACTTGTTGACCGAAGACAAGCGTGTCAAAAAGTCTCTCCTAAGGGACCCAAAAGAACATGCACTTGTGTCGGTGAACTCCCACTTGATTTCGCATCCATATGCTCCAAGTGTTTACTCCCGGTGTTGTGGTCTTCATCATTTTATTTGGGCTTCCATCCATGCATCTTTTTTTACAAAATATATCCTAATACATTTTTCTAGTAAAAGAAATACATCTAATCTACTTATTATTACAAGCCATATGAATGAATAAATAGATTACAAACCCAAATAAATATTACAACCAAATCGAATGAACAAACAACCAACACAATCATTCAACCAAACACAAGGCCATGGCTAGGTTATGAACATCTATTACACATCCAAATATGCAATAATACAAGACCAAAATGGTTCCCCTTTTTGCCTCAAAACTTTCGGCCAAAGCTTAAGCAAACCGAAAGATTCGGGTATTGTCCAAACAAACTAAACAATCATCCAAATGACTTGGTTTTTAAAGATTACCACATGCATGTAAAGTATAACCTTGAAAAACCATGGGGTAACCAAAACCCCAAAAAGTTTCGGCCAAATGGTGAAACCCACCATAAACCCGGAAAATTTTGGGTCTAATGAAGCATGCATTCGTATAAGCGGCTCTTGATGCCATTGTTGGGTTTTAACAAGATTATCAAAGTGATAAAATCCCTATTTTACCAAAAACGCAGCGGATATAAAAGTTTTAAATCTTGTTAATATGATATGTATAAAACCAATTTTAAACATGCAAAACCCAAACCCAGATCCAAATACGAATTACACACTATCAAATACATGCATGTCACTATAAGTCCATGCATGTTACTACTACCTTTCAATATGACAAAACCGGGTGAAAGAGATGATGATTGAAAGGTAAGAACTTGAATATAGAAGCTCCTCAAGCTAGCCCCCAACCTTCAACAACACACCACTTCTAGCTAGGATTTGCACTTGAAATTTTCTTCTTCTTTTCTTATGTTGGATGAAAATACCCAAGAGAGGAAGAGAGAAAAGTTTACTTGGAAATTATGTGTGTTATGAAAGAATGAAAAAGAAAGACTTGGTTTTATTTAAAGGCATCTTTCTCTCCACCAATAATAACCATTGCATGTCTCCACTCACCTTGCATGTCTCCACTCAAACATATAATAATATTACATTTGAAAGAGTTATTATCTTTTTCTTTTATAAAACTTTAAACATATATATATATATATATATATATATATCCATACATATATACTTTTATAAGTTTATAACTTATAACTTATAAAACCTATTATATGTTAAGAGACATGCTTGGTTATTATTATTCACATATTGTTATTTAACCAACTTAAATAACACTATGTAATGTTCTTTCATAAAACATAAATCATCCATATGATTTGTTTATTACACAAGTACATTTTATTTAGAAACCCCTTTCCAAATAACTCAAGTGTTAATATTCATTTGTTATGATCACATCATATATGAACGAATATTATCGGTGTTTGTCTAGCTTGTTATTGGGTATGACCCGACTTGGATCATAACGTACTAGCCACATCAATTTAATATGTCTCTTGGGCAGACCGAGTCCAACATATTCCACCATCCCGAAGCTTCCGGTTCGTAAGTTCATCGCATGCTTTCATACATTCATCAGATAAGCAAATCTTTCGTGATGCCGATGTCAGGCTAAAACAATTGTATTCACCTTAGGCTAGGGCTTTATTTTTCCAACTTTGATCAGATTTGTAAGTCCCGAATCTGGATCACTACAATTATGATATCAATATAACAAGTATAGGTGCGGAATACCTATACCCGGTGATTCAAGAACACAAATGAATAATGTAAAGTAACACGGAGTTGCTTCTAAACACACGTATATTAACAATACGTCTGGTGCTTAAGCACTTACAATATGCAATCACAATAACTTGGAAATGAAAAAACTTAACCCTATACACAATATTATCTATATATAGGGGAACCAACACACTGGCCCAAAACGAGTAAAAAAGCCCACCGAAAACACAAGTGTGTTCTCGGTTTACATAGAACCCACACCCAAGCCCAAAATAACTATATTAAGTACAAACCATATAATCTCTGCCAAACAATATTCCCCTTGGTTTGTAGCTTTATCTTTAATCGTGCTCCATGTAGTCTATATCAGCATCCTTCAATGCTCCAGCCCAAAATCTACATCTGATAATTGAAGCTACCATACCGGTGAATTCTTTCGCAGCCATTTCAAAAATCGGATCGACAATTATCTGGATCGTACTTAACGTCTTGATATCCCTTTCCTTGAACTTCAGCAGGTCTCTTGAATCAACAAATGTTAACTGACCTTTCCCTTTGCCAGCTTGATGACGACTGTAGCAGTTATACTGTCATACATCCAAAATCTCATGTTATCCAATGTGCCGTCTGGAATCTCGTCTGGTACAGGAATATGAGTGGCCTTGTCTGTGGCAGGCCACATGACATTGACTATTGTTTTCCCTGTCTTTGGATCTTGGACTCCTTTTGCCTTCTTCAGAAAAGACTCAGCATTCTTCATATCAGGAAAACCTCTGTCGACTTGCCTTCTTAGAAAGTTCCAGAAATCAATACCGCGTTTATCATTCGTTGGATTGGTGAATGGAGCATTGATCAAGTTACTCGGATCCACTTTGGTCCAGGAACCAAAGTTTTTAATCTTGTTGTAATACTCAGTTGTTCCTGACTTCCTCTTTACCCACCACATGTTCTTATCCGCATCAAAACCCCATGATAAAACTCCAAATCGATCACCGTATTTGTCAGAGAAACCCTTTTGAAAATTAACAGCGAACCTGTCTGGATGATCCGATGATTCAACATTCTGATTCGAGTTCTTCATTACCAGCAGTTTCTTCTTCCCCTTTTCAAGTAACTTCTTCTTAATTCTATCTGATTTCTCCTTGGAGATAGGGGGCATCCATGTATTGTTGTAGCGAGTCTGACTCATCAATGTTGTCAATAGGACGAGAAGAAGAACTACCACCTTGGGTCAAGTTGGGTGCTTTAGAGACTACGTCATCACTACCTTTAAACTCATCTCCAAACTTTTGAAATAGCTTTTGTTGGAGATCAAGATACAAAGAAGTTAATTCTCCCATGTTAGACTGTAGCTCTTTGATCTTGGAATCTTTATCAGAATTACCTGCTTCCAACTCTTGAATACGAACATCCTTGACTACCGAATCTTGTTTGAGTTCAAAGACTCGACGCTGTAATGCATGAACATCAACAGGAGCATCTTCAAGAATCACACCTTTACCTTTATTCCGAAGATAGGTTTCCTGCATAGCCAGAATCTGAGCAATCTTGTCCGACTTACCTGAGCTTGACTGACCCTGAGTATCTGGGCTAGATGAGCTGGAGGGAAAATCTGTAGTGTCGGTGTATGGAGTATCTATCTCGAAATCAAATTCACTGACAAAATCACTGGTCAACAAATCATGAAATAATGGCTCAACAGTAAGTGCATCTTGTTCAGCTTGTATTTCTGGGACTGGTGGTTCAGGTTGAGCAGTATGTTGTTGAGGGCTAGTTGTTGCATCAGTAGTTGGTATAGTGGTTGTTTCAGATTCACTAATTAGCACGCCAGGCCTCGGATCTTTCTTTCTTCGTTTACGTGGACCGAGGTCTGCGGCTGGATCCTCAGCTATGTCTTCTTCATTGATCTCAGCAACAGTCTGAGGAGGCTTCAGAGCAGTTGACTATAACAAAGCTTTCACAGCTTCCAAAGCACTTAAAGTCTCAGTACTTGGAGAGGTATCTGACTGACGGTGTCCAGTCTCATCTTCTTCATCATCAGAAATCTCATAAGTTGCAACATGCTGCTTGAGCTGGTGCCGCGTGTTCATCAGTAACCTGAGCAATGACGGGCTCAGCTTCTGTCTCAGCAAATCGTCCAAATTTTATCAGAGCATGAAGGCCCCGATAAACGATCTTGGCACCTTTCCTATTTTGTTTCATCAACCCAAAGGTATTGGGTCCCAACGACTTCATATCCATAGTGTCAACAGATTTTACAAGGGCTGTATAGTGAGAATCGAAAAACATTTGCAGGAACCTTGGATACATAAGGAACATCTCTTTCTTCTTCCCTTTCAGATTTCTCATCATTTCATTGAAGACGAACTTAGAATAATTGTAATCCCAATCCATGATCAGAGCAGTGATAGCGGACATCTGAGTATGACTAATCTCATCATAACCCCCTTTCTTACCGGACACGCAAGTGAAAAACGTGTGAATCAAGAATCTCCAGTATGTGTGAAACAATTTCTTGATTGCCGGAGGATAGGTGCCCTCGTAACCCATTCTTGTAAGAACCTCTGTAACAGAAGCAGTGGAATACTCAGTCGGGTAATCGGGTTGATCACCAAACAATAACACCTCTCTCACAACAGCCTCAGTGATACTAACTGGCTTCTTCTATATTTTGGAATCTATGGATATGACTCCATCTTGTCCTTGTGGGTTGATTGAGGCATTGTTCCAGAAATCCGTGATTATCTTCTTGCAAATGACAGGATTCTCTCGTAGTGCGTGAGAGATCCTGTAGGTATTTAATCCAACGATCATCGACTTGAATTCCTTGTGGGCCATGGGTGGATCAAACAGATGACCAGCTATGTTATGTGTATCAACAAACTTTAACAGATTCTGATCAGCCATTTCTGCACCAAACATATCAAGTTAGATAACCAATATAAATAACTTAACAATATTCTATGACTTATAAGAGTTATGGGCTAGAGGGTTAAAACAGCCCAAATAAAAATCATTTGAAAACCACAAGATCCATTAGTTGGCCCAATAGAACAACTCAGTAAAGTATTGGGCCCAACAGTGAGTGCACAGTCCAGTAGGAGAGATCTCGGTCAACAGGTAGGGTTCTCGGTCAACAAAAGTCAACAAAAGTCAATGAAATCAGCCGAGAATTGGGGTTATCGGCCGACATTTAACCGAGAACGTAAGTTTTCTGTTAAGACGGGAGTTCTCGGTCAACGAAAGTCAAACGAGAACTCTTTGACAGCTGGGAACAGAGAACCCCTTGGATTCCACCTCGGGAAACACATCATCATCTTCTTCCCACCGAGATCCCTAAAACCTCCATTAAACCTGCAATTAATCAAAAGTATTCAACCGAAAACACTGATTAACCCCTCCAAGATCCACCAAAACCCTTTATACTTATGAATATACTGTTAATTCATCAAGTTATTCATGGAATCAGTTCATGACAGACATCTGAAAATTCTCTAACTATACACAGATCTCGTAAAAGCCTCGTCCAGTACCTATTAATTCAATAAAATAAACACTGAAAGATGATTAGAGACAAGGTTACAGATTTCGGCTAGGAGGCTTGAGAGTGAGAAGGTTTTTGATTTGTGAAAATAATGAAAGTGAAGATAGGACAACCTTAATACCACACTTGTTATACCATAGTTGAGCCGAAAACACCAAAATGGGCTTAAACCAGTGAATAGCCCAAGAACATACGTTCCAGCAAAAAAAACATACACCAAATCTTAAGCCCAATTTCAAAACAAGCTCAAATTATACGAACGTTTCGAGGAGAGTAATTTCGAGGAACAATAAGTAAATTAATAAACTAGACGAGATAAAACAAAATAAGCTTAACGAAACAAAAATAATTACATTAAAATACGAAATTACTCCCTTGAATTTATAAAGTCGGGATCAAATTTCAGTTTTGGTAAAAACGCCGCCTTTTATAAAAAGATCCAAACATGGAATCATATTGTTTAAGGTGTTGTCACAAAGATTCATGTTCAGCGTTATTATGACATAAAAGAAACATGTTGATAGTAGGTATAACATACTTAGCATGATTTCATTGCATCATTGATATGATTAAGGTTCAGTTCGGCATAAAGCTTAGATGGACATCATTCATGGACCTGTGATGCCTCCTATCTCTTCTCAAAGCGTATTTGGCTTTCCCCAGATCACCCCAATTTGACTCCAACCCCCTAGTGCTTGATCAAAACGTTTTATATAAAGGCAAATTTAGGCTTTAAGGTTGAACATTGGACTTAGTGTCAGTTAACTAACAAGCCTTTCATTCGAGATATGACAGGACTTACTTGTGTGCCCCCATCTCTGCAGTTCTAGTTAGACCCCTTAAGCCTAGTTTTTTAAAGAAACATTAATAGCCTTGATAATTTTAATAGAATGAAGTAACCTCAATCAACAATTTTTTTTTAATAATGAAAACTTGACAATACAATATTTTTGGTGATCAAGACACTAACGGGCTCGTGTATGACCGGGTAATTGCTTTTATGCCTATCATTCGGAGAGATGTATATGGAGACATGCACATTTCTTCAAAATGACTCTCCATAGTAAGTTTAGCATATTTAGTTTATATCACTTCAACTTTTACGCATCATGGAAAGCTACCATACAAATCAATGACTGTTCTAGAGCCTTTTAAGCTCAATTTATCTATCACCTTCCAAAGGTTGGATCAATTTTCATTTGAAAATATTTTGAAGCTTCTAAAAAACTGATAACTGAATAGTAATATCATTTCCCAGGGAGTTACATAAAACACAAGTGTTAAGTATTCAGTCACCCCGGTCACTGTTAAGCTTTTAGATAAATGGCTATCCTGTATGACCACAAGTGATTAACAGGACCAAACATGTACTAATATACATGTCCTTCCAGCTCGGAGTTACCGACATAATTTTAAGTGAAAGAGCACAAAACACGAAAACATCATAAACGCCCCGGGTGCTTTCAGTCGTTGGGTAAATGGCTATCTGTGAAACTACAAGTTGAACACCGGACCAACCATATACGAATATATGTCCTTCAAACTTGAGCAGCCGACATAATTTTAAGTGTGAATGAATCTTGAAAAACAAAAATAATTTTTCTTTAATAAAGACAACGCACACACACTATTTTTGTCTTTTTGATTTTTCTCCCCCTAAATTTGTGCAAAAAATAAACAAGTATGTACAAATTTATACCCAAAAAGACTCAATCCTCGAAAGAGAGCATTTTAAGAAAACCCACAAGCACATTAAATTTGGCTGTTCCGAACGGTTTTGTAAATAAATCCGCCACATTGTTATCAGTGTGGACTTGTTCAAGATGAATCAGTTTTCGATCAAAACAGTCACGAATAAAATGAATTTTAATATCGATGTACTTGGTTTTAGAGTGTTGAACAAGGTTTTTAACAATTGCAATGGCCGCATCATTATCACAGAAAATAGGAGTGTCAAGAAATTCCAAACCGTAATCCAGCAATTGGTTTTGCATCCAGATAACCTGAGAACAGCAAGCAGATGCGGCAACATACTCTACTTCGGCGGTCGAGGTGGACACTGTCTGTTGTTTCTTACACTGCCAATAGATGAGACGATCTCCTAAGAGCATCCACAACGGGGGCCAATCCCCAAGGTCTGAACACACATGGCATATCACGGACGAATGATGGTGCCGATGCAACTGATGTGGAGGTGGTGTTTGTGATGCGAGTCTGAATCTACAAACCTGCAACGGACTACAAAGTGGGCCCTTTCATCAAAGGCCAAATTGAAAAATAATAATAATCTTGAATGGAAAAGGTTTAAAATACAAGTGCTAACTCTTTGATTTGTGGATTCAAATTGGAACATCAATGTTGCTAAGAAATATCCAGGAAATGAATGTATGGAGGCTGTGGAAGAAGCAAAGAAGAAAGAGTAGGAGATTAGGGTAAAACATATTATGAGTTTATGATGTATTTATTTTCTTTCTTTTTTGCATCTTGTTAACAAAATTATACTTTTTATCCTCTTGTTATAAGGTTTAATAAAATTAACCCTAGACTTTTACAATCTATTTTTATTATTTCTTTTTCACCTTTTTTTTAACTAAATTGACATTATGTTCTAATGGTTAGATGTTAAAAAAAATTAAATATATAATCACTTCTATAAAAACTAAGTTTCTTATAAAAGTAATCTAGTAAATAATTATTAAATGTAGAGGTAGGTGATGATGTGGTAGTTTATAATGTTTTGTTGTTATGGAAGAAAGTAGAGATTTTTTAGAAAAGTTTGAAATCTGATGTGGTGCTGATGTGGCGGTTTGTAGAAGTTTGTTGTTGTAGATGCTCTAAGAATTGACAACCAGCCGACGTGGATTTCCTGTCTATGTCATTTCCACCATAATTGCTATCAGCAAAAACATAAAGATCAAATTCTGATTGTTTGGGATACCAAATACCTAACTTTGGTTGTCACTTCAAATATCTAAAAATACGTTTAACAACAATTAAATGAGAGAGTTTAGGGTTAGCCTGGAAACGAGCACACTGGCAGACTACAAACATGATGTCAGGACGACTGGCAGTGAGATACGTCAGAGACCCGATCATCGATTGATAGTATGTTTGATCTACGGGACTCCCATCAGGATCTGATGACAGTAGTGGTCTCTCTGCCATGGGAGTGTTGGCACTCTTCGTGTCTTGAAGCTCGAACTTTGCCAGCATATCCTCAACGTACTTCCCTTGATGCAATAAAATTCCTTCCGAGCTTTGGAGAACCTGTAGCCCGAGAAACGTTGTCATTTCGCTCAGAGAACTCATATCAAACCTCTTCTTCATTACCCCTTCAAACTCTGTACATAAGTCAGCGCTGGTAGATCCAAAAATGATATCATCGACATAGATCTGGACAAGAATCAAATCTTTTCCGACAGTCTTCCGGAACAAAGTTTGATCAATGGTTCCACGCTTGTAACCATGATCAAGAAGATGCTTGGTCAACGTAGCATACACGCTCGAGGAGCTTGGAGTAACCCGTACAAAGCCTTGTCTAGCCTGTAGACGTGCTCTGGTTTCTTGGAATCAACAAAATCTGGTGGCTGATCAACATAAATCTCCTCTTTGACTTCACCATACAGAAACACAGTCTTGACATCCATCTGTATGACGCATAGGCCAGAAAGATTCTATTGGCCTCAAGTCTAG
Organism: Bidens hawaiensis; assembly: GCF_021521415.1. Taxonomy (NCBI): domain Eukaryota; kingdom Viridiplantae; phylum Streptophyta; class Magnoliopsida; order Asterales; family Asteraceae; genus Bidens; species Bidens hawaiensis. The sequence goes on from NW_027491503.1 coordinate 1,136,260, forward strand.
CCACAGGAGCATAAACTTCAGTGTAATCTAACTCTTCAACTTGACGAAAACCACGAACTACCAATCGAGCCTTATTTCGGACAATGACCCCAGTGTCATCTTGCTTATTTCTAAAAACCCATCTTGTATCCAGAGCTTTCTTTCCTTCAGGTAACTTAACCAATCTCCAAACTTTCAGCTTATCAAACTGGTTCAATTCTTCGTGCATATCCTCAACCCAAATAAGTTCTTGAAAAGCCATTTCTACTGACTTTGGTTCAATTTTAGAGATGAAACAGGAGAACATACAATTGTTAAAGTGTCCTATCTGACTTCTGGTGGAAACTCCCGCTTCAACTGGACCTATGACATTCTCAGTTGGATGATCTTTCTGAAGTTTTGATGGAATTAACAGATCAGAAACATCACCAGTGGATTGTAGATTGGACAAGTTTTCAATATCGTCAACCAGAGGATTCTTCCATCCAGATGTCGCCGTACTGTGAGAGTACGAGGTGCCGGCGACGTATTCATTTGGAATATCATCGGGAAACAGTGTACTCCCGAAGATCTGACGAATAGAACTCTCCCCCTCAACATTGGCAGCTTTTTCGGACATGTTTGACGAGCATTCTGGTTCTGAAGGTTTCTTGGACTGAGTAGTAGTTGCGGGTGAATCATTAGTTGACTCTGCAGCATCATCATCTATTTGTGGAAAAATATGGGATACTATCTGTGGAATTTCTTTTGCAACTTCTACTGTGGGACTATTTGAAGGTTCTGGGTTGATAACTGGAAACACGTTAAATGGTTTGAAAAATTCATTGTAGTCAAATAACCAATCAGGACCAACACGGGCGTCAGTCTTATTTTCTTCCAACCAATGAACTTCATAAGAATCTAGAATCTACTTGGTTGACTTGTTGTAAACTCTATAGGCTGTGTTTCTCGCATACCCAATAAAGTAACACTCATCTGCATTGGCCCCAAACTTTGGAGTGGTTTCAAGATTTAGTAGGGTACATGGACACCCAAAGGCTCTGAAATGTGTGACAGTGGGTTGATGACCATAAACAATCTCATACGGAGTCTTCATATTAGACTTGTTGATTATTACCCGATTCTGAACTAACAGGCCGTATTGATAGCTTCTGCCCAGAAAAACAGTGGCAGTTTGGAGTCGCACAACATCGTTCTTGTTGCCTCGATTAGAGTTATGTTTCTTCTTTCAGCTACGCCATTTTGTTGAGGCGTCCGTGGAGCGCTGTACTGACGAAGCACCCCCTTTTCTGAACAATAATGATTCAAAACTGCATTCTTGAATTTCGTTCCATTGTCACAACGGATTCCTTTCAGTTTTAGGTTCAGTTGATTCTCCATTAACACCAAAAACTTCTTGATCAGATCTACAGTTTCACTCTTATTTGACAAGAAAAATACCCATGTAAAACGTGAGTAATCATTAGTAATAACGAGACAATAAGAGCTACGAGACAAGCTTAAAACATGAACGGGCCCAAAAAGGTCCATATGAAGTAACTGAAAAACCGACAAGATGGTATTAATTACTTAGGCTTGTGAGATTTTCGATGATATGTACCCAAAGCACAAGCCACACACTTTTCAGCAGTTACAAAATCCTTGACTGGTAAACCACGCACCAAATTATTTTAGCAAGACGATTCAGGTTTTTAGTGTTAGCATGACCAAGTCGACGATGCCAAAGCATTGCATTATGTTCTGACACTTTTGAAAACAAACAGGTTATTTCGCCAGGAACATTTTTGTTCATGTCGATCACATACGCATTATCTTTCCGTTGTGATCGAACAAAAATCCAGTCTTCTGGTATGATTATACCAAGCTTTAAAATCAGACATTCCTTCTTAGTAAAGTGAGCTAAAAAATCTTTATCACAAATTTGTGACACACTCAAAAGACTGTGCTTCAACTCAGGAACAAAGTTAACATTTTCAAACTTAAGAACACCGTTACTTACAGTACCCTTCTGAGTGATCTTTCCTTTCTCTCCTCCCGCAAAACACACGTACCCACCGTTAAATGATTGAATGTCGTGTAGCTGGGTAATGTCCCATGTCATGTGCCTGGAACAACCACTATCAACATACCAAGGTCTGATGATATTCCTCCATAGCTGTCCCTGCACAAAGTGCGGGATTAGTTAGTTTTTGGTACCCGGTCCATACTTACACTGGGTGACCCTGATTCATCTATAGTTATCACAGATTGCCATGACATGTCCTTTTGATCATCGAACATGGACTTCGTGGCAACTTTCGCCGGAGATTTAGGCAACCATCTATGTCTGTATGATTTGGAGTTGTAGGTACGGATGGTTGTCGTAACCTTCGGTGTTTTAGATGAAGTTGGAGCCAAGTATGCCTTTTTCTCCTGTTTTGGTCTAGTCTTGGTGTTCAGATTATAATTCGAATTTGAAACATCTTTTCTGTCCCTTCTTTTAAACATTTTGGGTTTGGTCTGATGAGGACTATACCTACCAGATTTGTTTCGGTTCCAATCATTGTCAGAGGAACTAGCTTGATAATGCCTGAATCTTTGCCTGTACGTGTTGTGAGGCATATATGGCATATTCCTCTGATAAAATCCATAGTAAGGAACGTATGGAAGATGGGGACAATTTCTGGCAATATGACTGACGTGAGGTCAAAGACTCACTAAAAAATAAACGAAATACAACTAAATAGATAGCAGTAAGTGGGTATCGAACACAGGGAGTTTGTGGAAAGTATATTACTAAGTAGTTTTATAATTAAACTATATTGAACTAAATGCAAAAATTAACTTCAATGAGTTGGTTGTTTGGTTTTGATTAACGACAATAACTAAAACAATAAACGAGCTTTAAACAATATAAGAAAGAATGCTCTCTCCCGATTTCAGGTTTTCAATAGTGATACAGTTACGTTTACTTGAGGGATGAACTACATAAACATAGTTCGTGAAAATGCGTTTGACAGTGATAAAAGAGGACTAAGTACGTGAATTATGAAAACGCAAGGTTGTCACCCAATAATCAGTTTTATATAGATAACCCTAATTCTCTTATACTAAATCCCGATTGCCTATGGCACCGAGAACAGATAATCAAGAACACGGATTTACACTATATTAACAATTACTAATGAAAATCATAATCACCATATTAATTTAATCATAGAATCAAAACACTATCCCACAAATAACATAAACGAATAACAAGTAATTAATTGAAACCCTTACAATTCGGGAGTGAACATAAAGATGATTAGCCACTCATAGTTTGATTAAACATCACATCCATTAAGAAATCGAATGAATAATTAACCCAAATGATTGATTGTAATCACCAAAGTCTTGTTCTCAATCTCCAAAATTCGTCTCTTGCTTGTTTAGAATGAAAGATAATGAAAAGTCTAGCCAAAAACAGATTGAAATAAGAAAATAAAATGGCAGTTACGACATGAACCGTGGCCCACGGTTCACACCGTGAGTCACGGTGTATTTCATCTTCAGCTGGACCGTGGCCCACGGTTGGACCGTGGGTCACGGTGGTTTTCACGGTGAGACAGAGTGCCACGGTACGGTGGCCTCTGTAGTTTTTGTCAATATTGGACCGTGGCTCACGGTGGTGACCGTGGGCCACGGTTGACTTTGACCTTGCCATCCCGTTTTTACTTCATTTGACCTCTCTCGCGTCTTCGACTCATTCGGTTGCCTCAGTATACTCCATAATAGCCCCAGAACCTCCTTTGAGCCTACAATTCACCAATCATACCATAGTTATCTAATTCCACAAAATAAACAAATTCAAATCATTATTATTACGGTTTTAAATCAATTAAGGGTTGTCCCATGGACCACCCGTCACATTCCCACACTTAATCGTTGCTTGCCCCAAGCGACATCTCAAACAAAAACTTTCTATTCAATTCAACTTGTATCCACCAATCTTACCAGAAAACCGGTTCAGTTAAGGTCCCAAGTCATACCCTATTCCCTTATTTTTATCGTGTGCACTAGTTCACTTGCTAACCCACCAAATAATTTGATGTTACAATATAAAACTATGGAACCGCCCAACGGGTGTACTTTGTTTCTGGTTAGGGCACACATGATCACACCCCTCATAATATAACATATCTCCTCTCGGTTTAATATCTGGACCATCATAAAATGTGCTAGTATCTCTCTGCCCTCAATACCAAATATGAACACAATGTAATAAGCTTGGAAGCAAGTCATATCTCCACCCATTACCCACCGGTTGAATAGAGAATAGAACTAAGGGTTTTGTTTTGGATTAGGTTAGGGTGTGGAAGCGGATTTATTTAGTGACTTATGGTGGATGAAACCCAATTTATTCAACAAATAAACAACTCACTCACAACTATTTACAAACGATACTAACTCAAACATCGACTCTTTTTGAGTTTTTCTTTGATTTTTTTTTTGACATAAACATTAACATATACAAACAACTGACCCGAGACATACGTACATTGTGTACTATGCTCGACAAACAACTTATATACAACTCTTAACATACCAGGTTTCATCCACAGGGTTAAAACAAAAAGGTCAAGGCTAACATGGCTTGTAATGTGGGTTAAAAAGAACAAAGAAAAATGGGATAGGCAACAATTGGCTCCTAAGGATAATGTAGGGTAGGGAGTATTTTTTTTTTAAGGCCAATATAAAATGAGTTTTCTAAAGTCCTATTTCTCCATACAGGTGGTGGTATTAAGATCTCAAAATGCATGAGACAACCAAGTTCTAGATATCATGTGCATACCGGTTACTCTCTATAATGGCACTCATATGACATGTGTATATACTGTATATTATATGTGTATTATATATAAAGCAAATCTCACACACGTACCGGAGGAATTAGGCTGCCGATATGAAACATGTGTACCCGTCCCCATGACTCGTTATTCCCATCTAAACGGTCCATTTTAATTTTCCCCTTTTTTTAAATAACTAGGCACATGTTACTTAAGGAATTGTGACCATGAAAAGGGACCCAAAACTTCACCCCGCCATCTTACCACTTTCCGGTTTCATTAAAACATTTTTAAAATTTTTGTTTATTTTTCTGATTTTTTTAATTTTTATTTATTATTATTATTATTATTATTATTATTATTATTATTTCGATTTTTTCAAAACAAACAAAACAAACGAAAATTTTTTTTTCTCATCCCCACACTTGGGATACATTGTCCCCAATGTACGGTTTTAAGAAAAATAAAACAACCCACTTGCTAAACACCACCTTCATTCCAACATATTCCCATAATACTTAATCAAAAGTATTTTATCCGCTACCCATCCACCCAAAAACAAAAAAAAGACACACAAACAAAATAACAACTATACAATAATATACAGAACAGTGTTCACCTGGCATCAAGCGGCTCGATCAGTTGTAAGGCGGGTGGCCGGCCCAAAGATAGATGTCATAAACTCTGAGAACTGGCCGAAGTTAAACGCCCCATCGCCGCTGCTGCTTCCTTCTTCTGGTGGTGGTGGTGGTGCCATTGATTGCATCGGGTTGATCCACATGGAGTGATGAAGTGGTGGTTCGGGATATCGTACCGAACCATCATACGGGGGTAGAGGTGTAATCTACCATTTGTGGATCCGACACGACCGGTTCACCTGCGTGCCACTGATCATGCATCCTCCTATTACGATCATCCAAATACCTCATGTTCATCTCATGTTCACGCCCATATTCATTGGCACGGTTCCACATTTCCAACTGGTCGTGCCTCTCTTTTGCGGCCCGTTCAGCGTAGGCCCCATAAAAGTCTGATAATCGAATAGTGAACGTGACTCATCAGACCAATTCTCATACGTGGATGGCCTATGCCTCTCCACCACCTCATTCATGGACCCCTCATGGGCCCAATTGCTACCATAAGAATTATACCCTTCCGAATAATCCCAACCCCCGTGTTGGGAACTACTACCACTGACCACATCCATGTAATCGGGCTCACCTATCTCTTCCACCTGTTCTCTCTCCTCATTCTCCTGCTCTTCAACATCCTCTCTTACTACTCTCCATCTCACCTTATCACACACAAGAACATGGTACCTATCAGTTTGCGTGTACTCACAACCCGGCAAATCCGACAACGTAAACTCTTTCAACACTTTGGTCATTCCCACCGACTCGTCAGTTATCACACCGTGATTCTATAACAATGCTGTGATCAGTCGACAATGCGGAATTAACTTCCGCTTATTGCTTTCTCGGCTGTTCCAAATATTTTGCATGACGAGATATCGGTAAGAAATAAGGGGTTTTCCACACATCAATGCATACAAAATAGGAACATCACTGTTCCTCACTACCGAAATATCCCCCCGACGAGGCAGAACGTTGTGCAAGCAGATAGACATCAGTAATTTGCCTCGATCTTCAAATTGTTTCTCAAAATCTGATCACTAAAACCTTCTCTTGATTTAATCACCTTTTCTAACATGGTGTACCATTGAGGGTGCTTTTCGGGGCAATCAAATAAGTCTTTGGCATAGGGATATACATATGAATTACTTGGCTTAGTGTCGAAAAGCGTGATCTGATTGAATGAGTCAAATGACATCACCACTTCTTGACCTCCTACCGTCCCAATTAACCTCATATCGTGCCCCTTTTTGTAGGGAGGACATCTCAATGTGGACACCCATTCTTCAATCTCTCGGTCGTACAAAGTGTTAGTTTCGTTATCATAACACTTTAACACTGCTTCCCAACCCAAAGCTTCAAACTTATCAACTATCCCAAAAAACTCGAATCCTGGATCGTTTACCTCCTTCTCACACATATATCCATCAATTCGTTTATTCAACGTAGCTATTTTGTCAACAAATAGCTCCGCTTGCCATTCCAATGGGTACTTTGACAATCCCCCTCCTTTCCACGTAGGTTTTACCGTTTGTACTTGCACGTATTCTTGCTCTTCCTGCATCCTCTGTCTCTTTAATTGGGCTGATTGCCCACTTGAAGATGATGCCTTTGACTTACCCTTATCCGCAGTCCTACCCATCTACACACAACAAACAAACCAAACAAACCAAGTTTAAGCCAACATAAACTTCCCCACACTTGCTTGTTACTATGGTTGTGGATAATCATTTGTTAATCAATTGACCAAAAATTTCAACACTTGCTTCAAGAAATAATTTCCAATTACTCAATATAACAAACATATGTTTGTAACAATTATCTACTATCCCCAACCATATCATATAATCATCATACTCTTTACTCAAACAAGCAAGTGGGTACATATAAACAATCATAACAAACTTACAACTTCAATGCAATGTACCATCAATAATGAAAAAGATTCCATAACTTTGTGTTGTTGAATATGTAGATGAAGAATGCTTCAAACTAACCCAAAAACCCCCAAAATTTCGGAAATTTTCGGACTGTATATGTCCAAAATCGACCAACAAAACAAAGGATTCTTTCAATTTCAATGGTATAATCGAAATCCTTGTGAAATTTTAGTCAATATAGACTCAAAAATCGGTTGATTTGGTGAAGTTACGAAGAAGTTATGGAGGTTTGAAGTTGAGAGTTAGGGTTTGTAAAGATGGGTTTTGGGAAGAAGATGATGAGAGTTGAAGTAAATAATAGTGTTAGGTGATTTGTGTGGTTAAGAATTGATGTAAAAATTGTTTTTATTGATTTTTTTAACACCAAAACCCGACCCCCTCTTTCTCTCGCCGCCGGACCGTGGCCCACGGCCTGAACCGTGGGTCACAGTTGAGTATACGCTGCTCGCTGGGTCAAGTGGACCGTGGCCCACAGTCCGCACCGTGGGTCACGGTTGAATTGTATCAAACGGAACAGACAACATCGTACCGTGGTCCATCTTCCCACCGTGCCACACGTCGTCCACCGTGAGCCACGGTTCTAACCGTGGTCCATGGTTACTGTTTTAATTTTTTTTTAAAGGGATCAAAATAACCAACAATATTAAAAAAAAACATATTTACCAAATTAAAATGAATTAAAATTTAAAATTACCCTACCCCCATGAAAAACACGAGTTGTCCTCAACACGGTATAAAAGTCACGAAGACCTTCCCACACTTGGTTTGGACAACTCCAAAGCGAGGAAGGTAATTTTAAAACTAATTTTAAATAAAAACTAAAATAACCTAAACTAAAATATACAACATAACTTGGCCTCTTAATTCGCTTCCTCATCCGGTGAGCGTAACAAGTAACTCACCCGGTCCACATCGAGCATATTGATGTCCTTTCCTTCCAAGTAAGGTTTAAGCCTTTGACCGTTCACCACTTGTTTCGTTTGTTCTTGGACATCTTCTATCTCTACATCACCAAATTGCCCCACTTTTGTGATGACATATGGGCCCATCCATTTGCTCTTTAACTTACCCGGAAATAACTTTAGCCATTGAATTATACAACCACACCTTTTGACCCACTTCAAAATTCCGTTTTCTCAACTTTGCATCATGGACTTTCTTTAGTTTGTCTTTGTATGCGGAAGCACATTCATACGCTTCATCCCGGATTTCCTCGATCTCATTCAATTTCAACTTTCTCAATTCACCCGCTTCCTTATAATCCGCATTCACGTTCTTAATCGCCCAAAACGCCCTATGTGCCAACTCCATTGGTAAGTGACACCCTTTTCCATAAACTAACCGATAAGGAGTTGTGCCAATAGGAGTTTTGTAGGCGGTCCGATACGCCCACAATGCATCATTCAGCTTAGAAGACCAATCCTTCCTATCGACCCGCACCGTCTTCATTAAGATTTCTTTGATTTGGCGATTAGACACTTCAACTTGTCCACTTGTTTGTGGATGATAAGGAGTAGCAATTCGGTGATTCACATTGTACCTTTTTAGAAGCTTCCCGAAGTTGAAATTCTTGAAATGTGATCCACCATCACTAATAATAACCCGCGGGATACCAAACCGAGCAAAAATGTTTGATTGGACGAATTTACAAACTACCGAATGATCATTTGTTCTTGTTGCTACCGCTTCTACCCACTTAGACACATAGTCAACCGCAACCAATATATATAAAAATCCATTCAAGTTGGGAAATGGGCCCATATAGTCAATTCCCCATACATCAAAAATCTCTAACACCAAAATCGGTTGCAATGGCATTTCATCCTGTTCGAGATACTACCCAACTTTTGACAATTCAAGCATTGTCAGGCATACTCGCTTGCATCTCTAAAAATTGTGGGCCAATAAAAACCACATTGAAGCACCCGGTAACCTGTCTTTTGACCGCTAAAATGACCCCCACACGCCGATGCATGTGCATGAGTCAAAATCTCCCGTACCTCAGAATCGGGAATACACCTCCTTATCATTTGATCTGAACCAATTTTGAACAAGTCCGGTTCATCCCAAATATATTGTTTCACTTGGGCTATGAACCGTTGTCTTCTTTTCTTCACCCAATGACTAGGAATAGACCCCGTTGCTAAATAGTTCACAAAGTGGGCATACCACGGGGCGGTTGACACGGCTAACAATTGTTCGTCGGGAAACCGTTCGTTTATCTCCATCGGGTCATCGACACATTCAAGTGGAATCCGAGACAAGTGATCCGCCACTACATTCTCACAACCTCTCTTGTCCTGGACAAGATCGAATTCTTGCAACAATAAAACCCATCGAATCAAACGCGGTTTCGCGTCTTTCTTTTCCATCAAATACCTGACCGCGCTATGATCCGAGTACACCACAACTTTACTTCCCAAAATATATGACCGAAATTTATCCAAGGCGTACACCACCGCAAGTAACTCTTTTTCGGTAGTGGTGTAATTTAATTGCGCCCCGGATAAAGTTTTGCTTGCATAGTATATTACCACCGGCTTCTTCTCTACTCGTTGACCCAATACCGCGCCAACCGTGCTATCACTAGCATCACACATGATCTCAAACAGGCTTGACCAATCCAGTGATTGTAGAATGGGTGCTTGTACCAATTTCTCCTTCAAACTGTCAAAAGCTTGCAAACATTCATCAGTAAACTCAAAGGGGACATCCTTCAATAAGAGATTACATAAAGGTTTTGAAATTGCACTAAAACCTTTAATGAATCTCCTATAAAATCCGGCATGTCCCAAAAACGATCTCACCCCTTTAACATTTTCCGGGGGTGGTAAAGATGAAATTACTTTTATTTTAGCTTGGTTAACTTCCATTCCTCTACTTGAAACCACATGACCCAACACAATGCCCTCTTGCACCATGAAATGACTTTTTTCCCAACTCAACACCAAGTTTGTCTCAACACATCGTTTTAAAACTTTTTCTAAATCAACGAGACACGACTCGAATGTTGAGCCAAAAATAGAAAAAATCGTCCATAAAAACTTCAAGTGATTCCCCGACCATGTCAGAAAAATGCTCATCATGCATCTTTGAAAGGTATCCGGGGCATTACACAGTCCAAATGGCATTCGCCTAAAGGAAAAAGTACCATATGGACACGTGAATGTGGTCTTATGTTGGTCATCGGGATGAATTGCAATTTGATTGTAACCCGAATATCCATCCAAAAAACAATAATATTTTTGACCCGAAAGTTTTTCAACTATTTGGTCAATGAATGGTAGTGGAAAATGGTCTTTTGAGGTTGCATTATTTAATTTTCTATAATCGATGCACACTCGCCACCCGGTTATGGGTCGGGTGGCGATTTGTTCACCATTATCACCTGGATGCTGGCTTTCTTGGGCACTACCTGTGTCGGGCTCACCCATGCACTGTCTGAAATGGGATAAATGATCCCCGCATCCAACCATTTGATAACCTCCTTCTTCACCACTTCCCGCAAATTCGGGTTCAACCGTCTTTGAGTCTCCCTTGTGGGTTTAGCCTTTTTATCAGTAATTATTTTATGCATAACAATGGAAGGACTAATACCCTTTAAATCCGCCAACGTCCATCCAATAGCAGCCTTATGTGCTCCCAACACTTTTACCAACACCCTCTCTTGTTCTTCCTCCAAGTTAGAAGCAATGATAACCGGAAGAGTTTCATTCTCCCCTAAAAATGCATACTTCAAGTGACTTGGGAGTTCCTTCAAATCAACCTTTGGTGGACACTCCAAAGACGGCTTTGTGTCCGAATTGATCTCCGTTGGCAAATTCTCAAATTGATGTGTCCATGGTGGCCTTCCCTCTTGCATAGCTAAGACATCCTGTTTTTGTTCTTCCATCCTCAAAGCACAGACGTGTACCTCTTCAGAATCATCACAAATACAAGCTTCTACACAATCTTCATCATATTCATGAGGAATACAATGGTCCACCAAATCTGTCATAAAACATTCTTCACCACTAAAAGAATTAGAAACGTTAGTAAAAACATTAAGTCGCATTTTACGATTACCATACGCCATGTCAACGGTACCAAATCTGCAATCAATGATTGCATGAGCAGTGTTCAAAAATGGTCGACCTAAGATAAAATTTTGTTGTTGACTTGGGTCACCCGAAGAATAGTCTAACACCAAAAAGTCCACATGATAGTAAAAATCCTCCACTTTCACAATAACATCTCGCACGATTCCACGCGGAAGTTTATGAGACAAATCCGCCAAGACAAATGTGGTCTCAACACGTTTTAAAGGACCAAAGTCATATTGTTCATATAAACCCCTGGGAGAATGCTTACTCCGGCCCCAAGATCTAATAACGCCCTAGACATTTGAAAATCGCCTATTTGAATATTAATTAAGGGCGTTCCCGGATCTTGAAGCTTAGGAGGAAGATCTCCTTTTAAAACCGCACTTACCCGCTCAGTTAAATCCACTCATTTAGGCACTTTTTGTTGCCTCTTTTGAGTGCATAGATCTTTTAAAAACTTAGCATACGCGGGCACTTGTTTTATTGCCTCAAGTAAAGGTAAATTTACTTTTACTTGCTTAAAAACTTCCCACATCTCTTCTTTTTGAGGACCCCTTCTAGAAATGATGTTTTTCTTACACAGGTCAAGTAAAGCCGAAGGAAATGGAACCGCATTTGGATCCACTTCCTTATTTTTATCGTTTAAATTTGAAGTTTGACCCGGAGTTTGTAACGGTTTTTCAAAAGTGACATGTTTAGTAGGTTTATTAGTTACAATTTCATCATCACTTTCATTACCCATAATATCCTCAACTTCCCCATCAACCACACCTGGTGATAAATTTTTTTTATATTCTTTACCACTTCTTAAAACACTAACGTGGTTAATAGGAACATTACGAGAAGAGTTATGAGAAGGATTTACCTTTGTGTCGCTTGGCAATTGACCTTTATTCTTCTTCAACTCGGACACTTCAGTTGCGAGTTGACCCATTTGTGTGGTCAAAGATTGGATGGCCTTATCTCTTACTTCATCCTTTTGCATTCGCGCCTCATCCAGTTGATTTCTTCGTTGCATGTCTTGTTGCATTAACTTCAACATGTCCATAACCTCATTACCACTCGATGAACTTTGACCCGTTGACCCGCTTTGACCGCCACCCCCTTGACCTTGAAATCCTTGATTATTCCCGCCATGATAATTACCTTGGTTATTATATTGTTGGCGAGGGACATAATTACTTTGACTTCCTTGAAAATTCGGGTTAGATTGAGTGACCGGATTTCCATAACAAAAATTTAGGTGATTTCTTAACCCGGGGTGGTAGGTGTTGGAGTTCATGTTGTAGTTCCTACCACCTCCCCCTTGCAGTGCATTTACCTCTTCCACCGGTACTTGACCTACCGTACATACCTCCGTTGCATGACCCAATTTGTTACAATTTGTACAAACATTGATAACTTGATTAATGGTTTGTGCATTTCCTTCTTCCACGGCTCGCACTTGCAGTCTACCAATCGTCGGTCTCGCTCTTCTACCGGTTTGGGCTTTTCTCTTTGAAGTAACAGCCATTTGTTCCAAATACGCCCAATCGTCTTGTTCATAATTTGTACCAAATGTACCATTAGTGATCGACCGCAAATCCCGTTCATCCTCCATGCTCAAACCCTCATGAAATGCATTCAACAACTCCCATAAAGCCAAACCATGATGAGGAAAATTTTTAATCATCATGTTAAACCTCTCAAATGCTTCATGAAACATTTCCCCCGATTTTTGTTGGAAGGTTCTCAAACTTCTTCTCGCATCATTGGTCTTTTGGGCCGTGTAAAATTCTTCTAAAAATCTTTGTTGCATTTCGGCCCAAGTATACACAGACGCGGAAGGAAAAGTGTAAAACCATCTCTTTGCCTTATCTTCTAATGAAAACTGAAATAGAACCAACTTCACTTCATCCGATGTAAATCCTTGACCCCCAATTGTGTTGCAAATGGAGTCATATGCCTCCAAGTGGAAGTAAGGTTCCTCCGTTGCTAGACCATTATACTTCAGAAGACTTTGAAGTGAATTTGTTCTTACTTCAAATGTCCTCCCTTGATTATTAAGAGGTATAACCACCGGAGACGGATTATTAGTAATTATGGGTCAGAAATGGGCTTCAATCCCCCTAACCATCTCTCTTTCATGCCTTCTTGGTACCCCCATTGGTACTCTTGGTTGACCCATTTGCCTATAAACGAGCCTTGGTTGCGCAAACTGTTGTTGAAACTGTGGTTGGGGCATTTGTGGTTGAAATTGTGGATCTTGAGGTTGCCCTTGTGGTTGCCCTTGCGGTTGTTGAATAATTGGTGGTGGAACTTGTTGATTCACAACAACCGGTGGTTGTTGTTGAACTTGTTGTTGAATCAGTGGTGGTTGCACATTTTGTTGGACAATTATCGGTTGTTGTTGAGGCGGTTGTTGAACAACCGATGGTGTTTGTCTACTAAATCCTTGCACCGATTCCGGATGTTGCCATTGACCATATGCCAAATTTCCAGGATTTACCCTTTGACTTCCATCACCTCCCGTGTAGCAACCTTCCACTTCATACCCCTCGAATTCATTGTCAAACCCATATCCATATCCCTCACCTTGTGATCTTGAATGTCGCATAAACTGTTGGGGTTGGTATTGGTAGTTTAATTGTGATTGTTGAAAGGGTGGTGGTGGTTGATATTGTTAAGATGATGTTGACGCACCAAAGGCGGGAAAAAGGTTGGTAATAGGTGGTAATGTGGATGATGTTGCATAGGTGAATTGAGCATTGATGGGTTCAGTTGCGGGTGGTGGTTGAAGTTCACTTGATGCTGTTTGTATATTAGTAGTGATTGGTGGAGGTGGATTTGGTGGAGGTGTGGTCGGGACTGGTTGACCCGAAGTGGAAACTGGTGAATCCATGTTGTTTGATGTTGTTGGAGAACCAAGAAACTTATTCTCCCTAAGTAAGACTCGGTTTCTTCGAAGTGTTTTGTCAATCTCGGGATCAATAACTAGCGGTGATAACCTGTTAGATCTTCTAGTATGCATACACCTGTAGGTACCTGCACACAAACACAACCAGCGTAAACCCGAAAATAACAAACGAAAACTACTAAATCTAACACACGTTGCGCACTACTCCCCGGCAACGGCGCCAAAAATTTGACGTGAGGTCTAAGACTCACTCAAAAATAAACCAAATACAACAAAATAGATAGCAGTAAGTGGGTATCAAACACAGGGAGTTTGTGGAAAGTATATTACTAAGTAGTTTTATAATTAAACTATATTAAACTAAATGCAAAAATTAACTTCAATGAGTTGGTTGTTTGGTTTTGATTAACGACAATAACTAAAACAATAAACGAGCTTTAAACAATATAAGAAAGAATGCTCTCTCCCGATTTCAGGTTTTCAATAGTGATACAGTTACGTTTACTTGAGGGATGAACTACATAAACATAGTTCGTGAAAATGCGTTTGACAGTGATAAAAGAGGACTAAGTACTTGAATTATGAAAACGCAAGGTTGTCACTCGATAATCAGTTTTATATAGATAACCCTAATTCTCTTATAATAAATCCCGATTGCCTATGGCGCCGAGAACAGATAATCAAGAACACGGATTTACACTATATTAACAATTATTAATGAAAATCATAATCACCATATTAATTTAATCATAGAATCAAAACACTATCCCAAAAATAACATAAACGAATAACAAGTAATCAATTGAAACCCTTACAATTCGGAGAGAACATAAAGATGATTAGCCACTCATAGTTTGATTAAACATCACATCCATTAAGAAATCGAATTAATAATAAACCCAAATGATTGATTATAATCACCAAAGTCTTGTTCTCAATCTCCAAAATTCGTCTCTTGCTTGTTTAGAATGAAAGATAATGAAAAGTCTAGCCAAAAACCGATTGAAATAAGAAAATAAAATGGCAGTTACGACATGAACCGTGGCCCACGGTTCACACCGTGAGTCACGGTGTATTTCATCTTCAGCTGGACCGTGGCCCACGGTTGGACCGTGGGTCACGGTGGTCTTCACGGTGAGACAGAGTGCCACGGTACGGTGGCCTATGTCGTTTTTGTCAATATTGGACCGTGGCTCACGGTGGTGACCGTGGGCCACGGTTGACTTTGACCTTGCCATCCCGTTTTCACTTCATTTGACCTCTCTCGCGTCTTCGACTCATTCGGTTGCCTCGGTATACTCCATAATAGCCCCAGAACCTCCTTTGAGCCTACAATTCACCAATCATACCGTAGTTATCTAATTCCACAAAATAAACAAATTCAAATCATGATTATTACGGTTGAAAATCAATTAAAGGTTGTCCCATGGACCACCCGTCAATGACCAGGGGTGCCACAGTTAAAACAAGTTTAACATTTTATGACAGAATCATTCTGGGCAACTCCTTGTCGGGACTGGTTGAGTGGACCAGTCTGCTCAAATTTGCGAGAACTCCTGTTCTCACGTTTGAACTTATCACCTTGTTTGTCATTAGAGCATCCCTCCTTGACAAATTTAGGTGCAACGTATTTTTCTGATGTTTTTGAATTTTTTGAATTTTTAATTTTATGAGATACCACATTATTAGAGTTCAAAATTTCAACTGAATCAACCACACAAGAATCCTTGCTCTTTAAAACAGAGCCCACACAAACAGTCGGAATAACAGAATTCAAAACATGAAGTTTTAAAGGAACATCAGAAACAAAGTTATTATCAAAATCAAAACTAGGGTCGTCATCCTCGTCATTCCACTCCTTCACAATTACCTTTTCTGCACATGAAGTAGATATATTAGAATCGTTCATATTTGAAGTAGATGGATCAGCACTCGCTGAGCTGGTCCCATTACCTTTGTCTTGTTTACCATACTTCATGTCCTTTATCTTTTCCTCCTGTTCCTTGGTGACAGGAGTAGGGACATAATTATTATTGTAAGGTGGGGGAACTTGACTGTATCCTATTCCCTCACCTTCATTTTCTTTCCACCACAATTGGTTCTCAATCATTGAGTTAACTACATTACTGGAAACATCGAATTTCTTAAAATCAAGTTCAGCCCTTTCAAACTTACTAGTTAAATTTAAAATTTCTAACTTGGAAGCTTCCAGTTTAGCAGTTAACTCAGCAATTTCTTGTGTGGCATCTAGATAATGACAGCTTTTTATACTAAAATCATACTTAAGTTTTTTAATATCCTTGTTCTGAGCTTCTATTTTGTCTAGAAAACCCTTTTCATTCTTCTTAAGTTTAAAATTTTCTGATTTTATTCTTTTCATATCTCTACTTAGACTGTCATTATGAAGCTTATACATTTCTATTTTCTCACCACAATTTAAATAACATGGTTGAAAACGTACCTCAGATGAATCCGGAGAAGTGAACGCCATGTATGCAAACTGGAGCTCTTTGACCTTCTCCTCAGCAGTGTTTTCTTCAACAGTTGCGAATTTTGCAGTTTGATTTCCAATGTTAAGCGCAACCATCTGACCTTCACAAGAGAACGTTTGAGCAACCATACCTCTTTCACCATTACCCGAACTACCACCAGCCTCACCCCAAGCATTCCCAACTGGAACTAATGTCCTTTCCGTATTTCCATCCTTAGCTGGGTTAGTACATTCACGAGCAAAGTGACCATGCTCGTGACAATTGTAGCACCTGAGAGTCTCTTTGTTAAAACCCACCTTTTGGTTATTAGGCATGTTCCAATTATTTCTACCCGTCCTTTTAGTAAACTTCTTTGCACGGAAGACTGCCATGGCAATCTGCCACGAGATGTCCATTTCTTCAACATCATCGGGATGAATCTGATCTAGTTCAGCAGTAACCACAGGTTGAACCAAGTCTCCGGCCAGAAAAGCATGATAACAGTTCATAAATCCCGCCATTAGAGCTATATTCTCTTGAGTCTCTTTTGGTATGGAGGGAATCTGGCTGAAGTTCTGACTTGGAGTGGTTTTACCAGAGTCATGAGATGACTGACCAGACTTGGTAAAAAACGCTAGAGCTGGTTTGGGCGAATTGGATGATGATGATTGACCTAGAGTAGATGAGAACATCTGGAAGTTTCCCTGAGGTGTTTGTTGAGTAGGTTTGAACAATGAAAAGCCATCTTGAGACATAAGAGCACTGTTGGAAGCAACGTTGTATCCAGCAGCACTGTAAGAGCTAGCATGATTTATTGCCCGCTGTTTATCATCCATATCACAAGCTTTAATAGTGGCTATCATTTCAGTCATACTCATTCTATTTAGATCCTTAGTCTTTTTTATAACCGCAACATTCATGTCCCAACTTTTCGGCAGGGAGTTCACCAACTTATTGTTAATTTCTGAGGTTTGCAGATAAATCCCTGCAGTTCGCATTTCAGTCACAAGAGATATGAACCTTTGAAGTTGGGATTCCAATGTCTCTCCCAAAACGAGAATAAACATATTAAACTTTTGTCGCAGCAGATCTTGGCGACTTCTCTTCATATCTTCATTTCCCTTATAAACTTCTATCAGTGCAGCCCACAACTCTTTAGCAGACTGGAGTTCTCTAAACTGAAGGGAAATCTCAGGTGAGAGTGCCATGGTTAGAGTGGAAAGAGCTTTCTCATCTTCTTCAACTTTAGCAAAGTCATCGTCATCATATTGAGCAACTGTTTCACAAGAACCTCGTCAGAACCAGCCCTTTGATAGGTGATCCTTTGAGGTCCTCTTACAATACTTTTCCAAATTTTTGAATCTTTCATCTTGGCGTAGTGTTCAAAACGAAATTTCCATTCACTGAACCCCTCATGGGACAATAACCGAGGTATACGAGTAGCGGTGCCCATGATGGAATCAAGTTCTTGATGAAGTGACAAGTTGGTGGAACTGCTGCTATTAGTTAACTGGGCCATTTTAATTTAAGTCCAATTAAAATTAAGTCCAATTTAAAAATCCAAGCCTAAGTCCAAGTTTAAGTATAACAGGCCCAAAACAACTAACTGAGCTGAGAATAAAATCAGGCTGATTGACCGAAAACTAAGGCTTTGACCAATTCTGACCGAGAACACTAAGTGTTGACCGAAAACTTCAATCGTTGACCGAGAACTAAGTTGTTGACCAATTCTTTGACCGAGAACAACTAGTGGCCGAGAACTGATTTGACCGAAAACGCCCAGTAGCCGAGAACGCCCAGTAGCTGAGAACTAATAGCAACCGAAAACCCTGAAAGATCGCCGAAAACACCCAGAAACAGATTTGACCTAGTAAATTTGGTAATAATCTAATCCCTGGTTTTACTGGATTCAAGTTATTTCCATACCAGTAACAAACCTTCTTCTTCGTTCAGAATCTCGCCGGAAAAACCACCAAAAGATGCTATTCTCGAATCGTTGATATCACAATAACGAGCCTGAAAAGGTCTAAGGCTCTGATACCAATTGTAAGTCTCGAATCTGGATCACTACAATTATGATATCAATATAACAAGTATAGGTGCGGAATACCTACACCCGGTGATTCAAGAACACAAATGAATAAAGTAAAGTAACACGGAGTTGCTTCAAAACACACTTATATTAACAATACGTCTGGTGCTTAAGCACTTACAATATGCAATCAAAATAACTTGGAAATGAACAACCTTAACCCTATACACAATATTAACTATATATAGGGGAACCAACACACTGGCCCAAAACGAGTAAAAAAGCCCACCGAGAACACAAGTGTGTTCTCGGTTTACATAGAACCCACACCCAAGCCCAAAATAACTATATTAAGTACAAACCATATAATCTTGACCCAACAAGATTCTATGTTTTGAATGATTGTAAACTTGATGAATGTTCTTTAATCTTGTTTTACATTACCAACTGATTGTTTAAATAGTTTATGCTCTTGACAATTAGACTTTGCATCACTTTTATGGTTGTGTTCATCAACATTTAAGGTTAGCTCTTATGTCATTAAACCCATAATCGCTAGTCATTGCTTATAATTGATTTTCATATATTAAACTGGTAATTGGGTAAACCGGGTTCAGTTGTGTCAACAATTCGGTTAGGGTATCGTTCGTCATCACAACCCAACAATTATGTTTAGTAATTACCGCGCAATTAATTTATGTGAATCTATGATTAGTCGGTCGTCACATTACCTGAAACTGAAGTGAATCATTTCTGGTAATTGTTTATAACTTTTAAGTTATACTCGTGTGTTCTTACAAATCAGTTTTCTAAACCGCTTGACATCAACTGTTCGCATATTTTAATAATTAATTAATATGAGTTTTACATGCACTTTCCACTGATTTCATGTGGAGACGACCTTACTTACCCGTACTAGTATATGTTTTTAGTTGAATTAAAATACTTGTTTTTTATTAGAGCACGACATCTACATCAACGATATCGGCCAATGGTGAAAGTTTGAAGCATTTAAATCCAATAACCCTAATTATTATTTAAAAGTTAGAAACCCGTAAATATAAATAATATAAATATGTAGAATTGTAGTTAGTACTAAAATATCAAGTCGGTTTAAGATGAATTTGAGATTGTGTTTTGAGTGGTCAGAGGGTTATTTCTATAAGGTTATCCTTCTGGGAGTCCCAGATTCGAATCCAAAGAAATGTATTCCATTAAAAGGGTGAGAACACCATTGTTCTATGATGAAACTTGGGTAAGAAAAAGCTGGTAAGTATGGTAAGCGCTCTGGCCCTTTGTAAGAGACGTTGCAATCTAGCTAATACTGTACAAAGGGAATGTATACAATATACCCGATATTCATGGGGAAATTTGTGAACCAACCGGGTTATAGTTATTAATGAATATAACATTTTGAGATCATTTAGAGGACACTCTTTTAAAATCTAATACAAAATTTGATTGAAGCTTTATAATCTCAATTTTGGGATACAACTTTGTAATCGGTTGAAGGAAAATATTAACCTTAGAGCAAAATATTAAACCCCACACAAACAAGTGTTACGATAATCTTTAAACATGTGTCATTTGTGCAAATCACCTTTAATCGAATGAGTAAACGATAATACAAAACATCAAGTTCATTTAGACTATCAAAAGATTACAGAAATTTTTTTTTCAAGTAGTTAACACAAATCACCCTTTAATCGAGTTAGTAAGAGATAATACAAAACTTCAAGTTCATTTAGACTATTAAAGGATTACTGAAAAATTTGTTTCAAATAGCTAACATAAATAAAGCTGTTGATATCTTACATAATCTACACCCAGGAATGGGAATGAATTAGCATCTCATAGTGGTGGTGTGGATCATCCTCAATCTCTTGATCTAGTTGATGGAAACATGAAAGGGGAAGGAATCAAGGTATTTAGAAGCTCCCAAATGCACATATATTCATCCCATATAATCTTGATCTTACAAAGAGTATTTTTGATTCATCCCACGGATTTTAAACTTAAAACCCTATTTTTTGCAAGTTTTAGGGTGCTTGATGACCTCATGGTAGATCCCTTGAGGTCCGCGACGTGTCATTTAATTTGTTTACTTAAGTTGGTTGCGGCCCTCAACCAGATTCTTGTTGTAGTCCTCATTAAGTATTTTGGCAGGATTAATTCTTTATCTTTAGCCTTCCCACTTTCACCAACTCTTCCTTCGAGGTCTGTTTATACACATGGTTGGCATGTATCTTCACCAATTCGCTGAGTGCGTTGCCGCATTAATAAATTCTCCAATATTGTACACTGACCAGCTTATTTGATCCTTTGAGTTCGGTCCAAATATCATCTAAACGCTTCATTGCCATCCTTGGACCTGAAAATTATAATACCCTCAAAGTAACGATGTCCGATCATATCACACATAAACTCAAGAATTTACACACCTAAAATATTGTAAAATAACACGAACATTTGACCAGTAGGCCCAAATAATCCAAGAACAACCAATTTAGCATTGACTTACCACACATTTTAAAAGAAGTTAAAAATGTGTGAGCATCGTATATGGATGTGAATGTTAAGTTCACACCGGTAACTAAGCACACATGTGAAGGTTGCCCCTAGCGCATATGAGGTATCAAACGTAATATATATTTGGCAAAAAAATTGTCTTAGGATCATTAATTCATCAAACATTAGTGATTGAGAATGAAAAATATGAAAATCAGAGGTCTTGAGAATATAAACACTAAACAATTTTAATAGGTTCGCTGACGGAAACCCAACCCTAGTTTTTCCCCGAGCGACAACAAGTTAAAAGTTTAAAATGAAACCTCATCTAAAATTATATCTTCAACATTTGCGACAGATTTCATCTATTTCAAAGTCAAACTCGCCTAACATAAACTATCGAAAACATATAATCCTCAAAATTTGTTTAGTGACAAGCAATAAGAAATTTAATATTTTTTGATTTTTTGTTTGTTAATGATTGTTTATGATTTATAACAAATCCCGACGAACAAAAAGTGAACCGTTACCATTTAATTTCCTCAGGTGATTAGTTTATCTATAGACTTTTACCCATGTGGTATAGTTGTAGTCATTGGCTAAATCACCAACAAATACATCCATTGGTAAAAGTTATGTGATGAGTACTTGGTGTGCTTAGTGAAGAAGTTGATCACTTCCTTTGAAGAGTGAGACGTCTTTATCGGTGATCCCTACCATTTAAGGAGACGACTACTGAAAAAAACTCTCGATCGGTGGATCGGAGAAAGGAAGTAGAGTGAATTAGTTAACATTCACTTAAAACTCTATATATTCGGTTGTGTTAACTATAACCCTTTACTCTTTTGCTCATTTGTGTTTTTTCCTATAAGTTGTGAAAAGAGTTTAACAAGGTTATAGCCGACTAAAATTGGATAAAAATCGGAGAAAACTATCCCCCACTACTAGAAAATTAAGCAATTGCGACCAAAATTTGCTACCGAAAAAAAACGGTAGCAAACTTAGCGACCGATGTAGCAAATTTGCTACCGACAAGCGTAGTTACTTGACACGGTAGCTAAACGGTCGAAGTTTTTGCAACCGTTTATTTTTAGTAGCTAAGCGGTCGGAGTTTTTGCAACCGGTGGATAGACGGTCGGATTTTTTGCAACCGTTGGATAGCGGTCGAAGTTTTTGCAACCGATAGGCAGTCGGAGTTTTTGCAACCGGTGGTAGACGGTCGGAGTTTTTGCAACCGGCGGTAGGCGGTCGGAGTTTTTGCAACCAGTGGATAGACGGTTGGAGTTTTAGCAACCGATAATAGGCGGTCGGAGTTTTTGCAACCGGGTTTTAGCTGTGGCAAATAGTAGTTTTGATTTAGCTGTAACAATAGCTTACTTATGTATTTATTATGTATGGATGATTGAGCACACGACCACACTTTCTGGTTTCACAACGCCGATCCCTCGCCATGTATCCATTCTCCAGTTTCCGGCGACTTTCATCTTCTCCGACTAACGCTGACAAATCTCCGATTGAGTTATGCAAATCCGTACACAGTGGATGATAAACGGAATCGAGGTATGTTAACTTTTAAACCTAATTAGCAATCGAGATTTGTTCACGTTGATTTTATTGTTTTAAATACTCCAAATTAGGGCTCAAATTCTGATTATCATCCATTGTGTACGGATTTGCATAACTCAATCCAACCGCCTACCGCCAGTTGAGATCTCGAGAACGCATATCTCTTCCTTCAATCTCTCCAATTCGATTTCAAATCTTCTGCCTCGTAAGCATATGCTCAATCATACCTATCTTTAGTCAATTTTCGCCATGTTTATGGTGTTTTCACTCACTCTCCAATTGCCGTTAATCTTCACCTAAAAACCTAGGTCACTGGATTTCAACTCGTAATCGCAGGTTTCGGAGCGTGAATCCGATTTTCTATGAGGTTCAACAGGCGTTTGTACCTGATTGGGCTGACGGCAGTGATGCGGCGACAATGACGAGGTTGAGGTTTGGACTTTGGTACAACAAGCCGGTTTGTTCTATTGTTCATAAGCTTTCACTTTCTGTTTAATGATTTGATACATTCGTTTATGCTTAATTCGAAACCCTAGCTGTTATAATTGTATATGCTTGTCAGAATTTATCAAATTAGGTTCAAAATAAGGTTGCGGTTTAATATATGCATACCACATGTTCGATGAAATGCCTATGTGAGTATTTGAGGTGATTTTGGGATTTATGATCTCTGTTAGGCTACATGTTAATATTTAACACAACATAGGTTATTAAAATGCGATTGGTAATGTGATCATCTAACATGCTCTTCATATATTAAGTAAGAAGGTTTATCTTTTTTTTTTGTGTGCAGCCATGGAAGCAAGAACTAATACGGGGAGTTTGCTGACCAATAGATTTTTGCTGCATATACGTTTCAAGTATCCATCCTAATAATAATGGCAAGGTTATTTTTCTAACTTAGATTGAAGTTGCTTTTATTCTTTTCAGTTTTTATATTTTTAGTCATGTTTTAGTTTTTTTCGGTGATCATCTTGATGGATTTCTTATAGACTCTACAACCGGAAAGGCAATAACTAGTGAATACAAATAAATTACTTTAATTTGTTTCAAATAATGACATCATAATTGTTGGCTGCCACAGTGGAAGGTCACCTAGACTACTCATTTGCAACCGCAGGGCATCCAGATGGCAAAATCTTTGCTACATGCAATCAACAGAAGACTTGTAGAGTGTGGGATGTAAGAAATCTTGCAAACCCGGTCTCGGTTCTTAAAGGCAACATGGGTGCGGTTCGGTCGGTTTGTTTTTCATCAGTCGGACAATTTTGGTGGTTGCAGAGCCAGCAGATTTTGTTCTTGTTTATAATACCAACTTAAACTATGAAAAAAGGCAAGAAATTGACTTCTTTGGGGAAATATCTGCCGTTTCTGTTAGTACCGATGATGAAACGCTTTACAATTGAGTGCGGGACCGGACTTATGCCAGCTTGCCACAGTTCAACAAACGACATTCATACGGGTATTTTGATTCGTTTGTGTGATAAAATAAGTCGAGTTGTTTGTTTCTGTTTGTTGGAAGAGACATATAAGACTTCCATGAAAGAAAATGTATAGAGAAAAGGGTCGAGAAAGGTTGTTGTCTGTTATTATGGTTGGCTTATGCTGCCATTGATGGCAACTTTCTTTCAACTTTGGTTATTTAGTTTGGTTCTATGTTCTGTAGTTTTTGACAAAGTCAAATCTGTGCGTGTTTGTTTTATCATATTAACAAACAAACGTAAACGAAACCAACTTCATCTTAACGACCAACACAACATGCACGATTTTTATATAACAAGCTTTATAATTTATATTAACCATAGCTCTGTTTATGTTCATCTAGTTTATTTGCTTGCCTAATATGTAGCCTCTTATATATGGGCGATTTGCACATGCTTTTTGCATAAGATATGAATAAGGTGCGGATCAGGAAGTTTTTATATTCTCAGTTTTTCCTATTGTTGTATTATAATTATTATTATTGTTTTACTTTTTTGAGTTTTTTTTTCTTAGGTGAAAAGCAGTCTAATTATTGTTGTCATGTGCAGCTGAGCACTCACTCTCCCCTTGCTGGAATCGAAGTAGCAGTTATTCAAGAAGTTAGGGTCTTTAATGATCCTTAGCTGGATTCAAGGAGGTGTTCTCAGGTGCTTTTTTTATTTCAACTTATTGGTGCTTCATTATTTTTTTGATTCATTTTCTTACATTTGCCTTATCTAGCAGATTATATTTCAATTAATTATATGTCAGGTTATCACAAAAGTTGTGCTTTATCTCTTGAATCCAGGTCAGAGCCTGTTCTGTACAACTAGTATCACTCTTCTTTACTTTCTGATCGGATCTTACTTTTGTGTTCTTGTGGTTATAATTTTGATATTGTTTGTTTTTTTGCAGCCATTACATATGGATTCCACGACCGTTACTTTAATCGGATCTTAATTTCGTGTTATTTTTGCAGCGTTAGGTATGATTTCTTGCTCATTTCGTGTTATACACGGTTGTATTACGTGATTTAATGTGGTAGTTAGGTTATTGTGATTTGTGTGTGTAAATCAGTAAGGTTAATGTTTGATACAAGTATTTTGTGTTGGTAATCTGATGAATATCTTGCTATGCGCAGTTGTATTACGTAGAATTTGTATGAGTTAAAAACATTATTAGTGTGTTTAATATACTTTTTAGTGCACAAGCTAGCTTGAGAAATTATTTAGTCACTGACTCAATACCTGAAGACATAGGACATATGATGACATCATTGAAGCATATGCAAGTCTTTTTATCTATAATTTGAGATAAATGATACGGATTAAAATATTATGCATACCATATTGCAAGTTTTGTCTCCTTATAAAGTGCTAAATTCATATGCGAAAGGTTGAACTCATTGGTTTGTGCATATCATCATCTCAAGTTAATCTTTAAACTCTGTTAATGATCGTTTATTGTTTAGTTTCCTTGTGTAGATTCTGAAAACTATTTGTGCAACGATTGGGAGCAAGAGATGCCAACATCCTCTGTTTTACTTCAGACTTCAGAGTATGATTAAGAAGTATTACATCAAATACTTCAGTCATTTTGCCTGTTTATTTATGGGCGGGAATTTGGTAAAGGTACTTTAAATTTAGTTCCAATATTTAATAATTTTACCTCTCACTTTAGTTGCTGTTGGTAATTAAGTTGTGTAAAGTATTTTATACAAGGCTCATGTGACATTAATTATTATTATTTGTAGCTGGGATCGCATTGGCATTTTCTGGAAGCGTAATTGATGGTGATCTTGATGTCAATCATTTACTAATTCGCATTAGAGTTAAAACTTAGCAAAGACATTTACTGATGAGTAGGCCATGAGAAACAAAAGTGAAGACATCCAGAAAATGTATGTTGAATTTTATTTACTAGAAAGCGTGTATAGCCAGAATAACATTTCTTATATATGTTTATAGAACTCAATAACATTTTGTATTGAACATTTTTGATAGAAACTTATAGTTTTATTTGTGTTTATATCTATAATTTTATGATTTGATTTTTCATAATTTTTGTGCAAAAAATATTTCCAAAAAATATGGTCGCAAATTAGTCAAAAGATTTGCGTCCGCAACTTCAGTCAAAAGATTTGCGACTGCAGTACCCGTAGGAAGATTAGCGACCGCAGCACCCGTAAGAAGATTTGCGACCGCAACACTGTCGGAGAATTTGCGACGGCAACACAGGCCGGAAGATTAGCAACCGCAGTACCGTCGCCAATGTATTAGCAACCGCAGTACCGTCGCCAATGTATTACGGTCGCAAAACAGTCGCAATAGGGCAACAGCGACCAGCGTTTTTCCGACTACACTTTCAGTTGCAAAACGGTCGCAATAGGAAAACTGCAACCGTTTTCCGACTGAAAAGGCTGGTTGCAAATGTTAATTTTCTAGTAGTGCCCCCCCCCCCCCCCACCCCACCCCTCTCTAGTTTCTACAAACACATATTAACCCTGGTTAACATCGCTCCGATCCACCTTTATTCAGTATACTGTGCTCTTGTGTAGATTAACTTTCAATCCCAGCAAAAGTGGAAACCCCTTGGGATACGAGAGATGTTTTGATAATTTGAATCACACCACTCTCTGATAAAAATTGCACCATCTGCGTAGAAAAGATGTTAGCTTAGCAGGCCGTTTCTAGGGTTTGAATCCCATTGAAGAGGGCTGACAAGAAATTTATATGCATTGCCACATGTAGAGCAGCAATGATAACAATAACAAATAGAAACAACGACAGTGCATCACCTTGACCTACTGTAACACTCCGGTGTTAGGAAAATCTTCGTAACGATTAATGGGTTCATTACAACTTCGAGTATTAGGGGTGAAAACGAGCCAAGCTACTTGCGAGCTACTCGAGATCAGCTCGTTAAAAAGCTTCATCGAGCCAAACTTAATCGATCCCAAGGTCGAGCCTAAAAGTAAGCTCATTTAGAAAACGAGCCCAAGCTCATTTAGAAAACGAGCCCAAGCTCGAGATTCACTTATCAAGTTCGAGACGGCTTACGAGTCTGTCATTTATATAATTTTTTAAAATATACATTTAATCATTATTATTAATATATATAATGTTATGAAAATTAAATAAAAATAAACTAAATAATATATGTTATTTTATACACAAAACTATAGTAGAAAAATATATAAAAATAATTATAATTATATAAAAAATAATTGTTGAGTAAACAAGCTGAGCTCGAGCTTGAAAATCTACTCACGAGCCGTGCTCAAGTTTTGATAATAGCGCTCGAAACGAGCCGAGCTCTCGAGCTCTGTGTAAGTTAACGAGCCGAGCTTAAGCCTAGTCGAGCTCGAGCTCGGCTAAACTCGTTTGCACTCCTAGTCATCATGTATCTTGTAAAAACTGGACAAGACACTTAAGACATCAATCTAATAGATCAATTCCATTTATCAAATATCTTATTTTTTTTATTATTCTTCTAAGACTTTGCTTAATTAATTAAGTCAGGTATAGTGTTCTTAATATAATAAAATATAATATATTTCTTGAATGATCGTTTTAAAACATATAGCAAAACAAAAAGTAAATTAAGAGGAGGACATGAGTGACTAACTTTATTGGGTGATGACGGGAGCCGTGACGGATTGTTATCTTTTACACAATATTATGGGTGATGACGGGAGCTGTGACGGATTAATTGTTGTTATGTTTTAAGTTTACACATTAAAATACACATGACACACGCACGCATATAAAAACCAACCGACTATCGTTATTCGGCAATCATTTCTCTAACTCATATTCGCAATATATCCAGGTATACCGTACGTACGTTATCTATTTTTATTTTGCTTATATATTACAGTAGATATTACTTACTTGCTGTTTTAAATTTCAAACGGGAGTTATTAGTATAAGTACGTGTTTTTATTGAAACACATACTTTTTATTATATCAATCTACTGGCTAGAACCAGATTGTTAATATATGTTTGAAAACTTAGAAACCTTTTTCTTTTAATATTTGCAGGGATTAAATCTTAAACTCGGTTTTTAATTATCACTCACCATGACTTCCAATGCTGTTAACGAGAACTGCCTCGGGTGGGCCGCACGGGACGAAACGGGTTTTCTCTCCCCTTACAAGTTCAACCGCAGGGATGTCGGCCCCGATGATGTTTCAATAACCATCACCGACTGTGGGGTTTGTTATGCGGATGTTGCGTGGACCCGAAACGCTCACGGACACTCCAAGTATCCTTTAGTACCCGGGTATTTACAAATTAATACTTTGACATATATATTATCATGAATGAACTCGATCATAACTAAATTTCAGTAACCTTCAAATGGGTTGTTTTATGATTTGATAAATAAACGAACGAACGAACGAACATGTAGTACGTAGGTTTTTTGTTCATTTAATTAGTCAAATGAGTGAACATGATCTCCATTCAAACTTTTTAGGCACATTACACTTTAATATATAGTACTATTTATGTTTGAGGACTTTTCATAAGAAACAAACATAAACGAACACGTTCAGTTTCTTAACGAATGCAGGCTAACAAGAAAACCTTCTTTATATTTTTCAAGGTCATAACTTTGTTATCTTTCGTGTACAGTCACGAGATTGTCGGAACTGTCCAAACCATTGGTTCAAACGTGAAACGTTTTAAAACCGGGGACCACATTGGTGTAGGCACGTACGTAAACTCATGTAGGGAGTGTGAATATTGTGATGACGGTCTTGAAATCGAATGCTCAAAAGGCGCGGTGTTAACATTTGACGGTATCGACACTGATGGCACCGTGACCAAAGGTGGATATTCATCTTACATCGTCGTTCACCAACGGTAAGCCCGTTTAATAAATGTGTCGCCTTTTAAACACGGGGTTCTAAGTCCATATTATTTTCACTTGCAGATATTGTTACAAAATACCAGAAAGCTACCCTTTAGCATCTGCAGCTCCTTTATTATGTGCTGGAATAACTGTTTGGACACCTATGATGAACCATAAGATGAACCGGCCCGGTAAGAGTTTAGGAGTTATTGGGCTTGGTGGGCTCGGGCACATGGCGGTTAAGTTTGGCAAGTCATTTGGGCTACACGTGACGGTTTTCAATACGAGTTTCTCAAAGAAAGATGAGGCGTTGAATGTGTTAAAGGCCGATAAGTATGTTATCTCGAGTGATCATGAGGAGATGAAGGTGGGACCCGTATAACCCGCTTGTCATACGTTTAAACCCGATTAGTTTAATAAGTTTGTGTTTTCTATGCAGGCGATGGAGAAATCGCTCGATTTTATAATTAATACTGCATCTAGGGATATCTCGTTTGATCAGTATCTGCCGCTGTTGAAAAGTGGCGGTGTGTTTTCGTTGGTCGGGTTTCCAAGCGAAGTGAAATTTCTTCCTGCAAGCCTTAATATAGGTAATTAAGTGTTCAGTTGTACCCTCAGGTGGTAAGCGGACCATGTTCATGGGTTAGTGGGTCAACCCTGAAAATCATGTTACACGTGTTAACCCGAACATATATGACACAAGTATTCACGGGTTGAAATGAGCATGACCCATTTACCTGGCACTTTTTATTTCTATATTTTCTCTTATAAGGCCCCGTTACCGGTAGCCCTACTTTCGTGTTGGATTTACTCATAAACGCAGTTCTAATATCAGAGTTAATTAAAAACATTCGCGGAATATAAAAACTTTAATAAAACATTTCATAACAATTCAAAACTTGTCTTAAACAACCAACTTGTCTTTCGAAAACTAAGTAATTAAAACATAACACGCCCTGAGCCTTCCGATGCCAGTCTCTTATTCAACGCCACGTGTCCCCTCAAGCGAGCTGCCTCATCCTACTCACCTGCGTGCATACTAAAAGTCAGCTACGCTGAGTGAGCTCTAGTTAATCATACACTATACAATACACACAAACTTATATTCTTTCATTCATGCTTTCATACTTTCATACTTTCTTACTTTCTTTTATACTAACTTGCTTTCATATCTTATGTTATAAAGAGCATTACGCTCTACATTCCTCGAGTATTATTAGGGCTCGGTACCCTCCTTCCTCGAGTATTATTAGGGTTCGGTACCCTCCTACCTCGAGTAACTTTTAGGGCTCGGTACCCTCTTTCCTCGAATATTAGTAGGGTTCGGTTCCCTAGTTCTCGAATATTAGTAGGGTTCGATTCCCTCTTCGTTACCATACAACCATACATCATACCTCGAGTATTATTAGGGCTCGGTACCCTTTTCGTAACCATACAACCATAAAACCATCATTTCCTTCTTTTATTAACTTTATCACGTTCGTACACATAAGCATACATATCTTACTTACCTTATATATAGCGTTACAACCTGACAGTACGTGCAATATCCGAAGATCGTTCACGTACCATCAAGCAATCATTCATACATTTCACATTATTCACATAAGGCATACACTTATCTCTTAGGATAAGCGTATTAACAAACATATTGGGTATGCACACAGCCCCGAAAACATAACACATAAATGGGGCTAGAAACTCACCTGAATCCTGTTACGCTCTCCGTTAATCGTTATTCCCTTCTTGAGTTGTGCACGGCTAACTGTATAATATTTACATGTATCAATTAACTACTACTACTCATGTTGTATTTCTGTCTTTATATAATCCACAACGAACGGGGGTCCGGGGGCAGCGCCCCTGGCAGCGGGGTCTAGGGGCGGCAGCCCCTAGCAGGGTCCAAGGGGCAGAGCCCCTGGCTGGGGTTGAGCTGCCAGGTCAGCTTGGAAAAATTTTATTTCCATTAACTGTCTTAACACATTTTTCATTAGGTTTTTAATTTACTTTCTAATTTGCTAACTCCAGCGAACTTATCATTAAGCGAACTTAACATTAAGCGAACTTACTGTAAGCGAACTTAGTGTTAAGCGAACTTAACATTAAGCGAAGTTAAGCATTCAGCGAACTTAACTCAGGCGAAGTTAGTGATCGGCGAAGTTAACCCTAGGCGAACATATGCCAGGCGAAGTTGAGCATTAGCGAACTTAGCCTTAGGCGAAGTTATCATGGGCGAACTTATCACCAGGCGAAGTTACAGTTAGGCGAACTTGGCTTTAGGAGAACTTGCATGAAGGCGAAGTTATGGCTTGCAGGCGAAGTTGCCCAGCTGCCGTCTCTGTTCAAACTTAATCACCAAAATCACCCTTATTTCATCGAGAATTTCTTGGATATTACGTTAACTAACTCCGCGATCATTCCCATGGCCTAGTTCGGGTAAAACTTAGCCCGGAAAGACATAAAGTTTGGAGCTTTCGGCTTAAAACGTTTAATAACAAGTCGCCGTACATAGCCATAGGTTTGTCAAGTTCATTTCCAACATCAAGTTTGTTACTTTACGTTTCGTTTAGACCCGATTTACTTTATGTTTAAGTTTCAAAGCTAACCGATCCTAAAAACGTAAACTTTAAGGTAAAAGGCATACCTTTACGCGTTCGGTGTGGTCGCGGTTTGCTTGGTTATCTCGTATCTAGCTCGTATATCGAAGGACTAATAATGGTTGGCTTGATTTTGGACTCGAGTCCCGTTCTCTCTCTCTCGCGGCCGTGTGTTGGACTACTGTGCAAAGTATGAGATCTACCCGAACATAGAGATCGTCCCGATTCAATATGCAAACGAGGCTCTCGAGAGGTTGATCAAGAAAGATGTCAAGTATCGATTTGTGATTGATATTGCCAACTCGCTCAAGTGAATGTACATGTTACCGAAGGTTCATTTTCAAATACCCGTTACGAGAATAATATCATGAAAAACTATGTTACGTGTGTGTAACCGTATGGAACTTGACTATGTATCAAAATAAATTTTGTGCAACGT
The DNA here is from genome assembly GCF_021521415.1 of Bidens hawaiensis. Classification (NCBI taxonomy): domain Eukaryota; kingdom Viridiplantae; phylum Streptophyta; class Magnoliopsida; order Asterales; family Asteraceae; genus Bidens; species Bidens hawaiensis. The sequence goes on from NW_027491503.1 coordinate 1,168,529, forward strand.
GGTTGTTATTTGTTTGTAACCCTGGAAACCTGTTACTAGTAAACATTGATATTAGTGAAAGGTGTGTTAGATGCATGTGGTTTCAAGTTAATGGCAGATTAAATAGATATTGGTTATAGTCTTACGCGTGATGGCTCTGGACGAGTGGTAGATGTATAGAACTTTTCAGTGAGTTGTTATTCAACTCTATGTAAATGGAATCCATTCTAAACATACATGTAAAGGTAGCAAGGTTTATGAGTTGGGTTGGGTTGATTATTGGGTCTGATGGGCTTGGGTATTTGGGATAGGATGAGTTTAGGTTATGATTGGTTAACTTTTTTATTTTTATATTTTTGAATGGCGGTTAGGACTGGAAAACGGTCAGGTTGGGCGGTTGTGGGTCATGGTTCAGAACAAGTGTAGGTCGGAACATGTCAAATAAAAATTGGTTTTCTGATTCATAGTTATTCTTTTCTATTTTTGTAAAATTTGTTCTCTCTACATTCTTGCAAGTAACATATATGCGTAAATGTCTCGTAAATTTCTTGACCAAACAGATCAAATAGAAAATATTTAAACTCGGAAACAAGTTATATGTGTCTTTCACAAAGAAGTTGGAGAAAGATGCAAGTAATTCATTGCAAAGAGTTGTTCTAAATGATTTGCATCATATGCTAAAAATGAAATGTTCTAACCAACTCCAACTCTTTGATCCTTCCAAGAGTCGTCTTAAATTTATATAACGTATATTTTTCTTGTCATCCTGCTCAACCGGGAAGTCCTAATAGAATATTTTTTACATTCATTTCAATTACGCTACAAACAAAAATAATATGGGTCAAAGTACAAAAAGACAATAGAGTCTGATACACATTTAGGGATGGCAAAACAACTTGAAATTGACAGAAAGACCCTGAACATTCGGGATTGGTGAGGAAACAAGGGAGTTATGTTTTAGAATGAATATGATATTAGATAATACATGTCTGATGTTTAAACATATCAGTTCTCATACCCACTAACGCTCATCAAAACTGCGTAAATTTGTATATTATATAATCATGAAAATATTATTTTAACGTTAGAGGCCTATAAATACTAAAAATAAAATAAGTGAAACGGTAGTTACACATGACATTACAGAGTGGTGTAGTTGTATACATGACATTTATTTCTTTAAAAATGAGGTGGTGGGTTCAATCGTTGTAAGGTTAGAGAAATTTATGTAAAAGATATGTTGTTAAAACAAAGTATAGTTAATACTAAAATTATATCAAGTCAGATTGATATGAGTTTAGTATGCTCCACAAAACTCCGTCCAACAGCATAAGATATAATACATATCTCGATATTCATGAGGAATCTGTAAACCAACCGGGTTATAAATCAGCAACTAATATAACATTATGAGATCATTTATGGGACATTGCTTTATAATCACATATAAGATTTGATGGTAACTTTATAATCTCAATTATGGGATACTACTTTATAATCGGTTGAAGGATTATACCACGACTCCACGAGTGTGTCTAAAGACCGAGTCCTCCGAGGACATTGTTTATTGTTAAAAAGAAAATTTAGTCTAGACACTCCAATTTGATGCGTGTGCCCAAAACACTGATAATGTAATTATAATATATTTATAAAAAACATAAGTATATATCCGTGAGTCGTGACAAAGGTAAGATATGATGGAAGTTTAAATAAAACCGCTTGCCATTTATTTTCCAAATAAAATAAAAAAGAAACGAACATAGGACTCTTTTGTTGGATATTTAGTATTAGTGGAACTAACTAAATCTAGAAAAACAAACATACATAAACAAACCTAATCTGTTTTACGGGTTGTCACTTTGCAAATAGAGACTATTAGACTTGTGAGAAGAGATCGATGTAGACAGCGACAATGATAAGTCGATAACAATACTGATCATATTCTATTCAAAGAGGATATTTCATTTTTATAATTAGGTTAATAATCTAATTAATCAGGTTATCTAATGTCACGGATCATCAACAAATTTTGTAAGGTGGTTGTTGAATTCAGCTCGACTGCAATTGAATTGATGAACACCGAAAACTAAGTAGCGAGACAATCAATAAGATCGTAAAGCATCATTTATTCAAGTAATACTTAAGCAGTGGATTACAATGAGACTATGTTTTGTGGTTTTAACTAAGTTAAAATGTAATCAAGACGTCATGCATGTAGGTAAAAATGTACTTGCTAAAATCCCTTTAAAATCAAGTGCAGTGGTTTTAATTAATTGTAATTACTAAACAATTTGTTATTTATTTAATTTTTATATTCAATAAACATATTAATATAAACAATAAAACCACACGATAAAATACTAAAACATTTTAATAAAATATGAGTTACATGCACATAGGAAAAAACGATACTTGAAATAATAATAAAAAAACTATAATATTTTTTTATATAAAAAAACAACCACACGATAAAATACTAAAACATTTTAATAAAATATGAGTTACATGCACATAGGAAAAAAACGATACTTGAAATAATAATAAAAAAAACTATAATATTTTTTTATATAAAAAAATAACTACTCGTTGGCAAAATGTTTTGCAAATCTAAATATCTATATAATTGTCTACCATGAAATCCTACGTGTCGCTCTCAGGTTGTCCCCTCATTCTCTAGAGCAACCAGATTGCTTGATTTCTAAATGGAAGCTTCTCATGCATTTGACCCAAAATCATGGGTATGGGTCTTACCAAACCCATATAGTTTTTAAATGGGTTATAACATCTCTTTTATTTGTGAAACTCTTTCATAATCAAACATTAATTTTCACGGGTCATGGGTCTCACCAAACCCGGATAACTCTTAAACGGGTTATAACATCTCATTTATTTGTAAAATAATCCCTTAATCATCAAAGAATAACTTTCACGGGTTATGGGTTTTACCAAACCCTAATAGCCCTCAAATGGGTTATAAGATCTTATTTATTGGTAAACACTTTCATCATCAAACCCTTCCGCTGTTGGTCTATCATCTCTATCTTCGGATAAATTCCGATACTACCCACCATCGTCAACTATATCAACGTCGCCTTTTTTATTAGACAAATATTTGTGTTCATGTTTGTTCATTTAAAAAAATCAACATGCTCATATTTGTTCGTTAAAAATCTAAAAAACCTACACATATCAATTGAAAATACCCAAACGCCAAAAAATATAATAACAAACTAATATATATATATATATATATGTATGTATATATATATATATGTATGTATTAAATTAAAACAAAATTACGTTAAAAATAAAATAAATCATCATAAAATTACAAAACGATTATAAAAAACTTAAATAAACCCCCGTTACACGGAAGGATCAAACTAGTTACATTATACAAAATTCAGTTTTATATTTCAAAGCTCACTTTAATACTCTCCTGTTATATAAATCTCTAGATGATATCTTCAATAAAATAGTTGTTCAAAGAATAATATACCTTCAATAAAATATCTATCTATATCTATAATATATATAAACGAAATCGTAAGAATCCTACGTATCGTAATGTGGTCTCTCCCCTGTTACACCCTCACTTAGGGCCTTGGCGTGTAACCAATAGTTGGTACCTATTTTGAAAATATATCAGAGTTTTAGCGGAAGTCTTTAGTTTATAATAAAATATTAATTTATATTTTGAAACATTAGTTTATTTATAAAATCTTTATTTATAACAATAATAATATTTGATTTATTAGAAAGCTTTTCGAATAATAAATATTCGAGAGTTTGATTTGTAAACCTCGTTTGATTTATAAAACTTGTTTAAATATTGTTTGTAATATTTAATAATTTTAAAACTGAGCCATCTCTACTTTGCGAGCGTCTATCTCCTTGAATGGAGCTAATTCCTTGCTACATGTACTAACTTTTATTTACTGTAATCATGGGGGGAAAATACGTCAGCGATATGTTGGTGAATCGTTGACTCTAAATACATTTTATAAATCTTTCTTTGACTGACAAGATATTTTTCATGAAACAATCTCAGCAGAAACGTCTATTATTTCTGGGATTGTGCCACTGCCATACACATACAATTACGGTTCTCCGGGAGTTGATACCCTTTGGAGAACTTTTATTATGACCTCTAATCTACGGCCACGTAGCCTTGACTGATAGACTAGATTGATTATGTTTGGATCCAGACACATGTGTACTCGGTCTGAGTTGCTTTTATTTTCTATCTTGTATAAAATAGGGATCACGTAATCCCATAAATCTTTATTTGACTGTCTTTGTTTAAGATAAACAACCCGTTTATCTTGACTGAAAAAGGTTTAACGTATTCACCTGTGACTGTCTGTTCTGAATGAGTGGTGATCTCGTTTGAAAACCTTTGTGAATGAATGAATGATTGACCTATAATAAAATAGGTTTATATAAATACCCGGATCGTATTTTAATCCGGCTACAGACCTTTAGTCTGGTTTTGATAGCTTAAACCTTGATTGATCTTTTGTTTAAATGAAATGTTTTGATATGAAATCTTTCTCTATATTTGCTAACTATGTGATATGTTTCTTCTTCAAGAAGAAACGTCAATTATCTCTATCCTTTGTTAATATCTTATATTTCTTAAAAATAAAGAAATAATGTATTAACTATATCCTTTAAAAATTCTATCTTTCTTAAAGAAACATTATTTTAATTTATTCATTATATTTATAATTCTTTGATCAAGGTCTAGGCTATGCCCCTGACTAGGGTCTAAGCCTTTATTATTTTATTAATATTTTATTCGGACAGAATTCTTACCTTGCTTAGCTTATTATTTTCTAGATTCTCGGGCAGCACTTCGACGCTTGCACGTACTTTGAGAATCTTGATCAACAACTCCTCGGCACGCAAATCGAGGCAACGTTCGGGATTGCCGGGTCGTGCACGTACTTCGAGACAGAATGTCGGGTCGTATCGGGTCGGCACGTTTTACGAGGTCGTCACGCGTTACGAGGTCGGCACGCAAAACGAGGTGCGCCGATTGTCGGGATTGTCGGTACGAACTTCGAGGTGTCGTCGGTATATGGTGCGGATTACGAGGTTATAATTGTCGGGTCGGTGGCACGGAAATCGAGGTAGAAAGAGAAAGTATTCTAGAGAGAGAAAGTATATTTCTAGAGAGATAGTGATTTTGTGTGTATGAAATGAGCCATGAAAACGTTCTATTTATAGCTGAACGTGTCGCCACATGTCATCTTCTGAGACACCTTCTGCCACGTGTTGACACGTGGCGGACACGTGTCACTTTCTTAAACAATCTCTGCCACGTGTTGACACGTGGCTTACACGTGTCATTTTCTAAGACACCTTCAGCCATGTGTTGACACGTGGCGTATACGTGTCACTTTCCTATTATCCTAGTCATCGCGTATCGCCATGGCTTAATGTCTTGAGCCGTAGCGTATCGCGACACCGCCCTTTTGGGGTTTCTATGACCTTCCTATCGCGTATCGCGATGTCTCCTTGGCTATGCCCGTCGCGTATCACGATGGGTTAATAAATCAATTTTTTTTTTTATTTTTAATCCCTCTACTTCTATTAGCTTGTCATATTTGGATCAAAATTTTGGGGATGTTACATCCTCCCCACCTTGGAATGAATCTCATCCTCGAGATTCGTTGTGGGTGATTCCTTGATCATTGGTTTGCTATCAGACTTTTTCTAATCTGATGATTGGCTTAACTTGTACTTCTCGAAAGGTTGTAATTTATAATTTGTTTGTTAACTCACATCTTTGGATGATGTATTCAGTCAATGGTTCAGAATATCATAAGTAATTGTAAATTGCTACGCACAGTGGCCAGTTGTGTTTAACTATTTACCTTACCTTTTGTATTCTAAACATTTACTGATGTTAACAAGATTGCTTCTTGGATTAAGTCTATCGAATCCTTTTAACTTATTCACCTTGACATTTTTCAAGATTCTCATATGATATTATATACTTTATAATTTTGATGGATTCTTTCCGTTTATTCCTATCAATTATACTCTTAAACTTTCAAAGTTTGTATAATTGATTTTCCTTGAGTAGACATATTCTTATGTCTTAGTTTAATTTATTTGTTTCATCTTTAGTTCATCTTTCTATAGATGATGATGATGATGATGATTAAATAACATACTTTCTTTTACTATCTCTTTTCCTTTGCATATAAGCATTGTTGTGTAAAGACACGATCTATATGCTAATATATTTCTTTATATACATTAGGGATTTAAATACCCTTAGATGATTACAAAATATCTCGTTTAAACGAGATTACAAACACTTTACACGAGCTAACTAAACTACTAGTTATTTCTAATGCCTTTAGATTTCGTTAGCATACTCTTGTCTACTTCTATTCTTGGTTGGATGCATCTTGTATGTTTAACATATTAGCCTTTCTTTCTTAGCACCACTTCCAATAACATTGTTTATCTTATTCGAACATTCTGAGCTGAAGTGTCCGTTTTCTCCACAGATAAAACATACAACTGTTTTCCTTTTGCAATTGTCTTCCGAATGACCGAGTTTATTGCAAAAGTTGCAGGTGATTAATGGATTATTTTTGGGGAAGTTTGTTGGTCTTAAACATTTCCCGTGATGTCTCTTGCCACAGCTTTGGCAGATTGGTCTTGTATATTTAAAAGACCCTTCCTCCTTTTCTTTGCTTTTCTTTGTTTTATTTTCCTCAATTTCTTCTCTCGTTCCTTTGTCATTCTTATCTTCTTCTTGATTTCTAATAAGACCATTCATAAGATAACCGGCTAATTCCATGGCTAATTCAGCGGTTTGAGGCAAATGAGATCTTACCATATCTCTAATTTTCCGAGGTAAACCCCAAATGTAGCGGGTTACTTTGTTGGATTCGGGTATTACCAAATGGGGTACTAATCTACAATACTCATGAAACTTAGTATTGTATTCTCTTAGATTAGTGCCTTCCACCTTGAGGTTCAAAAACTTAGTTTGAATAAGATCGATTTCATGCATGGGAGAGAACTTATGTAACACAACTTCTTTGAATTCTTCCCACTTTAATTGGTACATAGTTTCTCTACCCCTTGACATGATCAGGGTATTCCACTATTCCAAAGCTTCACCTCTAAAGTATTGAGAGGAGTATTGAATCTTTTGAATCTCAGTACATTCGCTGATGATAACAATGAACTCGATTTCTTCAAGCCATCGTACAGCTGATATGGCACCTTTATCGCCATAAAATTCTTTTGGTCCAAATTCCTTGAAGTTCTTAAAACTACTGCCTTGAATTACTAGTTGTTTCTTGAATTTACGATGTAATTTGCTCTCCGCGTTTGAGCTATGAACACTTTCTTCATGATGAGAAGGTTTCTTATACGGATGAGTTCTTGATGATTTATTTAAATGTCCTATTTTATGTTTGTGTGACCCTTCTTTCATTGCATCGATGAAGGGATTCATTGCATTATGAATCATGTCTTGGATTTGAACAAGATACTGCACAGGAATCTCCTGTGCAGGTTTCGTTATACCCTTGTTGCTTCTATGAGTTGAAGCTTCATCATCATTCCCTTGATTGTTTGGGTTCGACATTCTGTAAACATAATAGATTTTAGTATGAACGAAATTCTTTATTTGTATACTAATGATTGAATGTTTATAACAGATGTGTGACATTGAACAATTGATATAAATACAACAAATTGATTTGTTTATGAAATGTTTAATTAAGTTTGTCGCTCTTAGAGAGGATTCTTTCTAATCTTTTGTGCGTCTTGTAATGATGCAATCTATTATTTATTCTTTATTTGAGATTTTGATGTTTGAGATATTCGTATGAAACGATAATTATTTTATATTATTTTCCAAGTATTTTGACGATGATAGTCGATGGGGTTCTTGTGAGGCATCAATACTTTCTTGTTGTGTATTCTTGAAATGGTTAGTACATACCTTGTGTACAAATAGACCCCAAGAATTTCTATAATTCTTATTTCTAGATCATGTTTCATTTAATCCTTGCTAGTTATCTCGTGAAGTGTTGACTTGAGATTAATCATCTTTTTAAACTTTGTCCACCTGGACCTTTCCTTTATTTTCTAGTTATTACTCTCTTACTTCCAGAGGTACTTGGAAGAATTATCTTTGTGCAATCTTTTCTTGATATGATTCTTTAAAAGATACATTACAAATTTCGAGAAAATTTAAATACATCTCTTTTTTATGTTGTTACAAGATTGCACGACATGTAATATACTTGCATTGTTTATAACTAATAAGACTCTTATTTCTTCCATCGAATAATCAGCTTCTTGATCTTGTCGCCCTTCTTAACATTTTCTCCTTTCTTCTTTTCTTTTTGTCTTTCTTCAGCATCCATTCCTTTAGTATGAGTAGAGTAAGGATTTTGCATTGTTGAATAATATTCCTGTCCTTGAGGATTTTCTTCTGATTAAGTCATTACTTCCTTTCCTTCTGACACCATTGGTTTCTTGGATCTACTTGATACGTCTCCATACGTGTTTTGATTTGGAATAATCTGGGCTAGCGGGATGTTTGAATCAAACGAATCTGAATCTTCCTCCATTGTTGTTTGGTATGAACTTTCGTCACTAGATATAGGAATTGGGAGAAAAGGTGTTCCCATATAGCCTTTCCCTTTACCGGATTGAAGCTGAACGGATTCTTCGCTAGATTGACGATCGCACATCTGTACGAGGTTATATTAGGGATAGGAGCGCGTTTTCCTATCTTATCCGTACTTGATATATTTTATTCGTAATTTTAATCATTCAATTATTTCTTTGATATCCTTACTTGGATACTAATGATTATTATAAACTTATTTCTGATCGAAGCCTATGTATGATTAAATACCTAATTCGCTAAGATCGATGGCTCTGATACCAACCTGTCACACCCTCACTTAGGGCCTAAGCGTGTGACCAATAGTTGGTACCTATTTTGAAAATATATCAGAGTTTTAGCGGAAGTCTTTAGTTTATAATAAAATATTAATTTATATTTTGAAACATTAGTTTATTTGTAAAATCTTTATTTATAACAATAATAATATTTGATTTATTAGAAAGCTTTTCGAATAATAAATATTCGAGAGTTTGATTTGTAAACCTCGTTTGATTTATAAAACTTGTTTAAATATTGTTTGTAATATTTAATAATTTTAAAACTGAGCCATCTCTACCTTGCGAGCGTCTATCTCCTTGAATGGCTCTAATTCCTTGCTACATATACTAACTTTTATTTACTGTAATCATGGGGGGGGGGGGGGAAATACGTCAGCGATATGCTGGTGAATCGTTGACTCTAAAAACATTTTATAAATCTTTCTTTGACTGAGAAGATAGTTTTCATGAAACAATCTCAGCAGAAACGTCTATTATTTCTGGGATTGTGCCACTGCCATACACACACAATTACGATTCTCCGGGAGTTGATACCCTTTGGAGAACTTTTATTATGACCTCTAGTCTACGGCCACGTAGCCTTGACTGATAGACTAGATTGATTATGTTTGGATCCAGACACATGTGTACTCGGTCTGAGTTGCTTTTATTTTCTATCATGTATAAAATAGGGATCACGTAATCCCATAAATCTTTATTTGACTGTCTTTGTTTAAGATAAACAACCCGTTTATCTTGACTGAAAAAGGTTTAACGTATTCACCTGTGACTGTCTGTTCTGAATGAGTGGTGATCTCGTTTGAAAACCTTTGTGAATGAATGAATGATTGACCTATAATAAAATAGGTTTATATAAATACCCGGATCGTATTTTAATCCGGCTACAGACCTTTAGTCTGGTTTTGATAGCTTAAACCTTGATTGATCTTTTGTTTAAATGAAATGTTTTGATGTGAAATCTTTCTCTATATTTGCTAACTATGTGATATGTTTCTTCTTCAAGAAGAAACGTCAATTATCTCTATCCTTTGTTAATATCTTATATTTCTTAAAAATAAAGAAATAATGTATTAACTATATCCTTTAAAAATTCTATCTTTCTTAAAGAAACATTATTTTAATTTATTCATTATATTTATAATTCTTTGATCAAGGTCTAGGCTATGCCCCTGACTAGGGTCTAAGCCTTTATTATTTTATTAATATTTTATTCGGACAGAATTCTTACCTTGCTTAGCTTATTATTTTCTAGATTCTGGGGCAGCACTTCGACGCTTGCAAGTACTTTGAGAATCTTGATCAACAACTCCTCGGCACGCAAATTGAGGAAACGTTCGGGGGTTGTCGGGTCGTGCGCGTACTTCGAGACAGAATGTCGGGTCGTCTCGGGTCGGCACGGTTTACGAGGTCGTCACGCGTTACGAGGTCGGCACGCAAAACGAGGTGCGCCGATTGTCGGGATTGTCGGTACGAACTTCGAGGTGTCGTCGGTATATGGTGTGGATTACGAGGTTATAATTGTCGGGTCGGTGGCACGGAAATCGAGGTAGAAAGAGAAAGTATTCTAGAGAGAGAAAGTATATTTCTAGAGAGATAGTGATTTTGTGTATGAAATGAGCCATGAAAACGTTCTATTTATAGCTGAACGTGTCGCCACATGTCATCTTCTGAGACACCTTCTGCCACGTGTTGACATGCGGCGGACACGTGTCACTTTCTTAAACACTTTCTGCCACGTGTTGACACGTGGCTTACACGTATCATTTTCTAAGACACCTTCAGCCACGTGTTGACACGTGGCGTACACGTGTCACTTTCCTATTATCCTAGTCATCGCGTATCGCCATGGCTTAATGTCTTGAGCCGTAGCGTATCGCGACACCGCCCTTTTTGGGTTTCTATGACCATTCTATCGCGTATCGCGATGTCCACGTGTCACTTTCCTATTATCCTAGTCATCGCATATCGCCATGGCTTAATGTCTTGAGCCGTAGCGTATCGCGACACCGCCCTTTTTGGGTTTCTATGACCATTCTATCGCGTATCGCGATGTCTCCTTGGCTATGCCCGTCGCGTATCGCGATGGGTTAATAAATCAATTTTTTTTATTTTTAATCCCTCTACTTCTATTAGCTTGTTATATTTGGATCAAAATTTTGGGGATGTTACCCCCTTTTTTTGGGGTCACCAGATTTGCTTGATTTTTAAATGGAGGCTTCTCATGCATTTTACCCAAATTCACGGGTATAGGTTTCATCAAACCCGTATATTTCTTAATCGGGCTATAAAATCTCATTAAATTAAAAACTAATCTCACCAAATATTTCATATAAAAATCCTATAAAGTAGTGATATACTAAAAATTAATATATGATTTATTTAAAAATATATATATATTATTTATAATTAAAAACCAATTTTATAATAAAAAAATAAATAAGTCTTGGATCTCATCAAACTCGTATAGCTTTTAAACCAGGTTATAAAATCTCATTTATTTCTGAAACAATTTATCATCAAACCAAAAGTATATTATTAACTTTCATACAATAAAAAATAAAAATTCAAAAAATAAATAAATATTAGAAACAAATAATATAAAACAACTCGCGTAATATGAGGGATAAAAACTAGTATAGATATATATTCTCTAGATGATGATATCTTCAATAAAATATACAAATCCAATTTATATAAATCTTTGTTTTTTATGGTCAATTCGAATTAGTGATAGGTCACTAACCTATCCGATCATCTTTATTCCGTCCTCATAAAGAAACTCACCTATAGGTGAGAAAACGCTCAAGCCCAACTTGAGCCCCTTATTTTATATCTTAAGTGAGACTTGAACCCAAAACATCCTCTTTATAAATTAAAGTCTTTAATTGTTATATAAATTTGTAATTGATATAATCAATAAAATATACCAATTTTCAAAAAATGTGCAGTTGAATGATTTTTTCACCCCTGGCGTCGTTAAAAGCTTGGCGGACAAAGCCTTTGACACACAAAAAGGAGGTGGGCATAGTGGTGTTTAGCTAAAAGTCCATCCACATCAGCATGTTAAGCGCCCCCAATACCTCCAGTACATACAGTCTGATATCAACTTCACCCTCAACTCATTCTTACATTCTCTCACTTACCAGATGAACTTATACACATTCTTTTTGATCAATTAATGAATGAAATACTTAATGTGAGAAAATGATGCACATCTGTTGATAGTTAAAGTCAACTGGAAGTCAACTCAAGTGCAGGGGCTAGTTATGCAATATTCCATACTTTAAAATATTAAGAGAAGAAAGTAAACATTTGTATTAGATGGAGGACCAAATGGAAAATTAGTTTGTTAATATTCTGTTAACCCAATTTGGGGATAATAGTTTGTTTTAGGGTTCATTTACTTAGTTCTTTCTTTGTAATTCGTTTTCTTGAATACTCTGTATAATCAATTGATTGTTATCCGTATTAAACTTCGTTAGATTCCTTTGTATCAATTTCATAATTCTTTGGTGTATTGACTACAATCGGTATCAGAGCTTCGTTACGCTCTCGATAAAAGAATTGGTGATTCCGGTAATCGAAAAAGAAATTGAAGATCAGTCATGGTGTCCACCAAGTTTGATCTAGAGAAATTTGACGGGAAGAATGATTTTGGGTTTTGGAGAGTTAAGATACGAGCCCTGCTCGTTCATCAGGGGCTGGAGGCAGCACTCGCCGGAGAAGCGAATTTGCCGGCTGATATGTCCGACAAGGAGAAGAGAGATCTGTTGGAGAAGGCACACAGTGCAATAATGCTCTCTCTAGGTGACCGAGTGTTGAGAGAGGTATCAAAAGAAATCACTGCCGCTGGAATTTGGGCGAAACTAGAGAGTCTGTATATGACAAAATCGCTTGCAAATCGCCTGTATCTCAAGAAGCGTCTGTACACTTTTCATATGGCAAGTGATAAGACTCTTGAAGACCACACTGATGAGTTCAACAAATTAGTGTTGGATCTAGAAAACATTGATGTCAAGTTGGATGATGAAGACCAAGCCATCATATTCCTAACTTCCATGCCTAATTCCTATGAACATTTCGTTGACACGTTGATGTATGGCAGAGAAACTCTCTCTATGGAAGAAGTTCTTGTTGCCATGAATTTAAAAGATTTAAAGAAAAGAAGTGATGTTCAAGAAGAGTCTAATGATGGACTATTTGTGAGGGGAAGGTCTGAACAAAGTACTTTCAAGTCAAAATCACAATCAAGATCCAAATCAAAAGGGAAAAGGCGATGCTATGTGTGTAATTCTGAAAAACATTTGAAGAAAGATTACCTAGAAAGGAAAAAAGAAGGGCAATGATGTAGGTTTTTCAAAGGGACATAATATTCATGTTGCGGAACGTGTTTCTGATGGATATGATAGTTCAGATGTTATGAATGTCACATCAGATTTAGTAAAGGAAGGTTGGATTCTTGATTCTAGATGTTCTTTCCATATGACACCAGTCAAGACATTTTTTAAAGACTTGAAGATTGAGGATCTTGGTGAGGTAAAGTTAGGTGATGACATGCCTTGCAAGATTGTTGGAGTTGGTACCATTGTTTTCAGGCTAAAGAATGGCAGTGATGTAGATATACACAATGTAAGGTATATTCCTACGCTCACTAGAAGTTTGATGTCTTTAGGAACATTTGAGAGAGAAGGGCACCAAATAAGTCTTAAAGATGGTAAGGCTAAAGTAATTAAAGGGTCTTTAGTAGTTCTGACTGAGACTAGGAAAGAAAACAATACTTACATGTTAGATTGTAGTGTTGTTGACACTGCTGATGTTGCAGTATCAAAAACAGATAGTGCCTTGTTATAGCATAAGAGGTTTGGTCACTTAAGTGAGCAAGGACTTATAGAGTTAAGAAAACAACAGATTATTGATGAGTTTAAGGTCAATGATGTAGGCTTCTGTGAAACATGTGTGTTAGGAAAGAAGAAGAGAGTACAGTTTGGTAAGGGTATACATTCCACAAGGGGCATATTGGATTATGATCATTCTGACTTATGGGGCCTGCAAAGGTAAATACCATTGGTGGTGCTAGATATTTCTTATCTATCATTGATGATTACTCTAGGAGGGTTTGGGTATATGTAATCAAGCATAAAATTGATGCTTTTGCCAAGTTTGTAGAATGGAAAGCTTTAGTTGAAACTCAAACATAGAAGAGGCTTAAGAAGTTAAGGACAAATAATGGATTAGAATTCTACAATCATGAATTCAATTTTTTTTGTAAAAGGTATGGTGTAGCAAGGCATTTGACAATACCTGGTACTCCTCAGCAAAATGGTTTAGCTGAGAGGATGAATAGAACTTTATTAGAAAGGGTGAGGTGTATGAGGCTGAATGCAGGAATGCCCAAAGGTTTTTGGGGTGAAATAGTAACCACTGCAGCCTATCTAATAAACAGGTTGCCTTCTAGAGAAATAGGCATGAAAACTCCTATGGAAATGTGGACAGGTGAGAAACCAAATTGCAGTCATCTAAGAGTTGTAGGGTCTGTGGCTTATTCTCATATAAGTCAAGACAAGTTAGATGTAAGAGCTTAAAAATGCAGTCATCTAAGAGTTGTAGGGTAATATTGTCAATTGCTGTTGTTCATGATCTTGAGTTGGAGCAACTAGATGTGAAAACAGCATTTCTTCATGGATATTTGGATGAAAATATATATATGAAGCAACTAGTTGGGTTTGTGGAACATGAGAAAGAAAAGAAGGCGTGTCTCTTGAAAAGATCATTGTATGGTCTTAAACAATCTCCTAGACAATGGTATAGGAGATTTGATGAGTTTATGTTAACTCATGGATTCTCAAGAAGTTCATATGACAGTTGTGTGTATTTCAGAGAATGTTACAGTGGTAATTTCATGTATCTTTTGTTATATGTTGATGACATGTTACTGGCATGTAAAGATAAAGATGAAATAACTGCAACTAAGGAACTGTTGAAGATGGAGTTTGAGATGAAAGAGTTGGGTGAAGCTAGAAGGATTTTGGGGATGGAAATAACAAGAGATAGGAACCAAAGGAAGTTAAGAGTTACACTGACTTCTTATATTGATAAGATCCTCAAAAACTACTTTATGGATGATGATGATTGTAAAGCACTTAAGACTCCATTGGCTTCACACTTCAAACTTTCTGCTGCTGACTTACCAACTACAGAAAAAGGAATTAAATATATGGAGAAGGTACCATATGCAAATGTAGTTGGTAGCTTGATGTATCTTATGGTATGCACAAGGCCAGACTTGGCTTATGCAGTAAGTATGATAAGCAGATATCTTGCAGTTCCAGGTAAATCACATTGGCAAGCAGCTAAGTGGGTACTTAGGTATTTAAAAGGTACTAAGAATTGGGGTTTGAACTTTGATCAGTGTGGGGGTGTTCAAGATTGTATAAGGGGATATGTGGATGCAGATTATGCAAAGGATCTTGATAAGGGGAGGTCAATCACTGGATATGTGTTCAAACTATTTGATAATGTTGTTAGTTGGAAAGCACAATTACAACATGTTTTAGCATTGTCTACTACTGAGGCAATGTACATGGCACTTACAGAAGCTGTTAAAGAAGGTATTTGGCTTAAAGGTCTGGTTTCTGAATTAGGGGTAAAACAGTCAAATGCCACAATGATTTTTTTTGATAATCAGGGTGCATTATAGCTGACTAAGAACAGTGTGTTTCATGAGAGAACTAAACACATAAATGTTGGGCTGCACTTTATTAAAGAGATAATAAGTGCAAAAGAAGTTCTAGTTGAAAAGGTAGATACTAATGAAAACATGGCAGATATGTTCACTAAGTGTTTGCCATGTTCAAAGTTTGAGTTTTGTGTTGCCGGGCTAGGAATTGGTTAAAGACATGAGTTTATGACTTTAAAGGTGGAGATTGTTGATAGTTAAAGTCTGCTCAAGTGCAGGAGCTAGTTATGCAATATTTCATACTTTGAAATATTAAGAGAAGAAAGTAAACATTTGTATTAGATGGAGGACCAAATGGAAAATTAGTTTGTTAATATTCTGTTAACCCAATTTGGGGATAATAGTTTGTTTTAGGGTTCATTTACTTAGTTCTTTCTTTGTAATTCGTTTTCTTGAATACTCTGTATAATCAATTGATTGTTATCCGTATTAAACTTAATTGAATTCCTTTGTATCAATTTCACAATTCTTTGGTGTATTGACTACAACATCAAATGCTCATCACAATTGGTTACAACTTACAACTCTAATTAACATCATGAGTGCTGAGTCACACTAGACAACAAATTATTTCACAACAAAATTACCAATTTTGAGGAATCACACTCATAACCATCAATGGAGTCCTAAGCTAAAGACTATCAATGGAATTATTGATAAGAGATTGCACCAATTAGTTGATCTTCTTCAACACATCGGATTAGTTAATTCAGATTGTCTCAAACGATCTCCTACCCGATGATCCTATTAACTGATCATTGGAACCGAGTCAGATGATAGTTCTTCATAGGATTAAAATTTGGTGGATATAACAAAAGTTGACTTGCTTCAGGGATCTTTCTTATGTTTTTAACTTTATCAACATTTAATTCTACCACTATTTAGATTATTCACACCTCATTCTTCTTCTCTATCTATATAATTGAACATAATAAACATACACTTTTCTCACAAAAAAAACCTATCACGTCTCATTCTTTGTCTTTGACATACTCATAAATACTTATTTTATTAATTTATAGAGATGTGACTTTGGGTCTATGTAAATACAAAAGAAGTTAGAGAATGAGATGTTGGGTACGTTGATTTTAGAGATGAGGACATGAATGCTCTGTTTAAGTTGGAATCCAAAATAATTCTGAACAAAAAAGTTACTAAAAAATATTGAATTTTTATAATTGTTTAATTTCGGTAACATAATTTAAACAATTTTCTTTTTGTTATTTTTGTTATTGATTTTCTTTCGTGTAATCCTATTCAATGAATTAGTCAACTCCAAAAATTGATCAACTACTATTCCATTGCAAATAATTCTCACAATTAACTAGGGTATTAAAGTTAGATAACTAAGAGCACATCTTAGGCTCTGAGAGTGTTCTCAGTCCATTCTATATATTTTTGTTATAATTTAGTTAAAAAACATTATTCCATAACTTTATCTATCATTTTACAAAAATCTTCCACATTCTATTCCATATTCATATCCATAAACTCTTATTTTATTAATTTTTTTCTCTTTTGTCTTGTTATATAGTATATGATGATTTGGGAGATAGTTGATATATTAAATGATATAGATCAAAAGTGAGTCTTTATATTTAAGTTTTTACTTTAGTTGTTATATAACTCATTCATATAATAAGGAATGAATTGGAGAGGTGATTTTGATGATTTTCCTCAAAATTTACCATAAATTACAACTTTAGAGAATGAGCTGGGAATGCTCTGATATATCCAAAGATATAAATACTACATTACATAATTTAGTAGCTCTGTTTACCGGGAAACATCCTAAGAAATGTTTGTTTCCAAAGCTTACTAATAAACTTAAGCCAATGTTGTGTTCCATCGGTTTCCATAAACACACACACATTCTAGAAGAAATTAAATTAAAATTGTGCGAGTATTATACATCCATGTGAATGTTAACTTCGCACCGCTAAGCACACATGTAACGTTGCCCCTATATATAAGGTATTCAACGAAATAATTGATAAAAATTTTGTCTTGAGATCATCAAATTCATCAACATCATGTAATATCAATGAACATTGCAATGAGTAGTACGTACGTGGTCGAGAATAAAAAATAGAGAGGCACTGGGATTATAAACACTAAACATTTTCGATATTCATCGGCAAAAGTCCATCCCTAATTTTTCCCAAGTGACAACACGTGAAAAGTCTAGAAAGAATTCTCATCTAAAATCATATATTCACATTTGCCATGGAGCACCAACAGATCATCTATTTTAAAGTCACTCACCCAAAATTACTAAAACGTTTCTTTTTCAACTTATTAATTGTTTAAAAAGTGTCTTACGGTAGCACGTGATCGAGATGACTTTTTAGGAAGTACGTAAGCTAGTTGGTTTGATATGCTAACCCAAACAGTTTCTATATAGATTTCATTTGCACGGTACAATTTTATTTTTAGTTTTTGAACACTTCGATCTACGCACAAATTGCATCTAAATCTATATTAATATCCATAATAAGACTATAACCATCAACCTACCTTTATATCACTAGAGTATAAGTCCTCTAGTTTCTTTTTCAACATGACATTCTTCTAAACTATACAATTTTTTCTAAATTATCTCAATGCACATGGCCCGATTGAACCTGGGACTACCCATCAAGAGATATACTTCTTTATCACTGAGCCAACTACCCGTTTATATTAATATACGATTTTTAAGAGTATAATTTATGTTGAAATTTAGAAGTTTTAGTTTATGTCTTCCAATAATTTTATGACTATTATTTATTTGATTTTCGTGGTCAACTGTTATTTTAACCTTAATCGCCATTTAAACAGACTTTTAACAATAAAGGAGGTGTAATTCGTTAAATAATATGTATGTAAATATATAATATAAATGAACTAAAATAATATTATGAAAACTGAACTCAAATAGAATTAAATTGATTTTATTGAATATGATACTATATTTAATAACTCCATGTGTATAAATGTGTATGTATAGTTTTCTTGGAATGTGACATTTAACTTCCAAGATAAACATCTTTTCCTAATAAAACTTATGACAAAAAAATGATGATCAATAATTCAAAAGCTCTGGAAGAACTTTCCAACAGGTGGTAGATCCGAGCTCCAATCCTCGGTACCTACGTCGGTAGAGATGTTAAAATCGTCGTTGTTGCATACGAATGGTTCAAAATCATGTTGCCACGCGATACCCGGAAGTGTAGTAGTGTCATCGCTCCAATATACATCTTGTGGTAATTCTTCGTTAAGCATGTCTTGTAGCTCAATAAGGTTTGTGTTTTGAGCTATAAATTCATCAATGTGACCATCTTCGCTTGTAAACGAAGGAATCACCATGTTTTGCAACTCGAATTCTTCACCCTTATCGCATAACGGCATCCCATTGCCATTTGACGAGTCACCATTCCCACTAGAAGAATCATCGCCAGCAACCTCATGGTTGTGCTGATCTGAATTTTGATTTAAAAATTTAGCAAACAAATCAGCAAGATCAATATTAGCTCGTTCATGTGACTCATTAACTGAGTCACCACTAAAGCTTGGGTTATTAATATAACCCAAGCCGCCACTCCCAGTTTGAGGGGATCTAGCTGATCTTGATCGTCGATTCTTTCGACATCCACCACCAACCGGAACGTTCCTAACCGACCCACCTTTAGTCCAATACCTCCTACAACCTTTACAAAAGTACCTAGGTTGTGACAAGCTATAGTTATTATAGTAGCAAAACTTGGTGTTGGATGAGGCACATCTTGGACAATTTGGTGCAATTTCAACACTAGGTTTCCACCTATTTTCCATTGGCCTTTGTGGATAGTGTATCATCATTTGGTCAAACATTTTTTTAGAGAGATGTGGGGTGTATAGAGGGAGAAAGTCTTTTGTGTTTTTGTGGGGTTAAAAGTGAAGATATATAGAGAGTTGGTGGGTTGGTTGGGGGGGAGGGGGTTACCGTAGGTGGGTAGGTTAGGGGTGTGTCAGTGTGGGCGGTTCAGGAACCGTTAAGCACAAGGAAGGGCGTTAAATCTTGATATTATTTTCACACAATATTGTGTGTTTCTGAGGTTAAAGTTAACGGTTGTTTAGGCTAGCAAAATGTGAGGGTATCAAAAACATTTTTTGTATGAAAAGTTATAAGAAAACAATATAATTATTATTGACAAAATGAGTAATTATAAACTGTTGCTCTGTGCCTATAAACATAATTTTCGAAATTTAACAATTGTATAATTATTTTTTCGGTTGCAAATTTTTCTTTAAACGGCTTTAGTGTAGGTAGTTGTTGGGGAAGGCTTACCACCCGAATACAATCCACGTTACCCTTGTTCGAAATCTAAAACAATGGTGTTCTCCTTTATTGAAATTGAACCAGGCTGGCAAAGCTTTTCCCTTATAATTCTTGCCAAATGCATGGTTCGAACTTCGAACCTAGTACATCCACATTGTCTTACACTTAACCGGTTAACTAGTATTTGTCAACTAAGTTAAGGATCATTGACTTTAAATTTAATAATTTTTGAATATACGCTAATTATATAATGTTTGATAAACATATTTGAAAATATATTTGATTAACTGAGCATATATAGGTCCTTTATCATTTTTTTTTTCGAATGGTGACTTTCACAGTTAACCTATCTCACTGTGTGAACATGTCGTGCCCCGCCACCCCACTCAGGCCAACTATGTTGACATGATCAGGATCCACGCTGGCATCCGAGTTTGACTTGGTGTTTCTGGTAAAACTCAGTTGGTCCTTTTTTATCATGGATATTAAAAAAAAATAGCCACTAAAAAAGAAAAATAAAATAAAATTTAAAGGTATGGATCGTTTTTTACGGCTCAGAGAATGTTACGTTGTTGCATGGAGTTGTAAAGCATGCATTGAATGTTGTGCATTAGTATCTTGGGTTTGTTGATTTAAGTTATTGGAATGCTTGTTGTGTACTTTGGATAGTGACGATGTTTACGAGTCAAACATTAAGAAGTTGGCATTTATTATGTAAATTACCATATTACCCTCTTCTTACCTACTACTACTACTAGGTCCAGTTTTATTTTCCTTTTTATAAATATATATATTGTTCAGAAAATTGTTTTTTGGTGTTAAGCATTAAAGTAAAATAATGGGTTTAAATAGTGAGCGAAATAATTTGATCTGAATCATACTCCTATTTGGACCAATTTAAAACGAACATAACTTACGAATTGCGAAGAGTTGCATACTTGCATGGACGGTAAAACATACACAAAAAAGGAAGTCGTTTGCTTGTGTTTCGAATAGAATTTCTCTCATTTGGAACTCAATTTTTAAGTATAACTAATGCAATCCAAATTCTGTAATTTTAATTATAAAAAGTCATGAATTGTGGATTTAATTTGTGATTTGTTCATACGTTTGCTCTAGTTTTTCATTTTAGATTTGGACTTTTAACTTTTACTACCTACATTAATTTTTCTCAATATACATTCTCTATAAGAATAAGTTTTTATTTTGCTCAACATCGTAAAATCATGTGAAAATAAATCATATTTTGAGTGAGAAAAATGATAAAGGATTACAAAAGTAGGGTTTGAATCAAATGTAAGTTAAATTAACGTGTTAATTGTGAAAATTAAGTAGTGTAATTATGTAATATAATTACACTACTTATATATAATCACACTAATTGATTATTACAGTTAGTATATTAATTTAGTTTGTATGTTAATTTTTTCCTGAGCAGTCATAAATTCTTTAATAGTTTAAAGGAATATATTAAAGAAAGGTTTTGTGTTAAACTTGCTACAATAGTAAATTAATATTATAAAATAAAATAGTTCATTTTTAAAGGAAAAGCGTTCTAAAAAATCCTGAGGCAACGTAGTAAAAAATCCAAAGACCAATTGGTCTAACGCTAATTTCATAACTTTCTGTATAAAAGATCGTGTGTTCGAGTTTCGCATGAAATAGTTTGTTCAGGGTTAAGCGGCGGGGTTTGTTAGTTACGGATTTCCTCCTAAGTAGGTTGTTTGGTCACCATGTTTTATTCCTTGAATGGAAGGATAATCTATTTACCAAAATGATCCCGAGAGTCCGGTCCTTAACTGTTAAAAAAATATATGTATTATAAAATGTAATACTAAAATCCTGAGTGGAAGTTCATGTTTGGCACTAGGAAGATCAGACTTTCGTAACAAGTAACATTAAAATAATAAAAAGAAAAAAATTTAAAAGGCATAGGGATCAACAAAGCCCATGAAGTTGTAACGTCACAAACACATGTTGCCTTGCACATGCGGACCCACATACGTGGCCATTTTCCCTCCTTTTACTTTTCCTTTATACGTTAATTTTAATTTGTTCACACATAAAGGCTACGTTTTCATATCCGAACTCGATTTCATGGTGCAAACGGGAACCGAACACCTCATCGAATTGTTAACCTAGGTTAAGGGCAGACAATGTTTGATTTTAGTTAAGCTTTTGCACTATAAGTTAGGTGAGGGTTAATGGATCATTTAGTTCGTGTTACGTTTTTAATTGTTGTAGATCCATCCACCCACGCGGCCATCTACTACTAAACGAAAGCACATAACTGATGGACGGTTTTCGATGTCCATGGCTAGTAGGTGAAAATTGATTGTAAAACTACATGGTCACTGTTTTGTTGGCAATTACTATCGGATTCCATGCTAGTATCTATGTCATTGCTTAGGCCACGATCTACACTAATCGGACCCCGGGCAGATTACGGATAACCTGGGGGTTAGATAGGTTGTTTCCCACGAGGGGTTAGACCCGGCAAAGATGGTTCTTCTGATAACCTGCAAAACAGACACCGTGAGCTCGTCACTGAGAAGGGGGGGGGGTTCCTCCTTGTGACCACCCTCCGGCGTGAGAATCAGACTAGATTGCTCTTAAATATAAATGTATATTAAGAGATTGCTAGAGCAGATATCAGGTATAATATGTAATACGAGATAGTATATGATAAGATGATGAGATGATCATACCATTTGGGGTATTTATAGCCGAATGTAGGTTTCCAAGAAGGTGTAGCCGGCTGAATAGTATTCCTGTTCTACCAACTGTGGCCTACGCACGTGCCATGCTGGTAGTTGGTGGGTAGGCAGCGGCTGACAGTGACCAGGCCTGCTGTGTACTATTCCTTTTCCACCAACTGCCGGCTATGCACGTGGTATGACAGGAGTTGGTGAGTAGGCGGCGGCTAATAGTGACACAGTACAAGAGCATGCTGCTCGCCATACTGTTGTCAATGAGCTGTCGTATCTTTGGTCAGATCTTTTGCCCATACCTCGTCAGGTACAGTACAGAAGATCTTCCCGTATCGTACGGACTGGCTTATTTGGGCGGGAGTATTCCCCCTCCCGCCTTTGTGCGGGATTGTTCCCGGCTTTGCTCATTCCTTCAGGTGAACTGAATTATTGAGAGCTAAGTGCCTTGTGCGTGTAGCCTTGCTGCGCGGGTGGCCTTCCCTGATGGCTTGTATCCGCAGCTGCGGGAACAGGCGGAGTACTTCACCATTGGGAGGCATTTCCTGCGGGAACAGCTTGCGTACTGCGCGTAAGAACGTCACGTCTCTGAGCATGGTGGGTCCTGCGGATCCAGTTGGTTTCTGCGCAGACGTCTCTCTTCAAGGTGAGTCCTGCGGGTCCAACTGGGCTCTGCTGGGACCTACCTCTTCAAGTCCCCCCAGTCCAATGTTCTTCTCATAAATGTTTAATAAAGTGAGGTGAACTTTTGGACTTAAGTAAAGGGTTTTGAAAAGGGTTTAGTTTTAAGGTTTTCCATGGGGATTCTTCCCGCGGAAGTCCTTATGTCACTTGCAGAAATTCCCGACTTTCCTGCTTGATCTTTGGGTATGATGCGGGTAGGTCTGTAACCTCCTCGCAAGTCAGGAGCGTTGAGTCCCACTTGTGTGGATTCTCCATGAGGTTTTGGTAGTTTTGAACATAGTGATCAATTATGTTAAAACCACCAATTCCATCCTGGAGCTTCAAACAATGTAGTTCTCGACGTTCCCGCTATGCGGGGATGTTATTCCCGTTTCCGCAAGCATTGCCCAGAAGATCCTTCTTGGTTTCAATTCCCTGCGGAGCGCTAGGTATGTGAAGGGTTTTGCCTTAACACTGTACCCGCACTCGTCTTACGGTTACTTTACTTCCATGGTATTCCTGGCGTCAATTCCCTGCGGGTGCTAAGTATGTGAAGGGTTTTGCCTTGACACTGTACCCGCACCCGTCTTATAGTTACTTGGTTGCCGAGGTATTCTTGGCTTCAATTCCCTGCAGGTGCTAAGTATGTGAAGGGTTTTGCCTTAACACTGTACCCGCACCTGTCTTACAGTTACTTGGTTGCCAAGGTAAGGGGTATTTTCCCGCTTACTTTTGAATCTTTTTGAAATTTTTTGAAATTCGAAGAGTTGGTGAAAGGATAAGAACAGTCCAAACTGCTGAAACGTCGTGCGACGGTTTCTTCTGACTGTATCAGGACGTGCAGGAAGTTATGGTGACGTGACAGTACCTGGTCATTCCAGACGCTTTTTCAGGCGCGTGGGCGTGATTTTTCGGGCGCGTGGCCGCGAAATTAGTGGCACGCGTCCTTTCAACAGCTGTTGCCAGCTTGCTTTTTGCCACGTGTCATAGTTTCATTGCACCTTCGATTTCTCTCTCTTCCGCATTAAATTCATCGCATTAATTGCGATTAGTATATAAAGGGGGAGAGGGTTCTTTGTAATCCACACTTTCACTTTTCTCTTCATCTTCAAAACGATTTCCGGCGAATACTCACCTTTTCAGTCGAGCATTCTCTTGAAATCGTTCTCTTTCATACCTGCAAGATGTCTTCTCATGATCTTGAGGCTACAGCCCAGGAGGCTGGGGTGTACGCCGATGACAAGAGTACTGCTGGCGAGTGCCAGTGTGCTCTGCCTGTCGATCTATATC
Organism: Bidens hawaiensis; assembly: GCF_021521415.1. Taxonomy (NCBI): domain Eukaryota; kingdom Viridiplantae; phylum Streptophyta; class Magnoliopsida; order Asterales; family Asteraceae; genus Bidens; species Bidens hawaiensis. The sequence goes on from NW_027491503.1 coordinate 1,193,160, forward strand.
AGTACATCGTCAGGAAGTTCATGCTCGAGTCTCTCGAGCCTGAGTTTCCTGAACCTCATCAGACGGTGTATGATGCCCCCAGAGGCAAGATCGGGGTATATGCTGCATTCTTTGTCTATGGGAATCTTAGGTTCCCTTTGACAAAGTTTGTGTACCGTGTCCTAGAGAGGCACGGTGTACACCTGACCGAGGTGCACCCGATGGCGATTGCGAAGATTCGCCACTTCGAGTGGGTGTGCCGGATTCTGGGCATTGAGCCCTTCGTCGACCGCCTGATGACCTTCTACTCTGGGAGGTGCATCCAGGGATGGTATACTCTGATAACCCGGATCAAGGGTTTGAAGATTTGCGCAACCGAGCGCAGTCTTCGCTCATGGAAGCGGGAGTTCTTTTTTATCTCCGCTCGCGCCATCCCCCTTGCCATGAAGTTCAAGAATGGGCAAGCACTTCCCAACCTTCACGCCTCCAACTACCAGGAGGCGGAATGGTTCTCGAAGATATCCCGAGTCCAATCTCCGGTTTACCGTCTTTGCGGAGTCCGGGATGGTGATGCTCGGGATGAGCCGGGTGTGGAAGGATGCGGATGCGCGAAAGATCCCGATCGTCCTCGAATACGGTTTGAACTCTGTTCCTTACGGTATGCTCTGTTTACTTTGTTTATATAGGTTTGTCTTCTAACTGTTTTTCTTTTATTTCAGAGGGGAACGACTTGCAGTCGCTCTTGTATCCGCGGGAGGCTGACAGTCCCGCTCGGATGGGTACTCGCGCTCTAGATGAGAACGAGTTGCCCATCCTTGAACAGACGGCGGATCGGTTCGTGGAGGTCTACCCACCAGGCCATGAGATCCTGAGCGCCAGGCGGCCAGGTAAGGCGTTATTCAACCCTCGACCCCTCAATGCTGAAACCTCTGCTGGAATTCCTCTAATCTTGTGTTCTGATGAGGAATCCGCAGATGGTCCTCCGTTGGTGCGGAAGAAGAAGGCTGCCGGCGGGAAGGGGAAGGAGAAGGTGGCCTCCACTGCCGATCCGGTGCCTCGGTCTGATTCAGAGGCCGAGAGCGAGGAGGTGGCGGGGAACCCCGGTGGTGATAAGACCACTGCTCCGGAGGCTGCGACGACTGTCACCTCCGGAGAGCCCAGGATGACAACGGTGAGCGGCGTGAAGAGGCCGGCTCCATCGGGTTCATCCCCGCCTGTCCGCACTTTTAGGCTCAAGAAAACCCGTAAGTACAAACTTTATTTTTAACTTTATAGCTTTCCATCATTAATACTTATCTTCTTTGTGCAGGCGTGGATGTTGACGCATTCCAGGGTGGAGCGGGGAGGAGTACCTCCGGACCCATGACGGTAGGCTTGGTCAGCCTACCTGAGGCGACGACCCAGGTGGCTGCGCCTGCGCCTGCTTCCGCTGGTTCAGTTGCTCACTCCGTTGAGCCAACTGTTCCAGCTGTGATGACATCACCGCCGGCTGTCAGTGCCATATTTACCGCATCTTTCACTGAGCCGGCGGTTACTTTTTCTGCGCATTCCGCAACGGCGACCACGGTTGTGAGTTCACATCCGGTGAGTTCACCTCCGTTGGTTTCTACCGCGGCGGCCTCCATGCCTCCGACGTCGGCAGCTACAGCCGATCCTTCAGGTATGCTTGGGGCTTCTCGCCAACCTCTGCCTCCTTCCCATCTGCCTGACCTCTTGGATGGATTTCCCTTGGGTTCAGGTGATGGGTTTGGCGGCTATCGGCCTGTTGTTGACCCTACAGGTGCGTAGGGTTCTTTTGGCCTCTTTTTTTTTTTTACCTAACTGCTTTTTGTTTTTTGCAGTGTCGGATTCCAATGAAGTGTATGTTCCACGATGGAACATCCGCCGAGGAACAACCCTTCGCACACCTGTGGAGTGCGTGGAGTGGGCTCGTCACGCAGCTCCCAGTGGTGCGTTGGGGGAAGCCATGGCTAGCTACCAGGAGGGTAGGCTAACCAATGAGCTTCGGGTTCTCCTGGCCCGGATGCAGCCGCGCGTCAAGCTGCTTTATCGTGAAAACGACAAGTTAAAAGCAGCTCGCATTCAAGAAGTAGCTCGGGCGCGGGCTGTCCGGGAGGAGAACGTAAGGCTTACCGCAGTGGCTGCGAAAAAGGAGAAGGCCTTCAAGGCCCTCGAGGTTGAAGTTCAGGCCCGTCTCGAGGCCCGTTCCAAGGCTGCCCAAGCTGTTAACGAACAGCTTCGGCTGGCTAAGGAAACTGCACAGAACGCAACTGAGAGGGCCACCAAGGCTGAAGCTGTTGCTGAGCCTTTACGCCTCGAGAATGAGGAACTCAAAGCTAAACTAGAGGCGCTCCAACAGGCTCATGATGCCTTGGCGATGGAAGACGCCAAGAAGCTCCAAGAGATCTTGGACCAGAGGGGGGTGCTTGACCATACTGAGCGGAAGCTAAAGGGCGTTGAAGAGGCTGCGGCTAAAGAAGTGTTGCTTGCCAACCTCAATAAAAGTGAAGCCGAACGCGCCCGTAACCAAGCTCAAGCTGCCCTCCAGGAGGCTCTGGTTGCCAAGGAATGGCTTCTTCGAGAAGCGTTGTCTCAGGTATGTTTAATTTCATTATATCTTCACGCTTTTCTTTGTAAATAGAAAAGGTTTTGATACTTGTATTCTTTTGTAGGTTGTGCATCGGGTCTTCGCGGATACGTCTTATGACGATGCTATGAGCGCAGCCCTCAACGCTTCTCATGAGGATGGGGAAAAGGCCGGCTTCCTGCTTGGTCTAGGGTTCGTTGAGAAAGGCATCCCACCTTCCAACTTCCCTTTATTTGATGTGGATACTGAAGCTGTATACGACCAAGCAGTGAATCAGTATGCCGCCTTCCCGCATCCGGTGGTGGAGAAGGTGAATGAAGCTGCTGCTGCTGATGATGGGCTAGCTATCCTTAAAGCTTTCCTTGAACCGCCACGCTCTACTGATGGTGCTGGTCCAAGTGGGAGTGGCCCTGAAGCTTGATCCTGAAGATCCCTTCCCACTGTTAGGATAGGTTTAGCTTTTATAGATTTATATTCTTGTAGGCGGGTAGTTACCCGGCCATTCTTGTAATGAATATTATGAAATATAAATCTTTGTGCGGGTAAGACCGCTACTTTCACTGGATTCCTTGCTTTATAAACGTTATATGACTTGCTCATGCATACTTTAGTTTAAATTAGCAATTTTCCAAGTGTTTAGAATAAGTTAACCTTTGAAGGTGGTAGATAATAGGTTGAAGTTTTGCTTCCTCTTTCGTGATTGTGCGGGTAGGACCGTCACTTGCACTTAGTAGGATGGCTAAACTTTACCTATATCTGACCTGCGTGGAGGTTTTCCTCATCTTTTTAGAAATTTCTAAGTGTTTAGGATAAGTTAACCTTTGAACGTGGTAGATAATAGGTTGAAGTTTTGCTTCCTCTTTTGTGATTGTGCGGGTAGGACCGTCACTTGCACTTAGTAGGATGGCTAAACTTTACCTACATCTAACCTGCGTGGAGGTTTTCCTCATCCTTCTGTTAGAAATTTTCTAAAGTATTTTGAATAAGTTAACCGTTCGACGCGCGGTTGTCAATAGGTTTGGTTTCCTCTCATGATTTGTGCGGTTAGGACCGGCACTTTCATTTAGTTGGATGACCAAAGTTTACCTATGACTGACCTGCGTGAAGGTTTGCCGTTTTTTGGGTTTATGCGGGTTCTGCCGCCTTCCCCACGCAACGACTTTCCACGTAATTATGCGGTGAAAACCGGTATATCCGTGTTAAATAAATTAACCGTTCGACGCGCGGTTGTTAATAGGTTAGTGTTCAGTTTCTTCTATCATGATTCATGCGGATAGACCGGCACTTTCATTTAGTGGGATGACTGAACTTTACCCTTAACTGACCTGCGTGAAGGTTTGCCGTTTTTTGGGTTTATGCGGGTTTTGCCGCCTTCCCCACGCAACGACTTTCACACTTATGTATGCGGTGAAAACCGGCATCAGTGTTGAAAGTTCATAAGTATAAATGTAAAATCATCAGCGTCGATGTTCTAAGGAGAATCATTTCCATTAGAAGTGGCTCTGGGCCTTTTCTTTACAAATTTGGAATTGATCTACATGCAAACTGTGTAATTGAGCTCCCTTCCATGTTGTTGGGATGGGAGTGCCATCGAGCCGATATGCACCTGGTTCGGGATCTCGTTGTTTACGCAGTATGTAGTCTCCAACATTGAAGCTGCAATTTTATTCGTTTCCCCCAACTGGGGTTCTACACGCATCAGCCTGCTCAGCGTTCATTGCGCCACGAGGTGCGCGAGCGTCCCATCTCTGACAAATGCTTCGACCATGTCCTTTACGTCTGTGCATTCTTCAGTGTTGTGGCCTTTTGTCCTGTGAAAGTCACAGTATTTGCTCCGATCAGCATTGTGACGATGTCGGATTATTGGAGCCTTTGGCCATGGGAGCTCCTCAGTGGCGAATATCTCGGTGACGCTTTTGGTGAGTGGCGTCCATCTGGAGTTCTGGTTCGACTGTACGTTATCCCTTCCGCCTAACCGATATTGCAAGCCGGATGAGGTGTCAAAGTTTACCCTTGACTGCCAAATGCCTAGCTTCCGCTTTTTGTTTAATCGGGCGGTAAGGACGTTGTCTTCTCTTGTTTTCTGGGTGTAGAGGTTTGTGCTCTGGGGGAGATCTCTACCCAGTTGCTTCTCCGTTTCCGCAAAGCGTTTAGCTGCTGTCATGATGGCATCCCATGTGGATGGCATGCCATCTTTACCCGTTAAGGTGCGGATGAACTCTGGGTCGTTCGCGCCCTAGATGAAAGCAGCGCGAACAAGATCTTCGCTAATATTACCCAAACTTAGCTTCTTTGAGTTGAAGCGAGTGATGAAGTCTAGCAAAGATTCATCTTCCTCTCGAATGCATTTGAGGATTGTCCATTGCTCTTCGGTATACTTTCTTTGTTGGCTGAAGTGTTGGATAAATTTTTGCTGGAAGTCTTCCCAACCGTAGATGTGGTGGACCGGTAGACGATCGAACCACGCTCTAGCTGGCCCAACAAGCGTCATTTGGAACATGTAACACCACGTAGGTTCCGTCCAACTACTGACGGTTGCCCCCGCTATGAACCTGTTAAAATGATCGTCTGGATCAGATATACCATCGTAAGTGCCGATGTTGGATATCTGTTTGGCACTTTTCGGGACGATTGCTTCCGCAATGTCCTTTGCAAATTTGGACGTTCCCGCCTTTGCAGCATTTGGTGTAAATGCTTTCGAGAAGTCACGTGGATTTCCACCTGTGTTTTTTGGTTTGAAGGTTTCTTCAAAACGCCTTCTCGGTTCGGAGTCCGTTTCCTTACGCTTCCCTTTCGCCTTATGACGAGGGTTTGCGTCACTATCGGATTCCTCCGAATCATCGTCAAAGTATACAAATTCATCAGCCTGTTGGAGTAAACGTAAGCGTTCATCCAACTCAGCTTGGAATTCTTTTTGACGTGCTTCCGCCCACGCTTTAATTTCATCGAGTGTTTGGCGGGGGAGCCTCGTTCGTTCTCTCTCTAACCGGGTATCGGTGAATCCCAGTGAGCGATTATTTACTGCACTTGCCCCAGCTTGGGTAACTGGGGTAGTGTTCGTAAAATTTACTGCACCTGCCCCGGCTTGGGTAACCGGGGTAGTGTTCGTAAAAACTGTGTAGTCGCCGGTATTCCCCCCAGTAGCTGGGGTTGTGGTTACCGGAGTTTCTTTAACCATCTTTCCAGAAGTTTGAAAAAACTGAAAAGAAATGAAGTTCTAGCTTTGGTCCCACGGATGGCGCCAATGAAGAAACACTAATCGGACCCCGGGCAGATTACGGATAACCTGGGGGTTAGATAGGTTGTTTCCCACGAGGGGTTAGACCCGGCAAAGATGGTTCTTCTGATAACCTGCAAAACAGACACTGTGAGCTCGTCACTGAGAAGGGGGGGTTCCTCCTTGTGACCACCCTCCGGCGTGAGAATCAGACTAGATTGCTCTTAAATATAAATGTATATTAAGAGATTGCTAGAGCAGATATCAGGTATAACATGTAATACGAGATAGTATATGATAAGATGATGAGATGATCATACCATTTGGGGTATTTATAGCCGAAGGTAGGTTTCCAAGAAGGTGTAGCCGGCTGAATAGTATTCCTGTTCTACCAACTGTGGCCTACGCACGTGCCATGCTGGTAGTTGGTGGGTAGGCAGCGGCTGACAGTGACCAGGCCTGCTGTGTACTATTCCTTTTCCACCAACTGCCGGCTATGCACGTGGTATGACAGGAGTTGGTGAGTAGGCGGCGGCTAATAGTGACACAGTACAAGAGCATGCTGCTCGCCATACTGTTGTCAATGAGCTGTCGTATCTTTGGTCAGATCTTTTGCCCATACCTCGTCAGGTACAGTACAGAAGATCTTCCCGTATCGTACGGACTGGCTTATTTGGGCGGGAGTATTCCCCCTCCCGCCTTTGTGCGGGATTGTTCCCGGCTTTGCTCATTCATTCAGGTGAACTGAATTATTGAGAGCTAAGTGCCTTGTGCGTGTAGCCTTGCTGCGCGGGTGGCCTTCCCTGATGGCTTGTATCCGCAGCTGCGGGAACAGGCGGAGTACTTCACCATTGGGAGGCATTTCCTGCGGGAACAGCTTGCGTACTGCGCGTAAGGACGTCACGTCTCTGAGCATGGTGGGTCCTGCGGATCCAGTTGGTTTCTGCGCAGACGTCTCTCTTCAAGGTGAGTCCTGCGGGTCCAACTGGGCTCTGCTGGGACCTACCTCTTCAGCCGACAAATGATGATTATCGACGAACATAATGACTTTTGCTTATTTTGAGACCATTTTTCTAATAGTAAAAGGTCTCATGAAGATACACTATATATGATGGTTTCAAAATACCTCAAAGCTCAAGTATCTAAAAGACTAAAACTGAAAAGCTCTTAGTAAATTGTATCTTGTTTAGGAACGTGAGTCAAAAAAAAATCTACATTGGTTATACTTTTGTATATAATGTAGGCCCATAAATGATAAATGGCGATGATCAAGAAATAATATCCACATATAAATGAAAATGTAGAAGTTATGGGCCAAAATTGGAAACAATGCAAATAATGCAGAGTTAAGTTCTCTAGTGAAATGGAAAACTATAGGTGCAAAATAATAGTCTATACATTTGAAGTTGTAAAATAAGTTTGATATAAATGGACCTTTTTGTGAAAACATGATGTGGAAAATGAAAAGGCAAAATTGTGGCAAAAGGATATTTTTTTCCTTTGCAAAAGACTAATAATAGATTATGAGGAGACATTTTTAGGTGGATGCAATGACTTTCTAATATGTAATTAGTCCGGTAATGCATGAGTGAATTTATATGCGTCTTATGGATGTAATGTATCACTTCCATATCAAAATTTACATGAAATTTCACAAAGAATTTAAATTGTCAAAATCATGTAAAGTAAGTTATTAAGAATATTGTGTCTATTGTATACATATTTGGATTCAAATACATTATGATTATTTATCTTGATGATATTTATGTATCTCCTAAAGATTGAAAATAGTTCAAATTATTAAACAACAAATATGAAATTAAATATGGCAAAACAAATATTTTAGTACTCTAGATCTTATGTATGATACAAAATATATTAGATTATTTTTTATTATTCAACAGAAACAAGTTTGATTAGTATTATAAATTCATAGATAATAGGTTAATGGGTGTGTGAATAACCAAAGCGGTAAAAACTAAAATCAAAAGAAATAATTTAATAGTTGATTTGACTTTTCATGAAACATATAAAATAATCAAAGATCAAAAAGTAAACTGTTACTAGTTTTAAAGTAAAGACCATTTAATTTGTTTCACATATGTATAATAGTCTAAATACATACGCTAGATCAGTAAAACCAGGTTAGGAAAATTAAATTAAGTTTGTTCAACTTAGTATTAATTTAAAAGTGAAGTGAAATCTGAAAGTGGGTTGGGATGGAGTTATGAACAAGTCATTCTCCATGTTCATTTAATCAAATCTTATAATATCTCATTCTTGAAGTCAGCACATTCATGAGTGATGGAGTTATTGCACTTGGCAAAGGGTCAAACCCATGCATCCTGATTATTTGTTTTGACCACCTTTTTAAAGATTTTCTTGGTTTTTTATTTACATTTTGGCCATCCATCAATAAATTAAAAACAACCAAACGTAAGCCACCAAGACATGCAAACAGCTGGGATATCAGGACTTATGGATGGATATATATCAATTATAATCTTATTGATAGATTTTATTAAACGGAAACAAACAGGGAATTCTATAGGTATTATGTATGGAGTGGTTCAATGGCAAAATACCACTATCAGCTGGCCGAACTTAGCAATGCGAAACCCTTAAGCATTTTCAAGTTATGTCCGGTTTCGGGAAAAGTTCACCCGTTCAAAGACCCATCGGTGGTAAAACCGGACGCCCTCAAAATCAAACCAGAGATCACAAAGATCTCGTTCTTCCTTCATTGATAGAATTAATGTGCAAATTCTGCTAATTACAAGAAAAAATGATGTAATAATCATGGTTTTTGTAGTATAATTGTTCATATCTAACTATCAACCTATACTCTTAAAGCAAGATGAGTTTTCTAAATGACATCAATTACATGGGCCTCCAAATAGGATGTCATGTTATGTGAGCAATTTCCTTATCAAACCAATCAATTATGTTATATTTGGAAATCTCAATAAATAAATTATAGAAATATTCTAGATGAATGGGTACATATACAATTTAATTAAATATCCTATTAGTATGCTATAAGTTAACCTTTGAATATGTTTAAATATCATGATCTTAACATTTATCCTAATCACACGGCAGGGCCGGCTCCGAGAAGGAGAATATTTTTTTGGCCAAAGGCGAAAATTTTTTGGGCCTTAGGTAAAAGGAACATTTTGTTGGGTTTAAATAATTTAATTTTAAATAGACTTACTTAGTTATTATTTGAGTTGTGTAAAATTTTTTTGTATAAAATAAACATAAAAATGTCTCAAATAAAACTAGAACCCACAAGTCCACAACCTCTTGGTTGGATGTTATACATCTTTGCCACTAAACCAAGCTAGTGGTTATGTAATTGTGTTGAAACATTAATTATACATTTTTTGTTTCATAAAAATACATATAATTTTTTTTTTAAAATCGGGCCTAGCAAGGTGCCGAGCATGTGGCCGGCCTTCGTCTACCATGCCACCCCCCAAGGTCGGCCCTGTCACACGGTCACTATCCAGTGTGTATTTAAAGAGTTTTATAGAGATTTATGAACTGTGAAATTTTGTTTATCATTATTTTTATTTTATTATTCCATAATGCATGTTATTATGTATAATATTAAATTTAACTTTTTTGTCGTATTCTTTAACCACCCATATATCACACGGGCTATATCCTAGTAAGTTAAGTAATCATTTACTTTTTATTAGGGATGAACTCGGTACCGTACCGGTACCGAAAATACCGATCCCGAAAATTGCCAATTCTTGGTACCGGTACCGAAATATTTGATTCGGTACTGGTACGGTACCAGGATAATACCGGTACCGAAGGTAAAAATTCGGGAAAAAGCGGTACCGTACCGATCCCGAAACTCAAAACTTCGGTACCAACGGTAGCAAATCGATACCGATTTCAGTACCGGTACCGAATTTACTCATCCCTAATTTCTATAACTAGAGTCATTAGACTTCAATAATATAACACTGTAGTTATACTAACACTTACATTTCTTTTCTCCTGTTTTCTCTCTTCCTAACAATCTCTCTCTCTCTTTATTCTCTTTTACTCGCTCACAGAGTCACGGTACCATAAGATTTAGTTATTTTTACTCTAAACGAAAGAAAAATACCACTGATTTACTATTTCGTAAACAAAAGTGCTTCTACATGGGCTCACCGGGCTAAGCGGGCCCCAATATTAAAAGAGTTACAAGCGTCTTGTGTTGGAGTTAATTCCCGAACTAAGTTATGGGTCGGGAAGGTGAGGCCGCTTCAATCTAATGGATTGATCTCATTAATTATTTAATTATTGATATTAGAGATAATTAACTATTTTATTTATTATATAGAAATAGAATTTTATTCAATAGATAAATAGGAGTTTGTGTTTTACTCTAATTGTAATCGAGCCTCTATATAACCCTAAAGAATTCATGAAACGGTTAAGAGAGAATTGATCAAATTTTGAGTTATTTTCTTGATTAATAAAATTGATGAGTTGTGCCAAAAATATTCTCGTGTTTAATTCAACCTGGGCCATTATCTTGTAAGTTTATCAGACATATAGGATCCGGTTTCTACTATTGGGCTTCAAAAATGACCCGTCTAACATCCAAAACACTAGTATTGAATAATGTAATCCAATACAATAAAATCATAGAATTCAAAATCAAGATCATAAGAACAAAGGTTTTTAGTTATGCACTCATGCATGCCATTAAACTCACGTGTTTTATTTACTAAATATTGCTTTTTATATAAAGTGCTACAGAAAACAAATAACTATATATTGTGTAATATTTTTAATTCGTTTAACCAAGAGAAATATACTTATATGATAAAATTTTTCTGATTTAATACATGACTTAAACTGAAATACTTAAGCCAGTTAAATATTTGAACGAAATTGCTTCGCTTAAGGGTTTGGAAATTAAACCTGTTGTGCTATTGAGGTCATTTTTATTACAACAAAACACTTATAGATTGATATTTTAAGGTTGTTTGATCATAATGTTTAAATTCGTTCCATCGTGTGTGAATTAAAATAGTTTTTGTTTTGTTTACCTTGGAGTAATACGAGTTAACTGAACAGCCCCGGGTATTGATATAAAGGGCATGCCAAACGTTCCTTTCACGTCTATTAAACACTTAGGAAATCATCAAAGAAAAATGACACTATCCCGTCTTTTCTATCAAATCGAACATTATCACCACCAAAGTTCCATGGAATTTTTAACTACAAATAGTAACTACGAAAAGGCATGTCACCCCATGAAGACATCACAAGTTCTAGTAAACAAAAAAACAATTTGCTAAGAAAAGATGTCAAATTTCTATCAAAATACGTCAAGGTTTCAATAAAAAGAATTCTAATGAACCTAAAAAGGATAATAGTCTAGCGGGTTTTATTCTTGTAAGCGGTAGTTCATACTTAATCTCGTTACATGTTTTTGCCAATGAGAGAACGCCCCAATAAAATTTGACGTTATTTTATTTGTTTAAAAATGCTTCATCTACAGACTTTCGGTAGGGAGGGAGCAAAAATTATGGGTCGATTCAATATAGGTCGGGTTAAAATGAGTCGGTCAAAAATAACAAATAATGAATAAAATAACACTAAATAGTGAACCAAATTTAAAGTGGTAAAAGATGAAACAATTAAACAAAAAAACTTCACATACAATGACAATTATCAGTGTGTTGAAATATATGGATTATTTCAATATCAAATGTATATATCAATCGTCAATTTAATATCAAACTTATGTTGAAGATACTGGTTTTGGGCCAGCTAGTTGTTTTTATTGTGGGCTAAAGGTTTCAGCATATTGGTGACATAATTGGGTTGAGGATCGACTTTTATATTTCTCAGAGAGACAGGGTTATAGCATTCACAGCAACAAACTTTTAAAGTTATATACATGTGTGTATATATATATTAGATTCAAAACTTTTTCTAAAAACTTTATTTTTTTACACAACAACAAACCTCTACAAACCTATTAAAAAATTATTAAAGTTATATACATATAATGTGTGTATATATATATTAGAGGTGGCAATGAGAGTGGGTTGGGTTGGATTTGGATGATGGGTCAGGATGAGTATGGGTCAGGATGAATTTTTAAAATAGAGGGTTAGGATGGATATGGGTCAAGATGGGTAAAACTAACTCATCTTGACCCAAGTGAAGGTTGACATACAAAGGGTTTTAAAAATCCCTCAAAAAAATATTGAAAAAAATTATTAAAAAAATAATAACGCAAAATATAAATAAAAAACGCAAAATGTATAATAACTAAAATGTTTCCCCCATCATCCTTGTTCATATAAAAAAACGTTTTTTACCGGTTTCAGGTTCGAGTTTTTCGGGGTTTTTTTTTTCATTTCGGTCGGTTTCGATATTTGCTCGGTTTCAATATTTCGGTTTTGATTTTTCAGTTTTTTCGGTTTCAGTGTTGTTTTGTTTTAGTCAGTTTTTCGGTTTCATTTTGTTTTTATTGTTTCGTTTTGATTCATTTGTTTTATTTTGGTCGGCTACGTTTCAGTTTTTTGTTTCGTTTTGCTAAGCTTTTTGATTGCATTTCGTTTTTTTTTGTTTCGTTTTGGTCAGTTTTTCGGTTTCATATCGTTTTTTTTATCGTTTTGGTCGTTTTCTATTTCGGTTCAGTTTCGTTTTAGTTTTTTTGTTTCGTTTGGTCGGTTCGGTGTTTTTGATTCGTTTTGGTCCGGTTTTTAAATTGCATTTAGTTCTTTTATGTTTCATTTTGGTCAGTTTTTCAGTTTCAATTCGGTGTTTTTATTTTCGTTTTGGTCGTTTTTCTATTTCGGTTCAGTTTCGTTTCTGTTTTTTTGTTTCGCTTTGGTCGGTTCAGTGTTTTTGTTTTGTTTTGGTCAGGTTTCAGTTGCATTTCGTTTTTTTTGTTCCGTTTTGGTCGTTTCTTTATTTCGGTTCAGTTTTGTTTTGGTTTTTTTGTTTTGTTTCAGTCGATTCGGTATTTTTGTTTCGTTTTGGTCGGTTCGGGGTTTTTTTGTTTTGGCTCACTTTTCACTTGCATTTCGTTTTTTTGTTTCGTTTTGGTTAACTTTTCGGTTTCATATCGAGTTTTTTTGTTTCGTTTTGGTCGTTTTTCTATTTCGGTTCAATTTTGTTTCGGTTTGGTCGATTCGGTGTTTTTTTTAGTTTTGGTTAGCTTTTCGGTTGCATTTCGCTTTTTTGTTCGTTTTGGTCAGTTTTTCGGTTTCATTCCCGTTTTTTTTTTTGTTTCGTCTTGGTCGTTTTTCTATTTCGGTTCAGTTTCGTTTTTGTTTCGTTTTAGTCGGTTCGGGGTTTTTGTTTCGTTTTGATCGTTTTTTGGGTTTAGGATGAGTTTTGTTTCGCACGTGATAGTTTGGGTATTTTGAATTAGATAAATTTTGGATAACTTGGATATTTCGTTTTGACCCATTTTAACCAATAAATGAAACTCACTTGTATATTTTCAACCCATCCTGACCCACTTGAAAATTTTTATGATCCATCCTAACCTATTTTACTTTTAAAGTTTATCCATCTTGACCCAAAACAATCCATTTAGGTTGTATTTGCCACTCTTAATATATTTGTATATGAGACAGAAAGATAGAGTGAATATGTCATATAAAGTTTGTTTTAAGCTTGTAGAAATAAATTTTCCTCTCAAAGACCTCTCTCTACAATGGTGAACTTGGCTTTTCTCGAGTTTGCCGTCCGCCACGTAGATCCGAACCTAAGAAGATGGAGCTTGTTGTGAATGCTCTTAGTACTTAGTTTTTTACGATTTTAAGATTTTTTTAAAAAATAACCATCGCATGCTGACATACATATTAACCCGGTTGGCTACCGGGTTGAAAAGGGACCGGGTATGAAGAACGGGTAACCTTTGACGTGTTCAAACATTCATTGGCAAACGAAACCGGCTGAATATTTTATTTTTATAGTTTATTATATGTTTAAGAGAAATCCAAAGGAAAGTCAAGTTGCGAACTGACACCTTTTATATAATTACTTGTTTATTTTATAGTTTATTATATAATTTTGGTTCATTTGTGGAACAAAAGAACTCTTAAAAAGTCATTAACTCATTAGAGCAAATTTGATTATTATTAATGAAATACAAAAATGGTATACAAATACAAAAAATTAGAAGTTTGCTACTTTGAGTATAAAACTATAAATGGACAATTACTTGAACACATTCTGCTACATTTGTCTTAAAGTTCAAAATAAATTTTAATATCAAAAGATTAAAAACAGAGGTGCTAATTATCACTCAACAGAAAATAACTAGCATTTCAATCCATTAAAGAATGATTTTTTTAAAATACTAATTTTATAAGCTTGACCACTTTACACAATAAACTCGTTTATTAAACCCCGTTTGTGGCTCACTTAATCAGTTTACAACTATATTACGTACTTATTTATATTTTGTCAACTCTTCTCACTCGTTTAGATACATTAGTCAAATAAGACATTTTGTGGTCACACCAATTTAATGTTGATATTTTCTTTATACAAATAAAATACATATATGGTGTTTCGACTCATCACTATAAGTCCTCAACGATGTCATCCCTGAAAACTAGATTTGGATTGAATGTTACTAAAAAATATAATTCCGTGATACTAGAAAAATATTGTTATTTTACTTTTTAAGAGGTGTTATTTGAGCAATTTTGTTGGGTTTTGAAAATTTATGTATAAACGATCTTTTTTTGTCAATTACAGGATTTGAACCCTAATTAGTACTTGAAAAGACAAACTCTTGTCTAACATTTTAACTTGATTTAATCATATGAGATTACAACAGAATATGAGCGAATAAAGGTATAAGATAAAATAGTGATTGCGAGGCCCTAATATTTTACCAACGGAACATTGGGAATTCCAACAATTTATTTAGTTGATACAAATTGTGACCCGGTCTCGCAGATAGTTTCAAGTATCCCAAACAAGGTTTAATAAGGTAGGTTTAATAATCATGGTTATAGGTTAATACTAACAAGCAGTATTTGTAAACAAATTATGAAAGTACAAAAACATAAAATTATCAACTTTGATTTATTAATTAGTTTATTCGAGCAAGCTATCTAAAATTTATTCAAAACTTGAGTAATTACGGCCTCACAGGTTGGATGGTAAAACCCACCACGAACTTTGAAAATTTTACATTAGCTAAAGACAATAATGCCATGAAACCGAAATTGTGCCATATACAAGAATCCAACACGACACGAGTTTAAGGCAGACACAAGCTCTTTAACTCGCAACTCTTTATTTTAATATGTATTAGATCTTCTAAAGTGACAATACTATAGTAAAAGTATAAGTATATATAAAATTGTATAACAATTACATTTAAATAGAAACATGATTGATATTTCTCTTTTATCTATTAAAATTGTAGCATAACTAATCTCTTTTAAGTTTATGACTTCAAAACCTTTCTAGGATGAGCCCATCAATGTGACATGCATACGACAGTTTAGCTTAACTTCTTAATGGAATAATGGATTCGATGACAACTAAAGAGCCACTTCGACCAAAATCAAATCTCTACATTTTGTATTACAATTATGACGTGTCGAGAACTCAAATTTAAAACCCATTTAAGCAATTTGTTTTATTTAATTTACAAGATATGTTTTATTTAATTTTCAAGATTCAACCCGAATTCAAGCAGTTTGTTTAATTATTACATAATAGTTAAAATGTCATCAAATAAACATTCAGAAACGTTTAATGGGCACATGTTTAATTTGAATAAGAAACTTCGGAAGAAAATATGATGATCATATTGTCTTTTAACTTTCTACAGAAATATGTCACTAAATACTAGACGGGTGCCTGCGCGATACGACGGGTAATAAAAATTATAGTAATCATGTAACAATTAACGAACAACGTTTGAACCAATCATCACTTTTGGTCAGCCGGTTTCTAAATATTCAAACCATAGCGAACGATTTGGTTTACGGTTTATACAAAAAAATGGCCATATAAAAGCAAACCGGAAGGTAGACTTATTATTGAAGCTCAATGCGTGTAATCAAACCATTAGTAACGATTCAGTTTAAGGTTTCAAACGTTTAATTTCGGTTCTCAATAACAAAAAAATCTAACCAACGGTTTGGCTCATGATATTACTTGGAAAACAGTTAAAACCGAATTGTGAACACTCATACGTAATATGTTAATTTTTTTATTTGAAAAGTTATAACAATACCATACCCAAATTAAAGACAATAAAATGCTCATTTTTATGGTGCAATTTTTTATAAAAAATATTAACGTATGAAAAAATTATGGCCATTGGCAAATCGTTGGTGAGAAGTTATCTACATTTAAAATTAAAAGAAATATATGGGTAAATATGAAGGTCCAAAGTAGTAATTATTTTCTATAATTTACAAAAGTTGAGTAAAGTTAAGGAGACAATGTTTAACTATTTTAAGACATATTTTCCAATGAACAAGCTTGTTCTTATTTTGGATGTTATGTAAGATGTACCTTAAGCATTAAAAATTGTAAATTACTTAAAAATGAAATGTCTTAATTTGTCCATGTCTCATGTATTATATACAGTATAAATTAGCATTAAAAAATATAATAGTAAACCCTCCAATAAATAGAAAATATGACCAATGTTCTCCCAAAACATTAATTGATTTTGTCCTTATATTATTACCCGACAAAATTGATTGGAATAGATAATTACAATAACTAAACAAATCCCCCCATTTTTCTACCACGACGTATTGAACGCTTTTTATTAGAGATTTTCTAAGATAACGCTTTCTTTCATTATTCGTTTACAAAATAAGAAATAGTCTATTAATATGCAGGGTAAAGTTAAAATATAAATGTAGATAAAAATAAGAAGTGTGAGAAATATTTATGATTATATAAAAAAACCCTATAAAAATAATAAAAATAGTCATAACTTTAAATATAAATAGAAAACAAAAAAAATTTAAAAAACTAAAATGTTTCCGCCATCATTCCTGTTCAAAAAAATATATAAAAAATAAAAAAAAATTGACGAAAAGACACAATGCCAAGATCAAAGACACAATGGTGAAAATGAACAAAAACCACAATTATAACTAAAAAAGGACACAATAGATCGCAAAATATAACACAATGCTGAACAAAATATAGAATAATGTTGAGTAATATAACACAATATAAAAAAAAACACAATATTAAGAAAAAAAGACACACAATCAATGACAAAAATAAACATAAAACACAATGATAAATAAAAAGACACAATGATCTTTATCACGTATCATTGTGTCTTTTATTTTTTAGAACGAGAAAGACTGTGGAAAAATTTTGTGTGTTTTATTTTTTTCTTTTTTTATTAATTTTTTATGTGCGGCTACAAATTCTTTTCTTCATTTTTATTTTTGTTTCCCTCTATATAATAACTTGATTCTTAATATGTATTACTGAAAAGTAAATTATAATTTTTATACTTAAAACATTGAATATTAATACTAAAATGATATTTACTTAATCAAAATAGAAAAATCACAAATGGTCCTTGTGGCTTTTTAGTCATTTCAAGTTTGGTCTCCAGATTTTACAAATTTCAAATTTAGTTCAAACATTTGTGAAAGTTACTCCTAGAGCCCCAGTTAGTTTTTAACACAAAACATGTTATGTCATTTATGTGAGGCTAATTGTGTATTTTCATACTTGGAGTCATAACGTCGACTTCATCACTTTCGATAAGTGCAAAATCAAAGGTAATGAATTCGAGAGATACAATTTATTTGGAACTCTTCTAGATAATTGTGTCTCTGTTTAGCGTGAGGAATTATCAATCTCGAGAGTTATCTCGAAACTTTATGGAAGCTCTGAAGCTAGCATTAATGTAACACTTACAAGAGCTCTTCTTCCTACCACCATAAACTAACGACACATCATTAGTTCGTCGAAAGTATTTTAAGATATAAATGATTGTTGTCCAATGCTTCTCACCAGGCAACTATTGTCGTCATGCTCAAAGTATATGACACATCATGCCTTTTTCATAGCATAAAGCATATAATAGATCCAATTGCCAAAGCGTACACAACTCTTTTCATTTTCTTAATCTTCTTTTTCGCTTTGCGACATTGAGAGTTATCAGGATAGTACATGTATCATATGCAAGAGTCCTCACTTGGAATAATACATTGCAAAGTATCTGGTAACCTTGTCAACGCCTGCACTTTGACTAAAGCCAATAAGTCGTTTTGTACATCTCTACAAATCTTTATTCCAAGAGTATATGTGGCTCAAACAATACATTTTATTGCGGAACACTTTCCAAGTCAATACTTAACATCTGTCAGGGTAGGTAAGTTGTTTGAATGGAAGATTAATCATTCTTAATTTCTTATCATCATGGTAAATCCTACGTGCATGGAGTGTAAGTCTTAATACAATAAAGCAAATCATTGCATAGGGATTTGAGTAGAAGCGACCTCTCATGAAGAGGTTGTGAAAAGAGATTTGTGTTATGTATAACAAGTGCTTCAGTTGTAAGGTCTTGAAGTGTGATTTTGGTGGAGTTTAAAGGTGTGGTCGGTTTGCAAATTAATGAAGTGATATAAGAAATGGGAACTTTGCATAATCTCTTTAAGTTTAGATAATTTTTGAATGGTATAAAAAGAAACAGTTCACTTTACAAAAGTTTTTTAGAGACTAAAACCATATGTTATTGACATGTGAGAGTGACAGAATGTGAATAGTTATCAAATTTGAATCCAACATAAATATTGCAGAGATGGTGTGGACAGATCATTCAAGTGTATTGCAACACCGCATAAAATACCCTATTAGAATTTAGCCTTTTATACCATAGCTCTAAAGTCTAGGGACTTAAATTGAAAATTCAGAAAATACACGATGGGATAAGCATTAAGACCATCGCGTAGCGCTATGGACTTGCACAAAAGTCAAAGACTGAGCGGCTTCGCTATACGCGATGGCCTAAACCAATAGGACCATCGCGTATCGCTATGACCTCGTTAAGCAACCAGTACAATGTGTCCAACCACGTGGCACAATTTCACAGGCCACGTGTCACAATGTAGCAAGGCGGCGTAAATTGCGGCGGCGTGATACGTGATATCCATAATGGGTGTGAAATCCGCCTATAAAAGGGGAGTTGCGGGATTGAACTCAAATCATCCCAAAACACTTTCATGTCACACACATTTAGCCTAGGAAAGCGTGCCCGATTTTCGTGACAAGTCGACGTTCCGTTTTCTAGAAGTTAGTGCAAATTTATAAGCGAGTTAGATCAAGATCCTACCGTCAAGTCGTCACTCTTTTCTTAATATTATCATTCCGAGTATTCGTGCTAAGGTAGGAATTATGTTTAAGATTATTCAAGTTATAGCTTAAACTTTAATCGAGGCTTTGGTCTTTAACCTTGAACATATTTTATAAACATTCACAAACGAGTTTTCATAAACGTTACTTCTTAATGAAGTAATGTTAACAAAATATATATTTTGACGGACATGTGGTAAACTGTAAGGTTAATATCACTAGTAGTGAGTTTCTTGCCTAAGGAAAAGTAATTCGTACAAATTTCAATCAACCGCGGGACTCGTTTACTTACATGGAGAAACTCACAAACGTGTTAGAACCTATTAAGCCAAAGCATTCTATATCAAACGTCACATAAAACAAAGTGATTTCATTTACCAACAAATTTGTAAACTATTTCAAGTTTAAGCTTAAGAGTAATAGCTTAATCAAGAAACACCATTCAAATATTTATACAAACCTATTTATGTATAGGTTAGTAACATTCTCAATCAAGAAAGGTTTCATACGCACTGACGGTACATGTGAATACATTAACCTTTACAATCAGTCAAAACATATTTATACTCTATAAGGGTATTGGTACAAATCCCGGAAGTAGAAATACTTCTGTTGAGCTTGTACATAAAACTATATTTGTATTGTAACTGCTATTCGATTATTTTTGGAGTCATACGTGTTCACCGACACATAACTGACGTACTTTTCCAACCCAATGCAGGTAATTAAGTACTTATAAGAAGTAGCAAGGATTGGAGTCGTAATGGAGTCAGAGGCGCGTTACGTGATGACTCAACTTTTGAATATTAAATTCCTTGTAATATAAACTTGTATTTTGTAAACGAATACTTGGGTATTTAATTCCCAAGCAAATTTTCAATGTAAATTAATATTATATCCAACCTAAAAATCTTCCGTTAAAATTAACCCATAAACACTAATACATTTACAAAAACATGTACCAACTATTGATCAAACTTCTATGCCCTGAATCAGAGTGTGACAATGTATGTATGAGAAATTTCCAACCGGTAGAGTTGAATTGATTTAGCACATTGTCTGCTGACAATCTTTCCATATCAACAATTCCATTAAAAATTCATATTCCTACCAGAAAATATAACTTTGTTGCGATGACTTGATGATCAAGGAAGGTAGTGGCCATAGCTTGAAGATTTAATTTAAATTTGAATGTAATTTCTTGAAAAGTTAGAAAATTAAATTGATGCAGAGGTTTGATAGTATGAAAAAAAAGATTATAAAGAGATGCAAGACTAGAGATACGGTGACTTTACATGGGAAAGGCAACAAAACATTGACTTAATGCATTAGTCGTTGATATAGTTAATAGACGAACAGAGATTTTATTCTTAGACTATGTGTAATGGGACAAGTTGAGGGGCGATTTTGACTACAAATTGGAGGAACACCGCCCCCTAGGCTGCAAATGGGCGATGTGTGTGTGTGTGTGTGGGGGGGGGGGGGGGTTTGTCGCCCACATATTGGCTTATTATTATTTTAATAGTATATATATGGGGCTACAATACAATTATACCCCTAAAACAAAACCCATATTTTGCTGACTGTACGCCACATGACACAAATCGCTCCATTTTGTTGTCACATACCAACCTAAGGCGGAAATTCCGGGGCGTGAGCTGATTGCTCACAGCTCTCAATGTACTATCATACAATAATTAAAGTTATAATATCTATTATTTCAAATTTAATAATCCACCAACTTTCAAGCACCACAATACATAGTCTATCAATAAAATAAGTAAAGACAAATAAAATCTAAATTCTTGTTTCTTCTATCTAGCATGTAATCCTAAGTGTCTTCAAACAACTTGAGAATCACATCACCCGATAACCTGTATATGTGTTAAAAATACAATAGGTTTGTCAACACTAGGTTGAATGAGTATAACACCAGATTTAAGACACTATAATAATAATAATAATAAATAAATAAATAAATAAAAGTGCAAACTGCTCCTATGAGATAAACAGTTAAGCCATATCACATAAACAATCAATCAAACCATAAAGAAATGGCTCAACCATGTCCATATAAATGGACATTGGTTACCAAGCAATGACTAAACCGTTGCCATAAAAATGGACATCAGTTGCCAAAGATAATCGTATGATCATACTATAAATGAGAAAAATCTTCAAAATGCGTTCAAAAAAAACAAGTAAGCAAATAGCAAGTTAAGCAAACTGATATACACACAAGGATAAACAGTTGCAGTTTCAATACTATATAATATAAAAATAGCTAGTTACGCATATGTCAACAAAAAATAAAATAAGTAAAAGAGGGGAGTGAAATACTCACCTGATCAAATAAGCAAAAGCGAGAATGAATACGACAAGAAAGCGATAATCACGCTCTTCGGGAATTACCGACGGGAATCCTAATTACTATAATTACGGAAATAAATACGAATCAAAAAACTAGATAGAGACCCGAGAATTGATGATCGACTGGGTTCTTGCGAAAATTAAATATTACATAAATTTATTATTACTTTAATAAATAGTATGTTTTAATTAATAAAATACTTGAATAAATATATATAAAATTTTTGATAGATTAGAATAAGAGATTTGTTTTAAGATATTTATTTTTAAATAAATGATACCCTTAATGTGTGTATATATATATAAATATATATATATATATATGTATGTAGGGTAGGGTTAATGTAAAAAACAATATTTTTGTGAGAAGAATAAGAATATATCTAAACCCTTGAATCTATGATCTAGTGGTTGAGATTTGTAGTTTCTAAGTAATTGTATTGTTTCATATTTACATGGTATAATGTCATATTTAGGTGGTTTGTTTTATTTTAAAGCTCTTCCCACACTTCTCACAAAACAATTGTTTTTTATTTGAACTTTTTCTATGTATGTATATTACTAATAATAACTATTTCTTTCAATCTAGTATTGTATATAATCAATAATATATAATAAATAATAATATTTGTATAAAGTATAAACTATAATCTTTATAAATACTTGAATTTAAATATTATAATATGTCAATTGACAAGATTATATTAAATATACTTTAGATTAAAACTCTTTTCAAATATTAAAACATTTATTAATTTAATACTTATTATATATTTATCTACTTTTATATATGTTCACGTAAGTATTACAAGGTTTAGAAAAGAATTAGTTAATGTGTTGGTTTTATAAAAATGTAAATTATTTACAGGTTTTTATAATATTTATAATATTATTTAATGCTTTTAATATGATTAATAAAATAAATTCCAAAAATAAAACCAGCGTTAGGAACGTTTAACACAACCACCCTAGCCAACTGGTCTAGGGTGTTAAGTGGTTATAACTCAAAACATAAGTTATATAACCTGAAGACCCAAACAACCCAGATCAATACAAACCCTAGAATCGTTAATCGATCAAACCGTTCATATATTGTTCAATTAACGTTAGGGCTATTGCAGAACACAAACTAAAGATTCTAATGCATATAATATTTACCTTAAACCATGTCATATCGGAGGTTAATTGACGAGACAATTAGCCGGCCAAAACGAATATAAGAGCGCGATTCTACAGTGATTGATATATAATATAATTAAGTTTAGGGGTTATGATGGCGAGTGTTTGGAGATACAATTTGTATGATTAATTGAATTATAGAGCTCGTAACATGTATATTACGCACGGGTTGAAGTCAGCTAGTATAATAGGAAATACAAACCACTATTGATCGATATAACAAAATTAGAACGTCGGTGAAATCGATTAAGGAATGTATAGCCTATCTATTGATTCAATTTTCCATGTTGGTGAAGAGAATTGAGGTCCAAGTTAAGGTATTGAGTATACGGGTTCACAAAAACGAGTTACGGGTATGGGTTGAATACATGTACACGGGTTGGATGGTGAATTTGTATATAATTTGCAATAAAGTCCCTTGAGATTAGGTTTGGGATCAATTGTAGGTTGAAGTTTGTTTTTTTGGGTTGAAATTGTATAATATGAAAAGATATTTATATAAATTAAATAAATAATTAAAAAAATAATAATAAAATAAATTTTAATTCGAATAATGCGATATTTTCTAGGTAAAATTTCCCATACATAAAACGGGTCGAGTAACAGTTAATACAATAATAATTAAAATCTGAGTTGTTACATTTGTAGCACCTTCACTATACATAGCCTTAAAGCTTTGAAAACTGATAGGTAATGTTTGGATAGGTTTGAGTAATGCATTGGTTTCATAAAACTCCGAGTCTTGACATCTGGAGTGTTAAT
Source organism: Bidens hawaiensis (assembly GCF_021521415.1). Lineage (NCBI taxonomy): Eukaryota > Viridiplantae > Streptophyta > Magnoliopsida > Asterales > Asteraceae > Bidens > Bidens hawaiensis. The sequence goes on from NW_027491503.1 coordinate 1,216,601, forward strand.
GGTCACTCTAGATTAACTGTAAATCACACATCAAAATTAGAAACTGTCACCTTGACGGTTACTTGGGACGGTCGGTTCCAATCGATCATGGGACTCAATTATTACTACTTTTCATGATGACGGTTGCTCTGGATCGACCATGGTTATTATCTTGAACATAATATCTAAAGACTATGATTAGTTCTAGAACAAAAAACAAAATTTTTATTTAATTCTATAGCACTTTTATTATCACAACATGTAGGAATAGAAGAAGTAGATACCTCATAGTCTACAAGTGAAGGTAACACTACGAATGCTTTTTCTTTGAGAGCCAAGATGTAAGTGCAAAACCTATGAATTGACACACACCGCCAATGCTATTTCTATCAAGTGTGCGTCTTCTAAGATATGCATTTGTAAAACACACATTTCAACTCCTTCGTTCTTAAGATACCATAGACCAAGTTCTATGGTGTCGTTGATGTGTCTAAATATTCATTTCACGGCTTCATGGTGTGATTTCTTATGATTTCCCTGAAATCTTGCACATAGCACACGCTATACATAATATCAGGTCTACTTACCGTTAGATAAAATAAGCTCTCATTCATACCTTGTTAAGGTGGTGGTTGTAGCCATAGATGTATTAATAGATTTTACATTTATAAAATCAATCTTTGTTAACATATCACGAATATATTAGTTTGGTTGTTAAAGATACCATCATCATATCATATTGTTTAAATGGCAAACCAAACCAAGAAAGTAGTTAAGTTCACTCATCAAACTCATTTCAAATTCTTTACGTATAGTGTAAACAAATTCATCACATAGATTTGCAAAAATACTAAATCAATATGTTGTTCTCAACAAACAGATTACTATCTACTTTACCCATAGTATAACCATTATTAAGCAAAAATGTTTGAACTGTATCTTAGCATACTCGTAAGACTTGTTTAGTCCATACAACAAATCTAGTTTAAACTTTTCTTAATACACTTTTAACAACTAGATCTAGAATAAAGGACTAAACATGTAGTTTCTTCAAACTTCAATAATATAGTAGTATATGATCCACCCACCCAACACGAACCCAACCCCCCCCCCCCCGACCCCACCAATTTGACGCAGTAAATACAATTTCTTTTATTATTTCTATCTAATTAAATATCACAAATTCACAACTACATACTCACTTTCACAACAAAGCACCTCTCCCTTTACTTTCCCAATCTCCAAATCCCACCCTTCTTCTTCTTCTTCTTCTTATTATTATTATGGACTCGCCGGACTTCCCTAGCGGCAAGTCTCCCCGTTCCCTCCAAGGCCCACGGCCAGCCCCTCTCAGAGTCCACAAAGACTCCCACAAGATCCGCAAACCACCAGTAGCTCCGGCATCCCACCACCACCACCACCACCACCAACCACCACCCCAACAACACCGGCCACCAGTCATCATCTACACAGTCTCACCAAAAGTCATCCACACAACCACCAACGAGTTCATGAATCTTGTCCAACGTCTGACCGGCCCATCGGCCCCATCTCCGGTGGGCCCAGGCCCATCTTCCTCAGCCTTCCAAGACGACGGCGGTGCAGTTTCTCCGGCAGCCAGGTTTGCTTCCATTGAACGAGCAGCTAAGTCACCTGACGGTAGAAGACCGCCGCAGACCGCCGTGGTGGAAGGTGTTGATGGGTTGGAGATGAGTTGTTTTCCCGGAATATTGTCGCCGGCGCCGGCGTTACTGCCGCCGGTCCCACCAAATTATTTCTCACCATTAGGTAGTGATTTTTTTCAGGATTTAAGCCCTGCGTTACCTAATAATAATTATAATAATAGGAGTTATAATTATATGGAAGGTAATAATCCATTTATAACAAGTCCTACGAATCTTTTATCTTCACATATAATTTCTCCCACAACTCCAAATTTGGATCTTTTTAGTAGTTTATTTGACTTGTAATAATCTGAATTTTGATTGGTTGATTGCCTAGCTGCCTTTGTTTACCAAGTAGTAGGGGTAGAGATGTAATTTTGCTAGTGTTTATTATTTTATTTTTTGGTTGACCCAATAATGAGATGAGAAAGCATTGGAATTGACTTTTGGTGGTGTTTATTATTTCTCCATCCATTTCTTTTTCTTGATGTAGCTTGTAACATGCAATTTGATTGACTAATTATTGTAATTATGAGAAAAGGACAGGGGTATAGTTGTAATTTTGTTAGTTGTATATTCGTTTATTATTTTTGTGTTGACTAATAATGCAGTGAGGAGACTTTGTCATTTGTATTTTTTGTTCATGTTATAATTTCATTCTGCCCTCTTGGATAGATTCTATATGGTGGATCAATTCCCAGGCTATACAATATGAATGTAGTTTGGTTTTTAGCCGTTTAGGCTTTATTGGTTTAAATATTGTGTGTTTTAATTAATTTATCTATGGCAATTAACAAACCAGTCGTGTTTTTTTTGTTTAGACTATGAAATTACACGTGATAAGTTGTCATGCCGTTTAAAATCACCGTACAAAAAAAAAGTAACTCTTTTAGGGTGAGGGGTCCACCAGTACCCGAGTGTGATTTCCCACTAGGGCGCCAAAGATGATGGGACGTTGTTCATCCGGTTCTAGAGGGCCAGTTCAACTTTTGACATACAAATTTCTAATAATATATTAACCCAACGTGGTCACTTTCTTACAATTTTTTCAAAACAACACCATTAAATTAGTTAAAACACGAACAAAAAGTAATTATATTAATATTTATAATTCATATGTTTCAAGAACAATTTGCATTATATTTTTCTTTCAAAAATCACAATCAACAATACAAAACTTATCTTGCCAAAAGGCCCAAAATAGCTCACCAAATCATCATCAATTTACAAACATTTCAAAACACAAAGCTAGTTCCCTTTACTAAAATGAGTCCTGGGCGTTGACCACGGTGTATCCAAGTCATCACCACCCAATCTCGCCACCAACTCCGCCGCCCGCTCCGGCATCACCGACTGAATCATCACCACCGGCTTCCTAACCGGCAGCTCGGGTACCATCCCGCCTCTCAACATCCGCCCCGCCTCCTTCATTGTCGGCCTCAACCGGTCATTTGGGTGCACACAAATCAAACCCGCCATCAACATCCGCTCCATATCCACCTTATCGTACCGCCCCATCAGCTTCGGGTCAGCCGCGGCTATTAATATCCGCTTTTCCCATAAATCCCACATCCAATCGGTCACTACCACCCCATCCTCGTTTACTGCCCGCTGCCCAGACGCCACTTCCAACACCACCACCCCAAAACTGTAAACATCTGTTTTCACACTTGGCACACCCGAAAACACGTATTCAGGTGCTAGGTACCCCATTGTGCCAGCTGGCAGTGTCGCGTCACGTTTACAAGCATTATGCTCGTAAACCTCAGCCAACCCGAAATCCCCTAATTTCGCATTGAAATCCGCGTCGAGCATAATATTACACGTTTTCACGTCTCGGTGAATAATCTGTCGTTCGCATTCTTCGTGTAAATACACTAAAGCCGATGCGACCCCGAGAAGTATGTTTAACCGCTTTTCAAACGTTAACGGTCGGTTATTCGTTCGTTTATGCATTACTTTATCTAACGACCCGTTCGGCATGTACTCATAAACGAGAACCAACTCGTTACCCTCACAACACCATCCTTGTAACTGGACTAAATTCTTGTGCTTTAAACATCCCACCATTGTCGCGAGCTCGGTCGCAAACTGGTTCCCGAGCAAACCCGTCTGACTCGCTTTACTAAACCGCTTCACAGCCACATTTCCGCACGATGGAATATGAGCCTCGTACACGACCGCAGACGCGCCCTGCCCAATAACCCGGTTCGGGTCAAACCCTTTCGTCGCTGACCGAATATCCGCTAACTTCAGCTTTTTCGGGACCTCGGTTTCTTGAAGCCGATACATTTCGGGCCGATCTTGACACCGTCGTCTTAACGCTTCTCGTTTATTTAAACAAACACAATAAACCATGAGAAAACCCGCGAAAATGATCAAACACGCGGTTAACAACACCAACCCGAAAGCCAACTCGAGTACCGGATCGTCTTTACGATTATTATTATTCCCTCGTATCCCGGCTTCCAACTCTTCGAAACCGGGATCTTCGGGGTAGCAAATCAAACACGTTCTTGACGACCGGGTTTCCATTTGCACGTTCGGGTCCAACGACTCGAACGTATGAAACTGAATCTTTTCGATCGAGTGGATCGACGATCCTCGCCCATTAGAACCCGAAAACCCGACATACATAAACTCATTTAAAATAACCGAAACATCAATCGGAACCGAAAGAACCGAATGTTCCGGTTTCGACTCTTTATACCCGACCCAAACCCGAATCATCTTTTCCTCATCCCGGTACTCGATCCAAACCGAAACCCGTCTCCCGCTTTTCAAAACCACCCCTTTGGAATTCAAATCAACCGCGGCAACGGACACAATCGAGTTCACATCAAGGCCGACATGGTTATCATTAATATCCCCATGAGCCGGGTTGAACCGGGTATCGAATTCGACAGCGAGAAACGGGTCGGAGAGATGGGAGTCGGGTAACCCGATAAACCCGTCTGAATGTGGTAAGGTGGTGGGGTCGGAGGCGATTAAGAATGCGATGCCGTCGCTGGAGAGGCAGGGCGGCGGTGGTGGGGTGATGGTGAAGGTGAAGTGGGTGGAGAATGAAACGGTGGCGTTTGATGATTTGTTGAAGAACCGGATCGGGTAAGAGTGGAGGATCCGGCCCGTTGGGGAGTAGGAACGGGAAGTGCAGACGGGGAGTTGTTGGGTTAGGATGATGGAGGTGTTGGTGAAATGGGCTGACCCGATAAGGGTTAGGTTGACTGGTAGTGAAGACGATGTTAGGATGAAGATGGTGGGTGATAATAGGATGAGGAGTTGGAGTTGGAGTTGGATGTATGGTCGTGGCATGATTTTCAGATGAAATCAAATCAAGAACTTAATTGAAACCTACCTGCAACTGAACGTTGTAGAGAGAAGAAGAGTGTTGCCGCCAAAATGGGTGTAAATATTTTAGAGGTTACAAATGTAATTAAACACATCTTTCTTTGGTTTGTATAAATCTATAAACCACAGTTTGTTATGCTAAATGAGTTAGATTAGGTATGCATCACTCTTCAACAACAAAATTCACTATATCATTATTTAGATTAGATATGCATCATATATATCATTATTTAATACTAGAAAATTAAAAAGGAAAAGATATCAAAATAAATTTTTTTATTGGTTAACCCTCAAACGAGAGGGAATGACCATACTGGTCACCGTCGGTACACTTAGGCCGGGGGGGGGGGGGGGGTGTTCCAGGGAGACTCCTCATGTGACGAGTGCCATGTGGCTGCCACACCAGACTTGCTAGTGAGGGTTGTCCACTAATGTATATCGGTTAGCCTTAGTATTTAAAGGTAAACATGTTCGGGTCATAATAGTGTTAATACACTAATGGAATGATTGAAAGCATGCCTAAATAGTCATTTAATCATTTAAGCTGTTTATGTCATGCATGACAAGTTTAACTTATCATGTTGAATAGGTCAACATGAGATTTATAAAAGTATAGTTTTATAGTTAAATATATTATGATAGAAAAAAGATTATATTAAGTAAAACATTTGGTTTTCCATAAGGCTATTGAACTTTTAAAAGTTTAAAGGCCTGATTGAACTTTTAAAACTTTAAAGGCCTGATTTTGCACTAAAATTAGAGAAAAACGATCAAACCAACAAACATAATTGTATTAACCGGTCAGGCCAACCTAACTATTAGTCAGATTGAAAAAAACAAAGGTGGCTGTGGTCTTATTATATAATGACTAGATTATCACGGGAGACTTAAGAAGTGTAATCGACCAATGAAAAGAAAACTTGTGTATCCGGTTTCATATGAAAGTTATAGAAAGACAAAGGTACTTTCTCGGGATGGAGTTAAAATATAAACCAAATTAGTTTTATAGCCCGTGTCACACACGAGATAATTCAAATTATAAAATTACAAGTAAAACAAATAATTACATAGTGTATATGAAAGAATGTATTACATCTATGCTTGTATCTATACTATGTGTACATAAATTGATTTTATTTATATCACAAAATAATTTTTTTAAATGAACTTAATAAAAAAATGCACGTTCAAAAATGTACCCGAAAATGTTTTTTTCTATTGAAAATATCATCCTCAGTGTCATATATGTATAATTGAAAGAATTTTGGTTATAAACCAATTTTGGAAATAAGACTTCTCATACGATAGTAATTTTAACTACTCGGTCTAAATACAGAAGAAACGTTATCTTTATTGATATATTTATTAGTTTACCACCCATCGAAGGAAAGGAGAACTTAAATTGTAACGACAGATGTTCTTCAAGAACTATGTTTTTCTGAGCTACACCATGAAAAAGATTTTAATAAGTTTCAGGGGGCTTCTCGACTTTGTTATAATGACAACATAGAAAAATAACATATTAACCTATTCAATTATGTGAATATTTTGTTTCATTTGAGCATAGTTTTGCACGATATGCTCTCCATACAATGTTCTGATCACAACTAAAGGAAAATTTAATGTTGCCATAAATATTTCAAATTTGATATACGTTAGAAGCATTAATATGCATGGGGGTGGCATGTCAAAAGTGGTCGCAATCTTTTCTTATATTTTAATAGTCGAGGGAAACATAGTCAATTTTTCAAATCCCGAACATTTTTATTTCCAAAAATGCCCTTGAAAATAAATTTGAAACCCGAATCATGTTTAAAATTCTAACTTTCATTCGTTTGATATTTTCAAGTCAACACTTTGAAACCATAACAAATTTGACAATAAATTAATTTGCATTCTCAAACTTTTAAAAAATACTCAATTTTCCTATTTTTTGATATGTAACAAATTCTAACATAAAATGTAGTTAACTTGTACCAAACAATCTATTTACCAACTTTTGACCAATAAAAATCACATTTAAATTCCACAAAAATCCCGAAATAATCCTTGATAAAAAAAAGTAAGAAATTAAATATGATAAACTTTTTTATGTCTGAAAGTGGTTCGTATATACTATCCTTACATTTTAACATTTGTATAGTTTACTAAATTAACTAAAAAAATAAATGGATAGATTTAAAGCATATATTTATAATTTATATGACAATTTACAATAATAATAATAATAATAATAGATAAATGGATTGATTTAAAAAAAATGGATCGACTTTTAAGCATATATTTAAAATTTAATAATTAAAAAAATACTTTGTAAAATGAAAGCATATTCGAGTTTTATTTTTCTTTACAATATAATATAAATAGTACACTAAATTAATGATATGGTTTGTTGTTGATTTTTGGATTTCCCAAAATATTTGGAATATATAGTGAAATAATATGTTTTTATTTATGTTTATAAAAAATGTATAAATATAGTATAAATAAAGTGTAAAAGAAAAGTGAATACTTATTAATTTATTTCATATTGTCACACTCCAACCTAAGGAGGAAATGCCGGGGCGTGAGATGATTGCTCACAACTCTCAAGGTACTATCATGCAAAAATTAAAAAGTGATAATATCTATTAAATTTAATTAATTATTCAAATAAATCCAAACAACCAAGTACATAATATTAAAAATAATGCAACAAGATAATTCAAAAGTTTAAATTTAAAACTACGTCTTAATTCATTATTCTAACAATAAAAATCTATAAATTCTTTACCAAAATCCTGATATCAGTTCAAACGATAAACCTGCATATGCGTATAAAATAAAATAGTTTTGTCAACACAAGGTTGAGTGAGTAAAACATCAATTAATTTGAGATACAATATAGTATAAAAACGTAAAAAAATGTTCCTGTGAGACAAACAATTAAGCCAATGAGTAAATAAAGAGTGTCGGTAAAATCGTTGCCTTGCGAAGTGGCTATTGGCTACTACGACAGTCGTATGATCATACTATTATTGTGATTATGATGGACCTCTCCGAATGCATCAAATAAAGTAATTAACATGTAGCAAGTTATGTATTTAACTGATATAAACACACGGATTAAACAGTTTGCAAATGTGAATACTATATAATAGGTAAATATAATATGATACACACATGTCCCAAAACATTGAAAATAAGTAAAAATGGGAGTGAATACTCACCTTATTAATAAGCGGAGATTTGAATATGATAAGAAAATGAATACTATGAGTTACGCTCCCCGAGAATCAGCAAGAACAAATCCTAAGCAAGAGTGATAGTCGGAGAAATACTACGATTAAATAGATGGACTAAAGGGGACTTGAGATATGAACGGGTATTGGAGAGTTAAAATATTTTATTTAAAGTTTGTTTTATAACGGTTATTAAAATTATATTAGCGTTAATATATAAATACTTTTACTTAATAAGTATTATAGTTGTAATAAATAATATATATAAATAATGATTTGAGGTCGATCGTTATTTGTGAAATAATAAATTATTACATATTATTAATATTAATAAAAATCTCTTTTAAATTAATATTGTAAATAATAAATAATAGATAATAAATAGTAATATTTATATAAAATATAGTCTTTTATAAAATACTTGAACTTATACTATATTTTAATATGTTAATTAATGTGATAAATTTTAAATATATATCTTAAATTAAAACCCCTTTTAAATATTAAAACCTTTATCGATTTTAATAACTATTATATATATATATATATATATGGTTTTAACCAAAGTTCGAAAAAACTAGTTAATATGTCGGTTTCTGTAAAGATACTGATCATTTATGATATTTATAATATTAATTAATGATTTTATATGATTAATTAACCAACAAATAAAATGTTTCCAAAAAATATTGGGCTGGGGGGTTCGAACAACCCCCCCCCCCCCCCCTGCGGTCCAGATGCTTAAACATAGTGCACCAGCCAACTGGGCTGGTGGCTAACTCAAGTAAGATATGGAAACATAAATTTAAATGTAAACATATAATTAACTCAATTCATACAAGAACCCTGGAAATTCAATCGGCCAAATCGTTAATCATTTGGCCGATTAAAATTGGGGTTAATGTTCCTGTCATAAATACGAATAAACCCATATAATTAATTACCTCTAACACGATTTAACTAATAGCTAAATTGATAAAAAAGGAGCCGACCAGAAGTGGATCAAGAACACGAATCAAACAACACTTAATTTAATTGGTTATAGGGGTTTTGACCGCATGCTAAAAGGATCGTGTGTGTAGGTTTAATTATGTTAATATGATTTGTATAGGGTATATTGTTAAACGAGTTATGTCAGTTTGATATTATAATCATTTCGTATCAAACTTGATTGCTATTACCAAATTGGTTCGTCGGTGAGGCCGATTAAGGTATGTATAACAAAATGCATTGATCAATTTCCATGTTTACGATGGTCCAAGAATAATAATTGGGCATACGGGTGGTGATATGGGTCACGAGTATGGATATGGTTGATGGGTTGACGGGTTTAGAAGTTATAATAAGCAGAAATTGCTATTTAGTTCCTGTAGTATAAAGATGGGAACACAAAAGGGTTAAAGTATAGTTTTAGGGTCAAAATTGTATATATATGAAATTTATTGTGTTAATAAATAAATATATTAAACAATAATATTAAAATGGTAAATATAACTCGATAATTGCGGTATTTTATTGATAGGATAACCCGAACATAGAAATGGGTCAAGTATCAGTTACAAAGTAATAAATGATCAAACCCGAGATGTTACACATATATTATGGTCAATTAAGATATTAGTTTTGGAGGGGAAAATTGTGAGAATTAACCAAAAGATGACAAGTGTCTACAGTTATTTCCTTTACTAGAATATTTAGATGGGATTCTGTTGCATCAACACAAGTATTCGGTGGAGCTATTAAGCAAATTCAGAATGGCGAATTGTAAGTCGACGATTCCAATAGAGACCAATTTACACCTTTGGTTCGACGAATGAAAAAAGTGAATAGACAACTATATATCAAAAGTTGGTCGGAAGTCTCATTTAATGCTCACTAGATCGGATATTGCGTATATAGTAGGAGTGGAGTATTAAGTCGGTTGATGCAAAATCTAAAGAATTCGTACCTCGAAGCATTTTGAAAGGCATTAAGGTATGTTAAAGGAACACCTAGTTTCGGTGTCATGTTTAAGAAGGAATCAAAAATCAAATTAGTGGGCATCGAAATTATTATGCATGAGACTTAACTACTCGCCGATCAACAATCGAGTATGTATTTTTGGTGGGGTCATGAGCTATAACATGATGCAACAAAAGCTAAGTGTCTCATACCAAAGCTGAATATATTACAGAAACAATGGCAACTCAAGAGTGTGCGTCGTTAGTAAAGTTGAAGCTCACTATCATTTCATTAGAGAAACGGTACTCAACGGTAAAATCGAATTGGAGTATATTGAAATAAATTATCAAGAAGCCGATATGTTCACCAAACCATTGGCGAGTGTGAAGATGGTGAAATAATTGACTATGATATCATGATGAAGAATGCTAGCGTAGAGAGAGAGAGAGAGAGAGAGTATTAATCAAGTATAATACTTTTAGATAAGGGTGGTTCAGTTTGTTCTCATAGTATGACTTGGAGGAGATTAAGGGATTAATTTTTTTTATTTTATCTTTGTTGTGAATTTAGTTTAGGCTCAAGTTTAGAATCAAGTATGTTTGCGGGTATCATATAAACCCAACTATGATTTTAATTGTTTAATTGTATCTTTTTCGTTTGCCAATTAATAAGAAAAGAGATGCTCGCGTGTTTTAGTATCGTTTGTGCCTTGAGTGTTGTATTTGATTACTGAATTCACTTGTTCAAACGTAACACTTAACATATACAACTTAAAAGTTATACTACGCTCAACAACAAAAACAAATATGGCTATAGTTTGATATTATTAATCTCATAGAGACGAAAATAACACTGTTTTTCCTACAAATTGCCCAACTTAATGATATAACCAAGGCGAGCCATCATATACTTGTTACCTTATAGCCAATTATTACTCCCTCAACCTCTCGTATTTTTGCTTGTCTGATTGTCCTGTGGCTGCATATGTGCCCAAAACTCCAGCACAACAAGTGAAACAAGCACAACCCGCACACAATAATTCATCTGCACTTATAAAACGGTTGTTAGATTAACTCCATACGATTATTAGGATTGTAAAAACCAATAAAAACCAAACTTATACTTTGACCATCAAACTTATAAAAACGAACCTAAATTTTTTCCTTTTATACTTTGGCCATCAAACTTTCAACTTTTGTTATAAAATATTTTTTTGACGGTACTGTAATGAACCGTACGAATACCAACCGTGTTCCACCGTGTCCCCATCGCAACGTACCGGTATAAAGCAGCTACAAAGATAATTTGGATCATTTTGGGTTTCTGACGAAATAACCGGCGGGGCCGTAAAGGTTCCTTCACGAATCAAGTACAAGACCCCGCGATGTCTCTAACTAGTTTTGTTAATAAATGAACTTACCATCATATATTCTTGCATACATAAAAACAAAATTATAAGTAAATTAGTTTTCATTACATAGAAATTTATCCATTTCTTCTTTGCAGTAGTATTTATTTATATAAGATCGTTAATTTCTAGTTGGATGAGTATAGTTTGGATTATAAACACGAATGCATATATGAAAACACACACACACCACACACATATACATATATTACAAACCTCTTCGAATTTGAGCTTCTACTTTCTTTTGAAGAGTCAATGCCTTTTCGTGGTTGTGTGAATTCTGCAAATTAATCCATAATCACATGATTTTAGTACCGAAGAAATGTTCTAAATCCAGGTAAGGGATATTGCTCAACTAAAATAATCCAGTCATAGTATTTAGTTAAACTGTTTTGGAACTTGTTGACATTCAAAGTCTCAAGTTTATCTTATTATCTAAGTATATATTGTTACTATGATTATGAATAAGGCCTAATTGGTAACATGCTCAGTCTGTTTCCTTTTATCTAGTATTGTTTGATATTTCGGTTTGGTGTGTGTAATCTGATCTTCTATTACGTAAAGCAGACCGTTAGTAAAGCGCACGTTCCATAAAAAACACATAAACACATAAAGGAAAAATGATAAACCATCAGTTGATCATCCCAATTATTTGGCTGTGTTGCTTACACAGTAACACCCAAGAAACACATAAAGAAGTTGGATCCAAATTCAAGTGTGTGTTCATTGGCTATTCTCTAAACTGCAAGGCGTATAGATTGTATGACCCAGTTAAAAGGAGTATTGTCACAAGTATAGATGTCAAGTTGGGACTCACTTCAATGAAACCAACTTCGTACAATGAAGCGCCCAAGCATAAAGAGGCGTAAACAAAGAATACAAGCTTATAGGAAAACAACAACACATCATAGCTAAAGGATATTATAGAAGAGTGACCGGATGGCGGACCAAGGAAAAAATTTCACAGGTCGGTGTCATAATTTCAAGGGTCGGTAGGGATTTTTACATATATATACCTTTAAAAATAAAATTTCACAGAGGTCGGCCGACACCTACACGTAAAGTGTAGGTCCGCCACTGCCGATGATTGTGACCGGATTTCATAGACGAGTATGAATGTGACGACCATATGCACCGAAACGGAGTCCATGGCTCTGGTACCATATTTAAACTCTTAAGTTTGTGTTAGTGATGGTGTACATGTGGATTGTATTGTTAACTAGGGTTTTACAAGATAGAGTACTTAACCCATTTTACATAATACTTCCTTAACATTGACTAATTACAAATTGGCTTCAAGCATAAGCAGCAGAAATTGAGTCAATCTATTGATGTTGGAAAAAAAAAGTCCGGTCATACCTCGATGCAACGATTAAGAAGTTCCAGACTCTTGTTGTACTCCTCACATCTATAGTATCCGAGAGCTAGTTGATACGTTTTATCTGGCATTCGCTCGTTGTTGCTATTGTTGTCATTCTTTAAGAAACCTGTATCAATAGATGCGAGTTCAAATGAGAGAGACTAAATAGATCTCAACCATCCATTGCACATAATCCATTGACTTCAAACTATGAATCATGTGATTCCTGTATACTTAACGACTTCCAAGCCATTATATATGTAACAAATTCAGTAATTCATTAAAACCTAAAGATAATATCATAATAGCAAGATTCAGTTTAAAAGTTCATGCACCTTCTTCCAAGAGTTCTATCCCATGAAGTACATCTTCAACTTGCGTCGAGTGAACCAGGGTATACGTTAAGCGCGTAAAACATTTATCTATATCTTCATCGGAGGAAACCTTTAAAGCTGCATTATATTGATTATGACAGTCCTGAAGGAAGTTCTAAATTAAAAAACTAGACATATATATAAAATGAAACTGATATATTATTTTCTCTTACAAAGTATTATGCTTTCATGTAACATTATTGTTTGTCAGTATGAGATCAACAAAGATATTATACCTTGATAACAGATGGATCATCTATCCAACGGATCTTATGTTCTTTGGTGAAAATTGTTCTTAGAGGCTTGAAAAATTTTCTGGTCACAACCTGCATTTTTGTCCATCGCCTACCAAACTGTATATAAACAAAAGAAAAGATATTAATGAGCCGTGAGGAAAGAAAGATTGTAATGTAAAGATATTATTAAAACGATTAATCAAAAAGCTAGCTACCCAGTTTGATAGTGAGCCAGATGAGGTGTTTTGGGTGATATCTGGAGTTGCAGACAAGCTACCGATCATTTCCATGGTGATTGACGAGTCAGAAAGAGTCGTTGAAATTTGGTTATTATTAAAGTAAATAATGTGTTTTCGGATTGCATAATAAAGTCGAGCTTGTTGTTGACTTTTTTTTTTTGGCAACTTCTAAGCATTAACATAAAACGCGGTTATTGAAAATGCAATAAAAAAAAAATTAAATCTTTTACCCGATCTGCCGTTTGGTAAATGACTAAAAAGTAAAATCGCCGGCCTAAACTACATATGGCATTAAAAAGTTAATATTATTAAATTAGCAGCTCACCTGGCGCGTTGCGTCAGGGCAGGTAGGTAAAACTCAGGCGATGGTAAAACCCAAACGCTGTCAGTCACCAGTGTTAGGCGGTTTTCGTTACATTCGCTACGATGCTGAAACTAAAACATAATGTAGTGAGCTTATGCAAATTCAGTCGGTTTTCGCCACGTTCGTTACGATACCGGATTACAAAAAAAAGGAAAACAAATTGTCACTTGGTCGGTTTACGTTATGTTCGTTACTGTACTTGAACTATAAAATACAAAAAGAGAAACAAAACAAACAAACAAATTTTCGGTGACCACTAAGGTGTCGTAAGTGGCCCAATATCGTGGGTCCTTGCGGCACCAAAATCGTCATTTGTTATATATAATAATAATATAATAACTAGTTATTTACCAGTGCGTTGCGTGACAAAATCAGTTGGTTGGTGTATGGGTCGGTAAAACCCAAATGTTGAAATCAGGCGTCGGTAAAACCTGCTCGTTAGTAATTCCCAAGCGTTACGATGGTGAGTCAACGCAATTTGTGCAGTATCGGTTATGTTTGTTATGGTATGTACTAGGGGTGTTCACGGGTTGGTTTAAAACCGTGAAACCGTCCAAACCGGTCATCGGTTCGGTTTCATGGTTGGTTTTTTTTCTTAAATTTTGGTTGGTCGGTTTGAAAATATCAAACCGTACCAAACGGTTTGGTTTACGGTTTTTATTGAAAAATAACCGTATAAACCGGACCGGACTGTATAATTTAAATATACATTTTGAATTTATTTTTAATATATATATTGTTGCATATGTGTTAAACTAAAACTGTTAATGAAAATCCCAAACTCAAAGTAACACAAACCACAAACTACAATAAGGCAACACTTTTATTTTGAAGTATTTTTACATCTTTTTGATGTACCTAGAAGCTAATTAGTTTGAATAGTTTGGAGTTTGGTTGGATAGTAATTTTGATGTTCTTCACCATAAATATGTCAATTCTTATTGTGGATATTTTGTAGAAAAACCTAACAAGCTCAAACCGTGAAACCAAACCGTTACTAACGGATTGGTTTGGTTCGGTTTAAAAGTTATACGGTTTGGTTTTGGTTTACATAAATCAAAAACCGTTACCAACGGTTTGGTTTATGGTTTTGACGAAAAACCGTGAAAACCGGACCGTTAACACCTCTAGTATATACAATGTTAGTTAAACCCGAGTATTAAAACTCACAAAATAAATTCGTCAAATTAACTTATAAAAAGTTAGAAAATTTAAAACGATGTTTACTCGGTCGGTAAAACTCGGGCGTAGGTAAAACCAAATGTTGCCATTCCAAGTGGCGGATCCAATAATTTTTTTCAATGGGTTCACCTTTTTTTGATTGTCAAATTTTACATTCTCGGAACCAACATTAGAATTTTCAGGCCGATCGGGTCAAGTAGGGGCGTAGCACAATAATAAAATACAATATCAGTTGAATACATCAGTGCTTCCATGAGTCATTTGCGAGATACTAATAAATGATCATTGGTAATAACCAACCATCCAAAACATGTTGCCATAATAGTTGTATTTAAACTAGAGTCTAATAATCCATAATAAAAAACTAAGTATTGCACAACAACATAAAGTATACAACTAATATGTAGAAATTAGATTATGTGGTAAATTAGATTTTGCGGTAAATTAGAGTATATTTCGAAGAAAAGAAAGCCACATTCTGTATAAACGGAGGTTGGAAATTCACATTTAAGTTACGTAACAATGAACTAATCACAAACGAAGGCCCAACAAGTCATAAATTAAGTTATGTAACTTTATGTTTGAGGTTTGTTGTTGTACAAACAGAACAACAAAGTAGAAATTAAAAGTAAAATGAAATAAATAAATAAATAAATAAATAAATAAATGAGACTCTAAAATTAAAGCGAATTCAAATAATATTTAACTTTAAGTAACAAATTCCGTGCTAATGATTTGACAATAGTGTTGATGTGTTTGTTCCGATGTGTGAAGACTGCAGAGGGCTGGCCCTAATTAAGTAACCAGTTGGGAAAAAAGACAAAAAAGAAATGTTGAAAGAGAGAGTTGAACTAGGGTTCCCACAATAATAAGGTATGGAGTTTACCATCAGACCATGATGCCATATTGTATATGGATTCACTATAATTCATATATGGTTCCACTCTCATATTTTATATAGGCGTTATATATATATAATCTGAAACTCAGTGGGTTCCCGTGAACCCGCACCCATGTAACTAGATCCACCCATGGCCATTCCCAAACATTAAGACGGTGAAGCAGTAGGCTTTGGTCACGTTCATTATGATATTCTGGAACTAAAACAAAATGAAAACAAAAAATATATACAAAACTTGAGATGGACGGATGGGGTAGCCTTAGTTGGTGAAACTCAAACGTCGGTAAACCCAAGCTTTGTCGGCCCCGTGCGTCGAGGTGGGCAACTTCGGTTGATTTTCATTACGAAAAAATATAAAAATTGAGGTGGTCCAATGGGATATGCCTCGGTTGGTAAAACCCACACGTTGATAAAACCTGAGTGTTGTCGGTCCTAAGCATCGAAACAATGAGTGTACGCCAATTCGGTCGGTCTCCGTTACATTAGTTACGGTACCATAAATAAAGAATAAAAAACAAATTAGTGTTACCCAATAATGAGCTGCCACTTGACGTCTTGACCCAATAGAAGGATTACGATGCCAATCATGGCTTTTACTATATATAGATAATAAAGATGGAGAGGACTATCGTGAAGCCTAGCAGTTCCCATTCAACTTACCACCAATTCCATTATTCCATGTTTAGTTTACTGCAATATTGTCTTCAATTTTATCTTTATATTTAACAGCTTGAATATTGATTAGAAACAAAATAAAAAAAATATTGCAACGAAATTGTTTTTTTCTTCCCGTGAAACGACATCGCGAAGAAGGTGTTTGACTTGGGTTTTATTGGACGACAACAATGTTATAGAAGTCGTCGGATTCTCTTAGATTAGTCGACTGAGGAGCGCTGAATACTCGGTTGAGGCGGTGAGTATCTTAGGAATGCCCGAACATGGTATACTATAAAAAGATTAATGATTAATTTTTGGAAAATTATATGAAATTAATATTAATAACATATAAAATACGTGAATATCAATATAAATAAAGAATTTTGATATTAAAGTATTCTAAATATTAATAACTATTAATTTAAAATAGTGATATTACAGCTAGAACAAGAGACACGATTCTGATATTTACCTAAACCTATTTATTTATAGGTTCAGCGTCACACAGACAGAATGTAACACCCCGACCAAGGGCGGATTATACATCGGGGCGCCACATATTGTTTCATTACTCGTGACACTATTGGGTGTCAATATTTAATAAATACATTCATTCGCGCACGCGCAAGGTAAACACAAGATAACATAAATCATCATAAATCATAATATTCGAACAGCAAAAACTTGTCTTGATACATTTTAATCTAGGTCCAAAATAAAGAAAACTTCCTATGTGTCCACAAGCTCCAAAACAGCTACTGCAAACCTGAACATGTGTTAAAATAAACGTCAAACACTTGCGCGTTGGTGAGAAATCAAGTTTAATACAATACATAGATAACAATAAATCTGCGCGCAACACGTGTATGTCTGGTGTTTAACAAGGGTGCAATCAGATTGTGATCAAGCCTAAATAGATCATAGCTCATAGTTCATAGTTCAATCGGTGCTCCCAATTGAGCACAAAAACGAGAAAACATCTGTGCAAGTGTAAACAAAGAAAACCGTAAACGATAGGTCTCCCGTGTTCATCTAATGGATCCATGAAAACTGCGGAATAGGCCGAACAAAGCGGTTAATGATACACACATACAAATAAACAGCCAAGTAAACGTCCTCAACACATGGGATACTGCGCGACTAAAGCTCATAAACAAGTTTAAGACTCTAAGTTTGTATGAACACATGAACATCCCAAAACATTAAAAGCAAAAAGGGATTAGGTACGAGATTACTCACTTGATAAACGATGCGGTGTAAGATAAAGCAAGAACCAACTTTAAACAAGCACAAGTTAACCTATAAATAAGATTATTGTTTTAACGATTTGCTTTAAGTCTTGATTATAAGTTTGCTTAAGTAAATTATTATATATAATATATATATTACCGGAAAAGCAGGGCAGAACAGGGAGGAAGACGGAGGCAGAGAGGAGGACGGCAGAGAGAGCAAGGAGCAAGAGAGAATAAGAGAGATTAAGTGTTTTGTGTGTGTAGTGTTAGGAAAAATAATACTATTATTTATAGAGAAACCCTAGGGAACACAATCCCTAGAAAAGGGGAAAAAGATCTCAAAAAGCAAAAGATTCCAAAAGCAAAAGATATCAAAAGATATGGCAGCAGGGAAAAAGAGAAAAAGCTGACAGGGAACAGTAAAAAGGCATGGGCAGGTCAGATAAAGGTACTGGTCAGGCATGGAAAAAGCAGATCTCAAAAGATAATGTCAGTCACTTTTTCTGCCAACCAATGGGGTTGGTGCGCATGCTGCGCCGAAAGTAACTTTTCAGACATAAAGCAGGTTAGGTCAACAGCACAAAAGATAAGACAACACAAAAGCAAACGGCTAGATTAAACAGAAGAAAACTCAAAGGGTTTAGCGCGAGAAAGCTCGAGCGCGAAGGCAGACACAGAAGGTCAAGAGAGCGCGAGCGCGAAGGCAGACAGAACCAACCTTAACGCGTCGCGGAAAGAACTACATTTCTAGGCGCGCCGCGGGAAGAATCACATTTCTTAGCGCGCCGCGGGAAGAATCACATTTCTTAGCGCGCCGCGGGAGGAACTAAAATTCCTAGCGCGCCGCGGGAAGAACTATAATTCTTCGCGCGTCGAGGGATGAACTACGATTCTTAGCGCGCTGCGAGAAGAACTACAAATCCTTAGCGCGTCGCGGGAAGAACTACCGTTCTTAGCGCGCTGCGAGAAGAATTATAATTCTTAGCGCGCTGCGAGAAGAGTTCGTCTCGCGTAACGCTGAAACAGGTGGTCTTCACGCAGGATTCCTTGTAAGGGGTCTGGCGCGTGGAGCTGCGCAGACAACCTTAGGCGGGAAGGAACAAAGGACAAGCAAAGAGTTAGAAGAAAAAGAGGGAAACAAGGCGTAAGGGCGGGACAGCGACAGAGGGAAAAGAAGGCGGAAAGAGAGAAGGAGAGGGACGGGACGGCGGAAAGAAAGAGAGAGAAAGAGGCGGGAAGGAAAATATATATTATTATTAAAAGTAAAATATAAGTATAAATAAATACTAGATCATAAAAGAAAGAGATCGGGTCAGAGAAACGGGTACCTGGGTCGAGTCGGATCGGGGCAGATGTCACAGTCTCCCCTACTTTAAGAAATTTCGTCCCGAAATTTATCTCGAAGTAGGTTGCGCAGAGAACAGGTGCGGGTACTTGATCTTCATTTGATCTTCCCTTTCCCATGTAAACTCGGCTCCGCGCTTGGACTCCCAGCGAACTTTCACGATAGGGATACGACTGCGCTTGGTTTGCTTTACCTCGCGATCCATAATCTCAACAGGCTTCTCAACGAAATGCATAGTTTCATCAACTTGAACTTCATCAAGTGGAATGTGAAGGTTCTCGTCAGCTAAACACTTCTTGAGATTGGATACATGGAACGTTGGATGCACATTACTGAGCGCGGGCGGCAGGTCAAGTCTGTAAGCAACTTTTCCTACACGTGCGAGAATCTTGAATGGTCCAACATATCGAGGAGCAAGCTTACCTTTCTTCCCAAAGCGGACAACACCCTTCCAGGGCGACACTTTGAGGAGAACAAGATCACCAACTTGAAATTCGAGAGGCTTCCGCCTACGATCTGCGTAACTCTTATGTCGGCTTCTGGCAGTCAGCAGATGATCACGGATCTTGGCGATTTTATCGGTTGTCTCTTGAACAAGTTCGGGTCCTGTGATTTGAGCTTCTCCCACTTCGCTCCAACAAATCGGGGAGCGGCACTTACGACCGTAAAGTGCTTCAAATGGGGCCATACCGATACTGGAATGATAGCTGTTATTATAAGAGAACTCGATCAAAGGCAGGTGCGAATCCCAATTACCTCCAAAATCAAGAACACAAGATCGGAGCATATCCTCAAGAGTTTGAATAGTTCGCTCAGACTGACCGTCAGTCTGAGGATGATATGCCGTACTCATGTCCAAGCGAGTTCCTAGCGCAGATTGGAGAGATTTCCAAAAGCGAGATATAAAACGGCCATCGCGATCGGATATGATGCTCAAAGGAGTACCATGGCGGCAGACAATTTCCTTGACATAAAGCTGCACGAGTTGCTCAACACGGTAGTTTTCACGAATGGGCAGAAAGTGAGCAGACTTAGTCAAACGATCCACTATTACCCAAATGCTATCATGTTTGCTTGCTGTCAAAGGTAACTTGGTAATAAAGTCCATCGCTACACATTCCCATTTCCACGTAGGAATTTCTGGTTGTTCGAGCAAACCAGATGGGCGTTGGTGTTCAGCTTTCACTTTAGAACAAGTCAGACATTTAGCTACGAACACAGCAATATCCTTTTTCATACCGGGCCACCAATAAGTAATGCGCAAATCCTTGTACATCTTATCAGCGCCAGGATGAACGGAATATCGAGATTTGTGCGCTTCACTCAGGATATCAGCGCGAAGATTCTCATCAAAGGGAATCCAGATGCGATTAAGATAGCAGAGAATTCCACCCAGATTAGGGACAAAATGCGCTTCCGCGCCACACGCTAACTCGGCGCGAAGGTTACCATTACTGATGGATGCGCGCTGCGCGTCACGAATACGCGATTCAAGGTTGCTTTGAATCGGCGCGAAGTGAAGCTGGGTGCGCGGCAAGATACAGTTAAGTTGGCAGGGTTTTCGGCTGAGCGCATCGGCTACCACATTAGCCTTACCAGGATGATACCGGATCTCACAATCGTAATCGCTGATGAGTTCGTTCCATCGGCGTTGCCTCATGTTGAGTTCCTTTTGATCAAAGATATGCTGAAGGCTTTTATGGTCAGTGTAGAGGATGCACTTAGTACCATAAAGGTAGTGTCTCCAGATCTTCAAGGCAAAAACAACTGCACCAAGTTCGAGATCGTGAGTTGTATAATTCTTTTCGTGAACCTTAAGTTGCCTTGATGCGTAAGCGATAACCTTGCCTCGTTGCATAAGAACACAACCGAGATCTTGGTTGGATGCATCGCAATACACGACAAAATCATCATTACCCTCAGGTAGCGCAAGAACAGGAGCTTCACACAACAATCGCCTGAGCGATAGAAAGGCTTCTTCTTGCTTCGAGCCCCAAATATACGGTTTACCTTTGTGCGTTAGAGCTGTTAAAGGCAAAGCGATCTTTGAGAAGTTCGAAATGAAACGCCGGTAATAACCAGCTAAGCCCAGAAAGGAACGGATCTCAGAAGGAGAGGATGGCGTAATCCAGTTCTTGATTGCTTCAATTTTGGATGGGTCGACATGAATACCCATCTTGTTCACAACATGGCCAAGAAACTGTACTTCATCAGACCAGAATTCACACTTGGAAAGCTTAGCATAGAGTTGCTCAGCTCTAAGCTTTTGCAATACCAATCGGAGATGTTGCTCATGCTCGGCCTTGGTCTTAGAATACACCAGAACATCATCGATAAACACGATCACGAATTTATCCAAGAAAGGCCTACACACCCGATTCATTAGATCCATGAAAACGGCGGGTGCGTTGGTTAAACCGAAGGACATGACCAAGAATTCAAAATGGCCATAACGAGTTCGAAAAGCAGTCTTCGGAACATCTTCATCGCGGATGCGCAACTGGTGATAACCAGAGCGGAGATCAATCTTCGAGAAACAAGAGGCACCTTGGAGTTGATCAAAGAGGTCGTCAATACGCGGTAAAGGATACCGGTTTTTAATGGTGAGTTTGTTCAACTCGCGGTAATCAATACACATGCGAAACGATCCATCTTTCTTTTTAACGAACAACACCGGAGCACCCCAGGGCGAAGAGCTAGGGCGAATGAATCCTTTAGCAGTCAACTCTTGAAGTTGGCTTGCCAATTCTTGCATCTCAGCGGGCGCAAGACGGTAAGGAGATTTAGCTACGGGGGAAGCACCAGGGACAAGATCAATACGGAACTCGACTTCACGAGCGGGAGGGATACCAGGAAGATCATCAGGAAAAACTTCAGGAAAATCACGCACAACAGGGATATCGCGAAGCTTCTTTTCTTCAGCAGGTTTGACCACATGGGCTAGAAATGCAATACACTTCTTCCGCATGAGTCTTCGGGCTTCGGCGCAAGACATAAGCTTAAGACCGCGGGAGGGTTTTTCGCCGTAGATGTGAAGATCACCATTTTCTCGAGGAATGCGAATCAACTTCTTGGCGCAAATAACTTCGGCGCGATTATTCGAGAGCCAGTCCATACCAATAATAACATCAAAGCTCCCAAGAGGCATGGGGATGAGGTCGATCAGAAAATTGTTTTCGTTAAGGTTAAGTGTGCAATCTTTAATCACAGAGTTAATTAAAACAGTTTCGCCGTTAGCCAATTCAACTGAAAAATCTTCTTTTAAGTTATCGCGCGGTCGCGCAAGCTTCTGCTCGAAGGCGCGAGAGATAAAACTTCGATCGGCGCCAGTATCAAAAAGTACAGAAGCATAAAATCCGTTAAGCAAAAATGTACCATTAACTACGTCATTATTCGCTTGCGCTTGGTGCGCGGTTATGTTAAAAGCTCGTCCACGCGTCACTTGGTTTGAAATCTGGTTTACCGGATTCGCTTGCGTAATCTGAACTTGTAGTCATGGGCACGCGTTCCGGAAATGACTGGGATCACCGCAGTTAAAGCACGATCTGGGTCGTGGGTTTTGGTAGGTTGGTTGTGGATTCTGCGGGTAGACTGGTGGTGTTGGCGCAATTGGGTTGGCGAGAGGGACTCTACAGTATTCGGCAGAGTGACCAACGCGGCCACATCGGTTACATTGTCGACACGGGGTTTGTGTTGGGTGGTGAAGTCTACAGGTTGGGCAAAAGGGTTGATTTCCTGTGTAAGGTTTCTTAGGTGGCGGGGCAGGGAGTGCGGGATTGGTTAAGGCATAGTTGTGGACTACAGGAGGTGTTGGGTAGGTTGACAGTGGGTTAGGCGCGTAAACTGGAGGTTGATAAATGGGTTGCTGGACAATGGGCGGGTTGGTAAGCGCATAGGCTTTGCGCCTGCGCTTGAGGTTGTTACGGTTTGAGGGTTCAGGTTTGGTTTCTGTTGGTTCAAGGGCAGTCTTGGTGAGTTTGGTCTTTTCTGTTCCCCGCAGGAACAGGGTTCCTGCTCTGACATGGTTGTCGCTGAGCACAGCGGCCAACTCGATGGCGTCAGAGAGGGTTACTGGGTTTCTGGCCCATACAGAATCTTGAATTTCCATGGGGAGACCCCCAAGGAATTTCTCTATGGCTCGGCGGGAAGGGGTAACAAGGTGAGGGACAAGCAGGCTTAGTTCATGGAAACGCGTCGCGTACTCGCGCGCTTCACCGCTGTACTGCTTGAGATTCCAAAATTCTTCCTCCAGGCGCTTAACTTCGTTGGGAGGGCAGAATTCTCGCGTCAGAATCTCCTTAAATTCCTCCCAGAGCATGCTAGAAGCAGTTTCTGCGCCACGCGCATGAGCTACTCCATTCCACCATGTAAGCGCTCTAGATTCCAGGACACTGGAAGCATACAGGGTTCGTCTGTCTGAGGGGCATTGGGTGTGGAGGAAAGTGTTTTCTATTTTCTCAAGCCACTGGAGCATCACGGTGGCTCCTTCAAGACCTGTGAACTTTGGAGGGTTACCCGCGTTAAAGGATTTAATGTTGTAACCAGAGGTGTTGGTATTGTTTTGGCTCAAAGCTTGGGCTATTGCGGCGGCCATTTCCTGGGAACGTTGCTGCGAGCGTCTGCGCGCGGCTTCTTTCTTCTTGAGATGGCGACGAGATAGCGGAGGCATTCTATAAAAGTTTTAATTTTAGTTAATATCTTGGTTTTAGCACAAAGTATAACCTCGAAAAGCTTGGTTTCACGGAGTTAGATACTATCAAAAGTTAAAGTAAAATAAATGACCCTAAATGCAGACTTAATAAAGGTAGCAAATTCGAATCAAGAATCGACAATTCATGTATCACCATGACTTTCCGAATTCCCAATTTAAAATATACGAGCAAACGAGTATTGGAGATTGACGATTCATGTATCACCATGACTTTTCAATCTTCAATATAAAATATACAAGAAAATGAGTATTGGAGATTGACAATTCATGTATCACCATGACTTTTCAAGTCTCCAACATCAGAACATGATCGTAAATGGAAATTGAAAATCAACTATTCATGCATCACCATGACTTTTCGGATTTTCAAATCCCAACAAACGAATATGCAAGAAAAATCAATAAAAATCGAAATTCAGCAAAAGTCGAAATATCGCGAAATAAATCATAAAATCATATACTGCGCAAGCGCGAGCATATTCATAAATAACGAGTAATTAACAATAAGCGCGCAAACATGAGATTTCTCTCATGCGCGAGAAGGGACTCTTAGGTATTCTAGGCCGTTACGTCTAACCACCTATCCTAAAGTCAACGAGCTCTGATACCAATCTGTAACACCCCGACCAAGGGCGGATTATACATCGGGGCGCCACATATTGTTTCATTACTCGTGACACTATTGGGTGTCAATATTTAATAAATACATTCATTCGCGCACGCGCAAGGTAAACACAAGATAACATAAATCATCATAAATCATAATATTCGAACAGCAAAAACTTGTCTTGATACATTTTAATCTAGGTCCAAAATAAAGAAAACTTCCTATGTGTCCACAAGCTCCAAAACAGCTACTGCAAACCTGAACATGTGTTAAAATAAACGTCAAACACTTGCGCGTTGGTGAGAAATCAAGTTTAATACAATACATAGATAACAATAAATCTGCGCGCAACACGTGTATGTCTGGTGTTTAACAAGGGTGCAATCAGATTGTGATCAAGCCTAAATAGATCATAGCTCATAGTTCATAGTTCAATCGGTGCTCCCAATTGAGCACAAAAACGAGAAAACATCTGTGCAAGTGTAAACAAAGAAAACCGTAAACGATAGGTCTCCCGTGTTCATCTAATGGATCCATGAAAACTGCGGAATAGGCCGAACAAAGCGGTTAATGATACACACATACAAATAAACAGCCAAGTAAACGTCCTCAACACATGGGATACTGCGCGACTAAAGCTCATAAACAAGTTTAAGACTCTAAGTTTGTATGAACACATGAACATCCCAAAACATTAAAAGCAAAAAGGGATTAGGTACGAGATTACTCACTTGATAAACGATGCGGTGTAAGATAAAGCAAGAACCAACTTTAAACAAGCACAAGTTAACCTATAAATAAGATTATTGTTTTAACGATTTGCTTTAAGTCTTGATTATAAGTTTGCTTAAGTAAATTATTATATATAATATATATATTACCGGAAAAGCAGGGCAGAACAGGGAGGAAGACGGAGGCAGAGAGGAGGACGGCAGAGAGAGCAAGGAGCAAGAGAGAATAAGAGAGATTAAGTGTTTTGTGTGTGTAGTGTTAGGAAAAATAATACTATTATTTATAGAGAAACCCTAGGGAACACAATCCCTAGAAAAGGGGAAAAAGATCTCAAAAAGCAAAAGATTCCAAAAGCAAAAGATATCAAAAGATATGGCAGCAGGGAAAAAGAGAAAAAGCTGACAGGGAACAGTAAAAAGGCATGGGCAGGTCAGATAAAGGTACTGGTCAGGCATGGAAAAAGCAGATCTCAAAAGATAATGTCAGTCACTTTTTCTGCCAACCAATGGGGTTGGTGCGCATGCTGCGCCGAAAGTAACTTTTCAGACATAAAGCAGGTTAGGTCAACAGCACAAAAGATAAGACAACACAAAAGCAAACGGCTAGATTAAACAGAAGAAAACTCAAAGGGTTTAGCGCGAGAAAGCTCGAGCGCGAAGGCAGACACAGAAGGTCAAGAGAGCGCGAGCGCGAAGGCAGACAGAACCAACCTTAACGCGTCGCGGAAAGAACTACATTTCTAGGCGCGCCGCGGGAAGAATCACATTTCTTAGCGCGCCGCGGGAAGAATCACATTTCTTAGCGCGCCGCGGGAGGAACTAAAATTCCTAGCGCGCCGCGGGAAGAACTATAATTCTTCGCGCGTCGAGGGATGAACTACGATTCTTAGCGCGCTGCGAGAAGAACTACAAATCCTTAGCGCGTCGCGGGAAGAACTACCGTTCTTAGCGCGCTGCGAGAAGAATTATAATTCTTAGCGCGCTGCGAGAAGAGTTCGTCTCGCGTAACGCTGAAACAGGTGGTCTTCACGCAGGATTCCTTGTAAGGGGTCTGGCGCGTGGAGCTGCGCAGACAACCTTAGGCGGGAAGGAACAAAGGACAAGCAAAGAGTTAGAAGAAAAAGAGGGAAACAAGGCGTAAGGGCGGGACAGCGACAAGAGGGAAAAGAAGGCGGAAAGAGAGAAGGAGAGGGACGGGACGGCGGAAAGAAAGAGAGAGAAAGAGGCGGGAAGGAAAATATATATTATTATTAAAAGTAAAATATAAGTATAAATAAATACTAGATCATAAAAGAAAGAGATCGGGTCAGAGAAACGGGTACCTGGGTCGAGTCGGATCGGGGCAGATGTCACACAGAAGGTTTCCAACAAGTCACTACCACATAATAGAACATGTGAATACGTTAAACCTTTACAAACAGTCAAATAAATTTTCTCTATAAGATGAACATGTTGTTTTTCTTAAAGGGCTAGTCAAACGTTTTACATGAGATTACGTGATCTCTAAAAACTTACAATACAAGATATAAATAAAAGCAACTCAGATCGATTATACGTATGCCCAGACTCAAACATAACTGACTAAGCTGGTACGCTATGTTAGTCATAACCAGTTCTCCAGCGGGTGCAACTAGGACCGTTGAATTATGTGTGTAGGGCAGTGGTACACATTATGGCGAAAAAAGATATCCCCCGCTGAGTTGTATAGAAAACTATATTCGTATTTAACGAAAGATTAATTAAACTTTTATCGAGTTTGTCAACGTTTCACCAGCATATCACTACGTTTTTATAAACATTTCAGGTAACTATGATTAAGAGGCATATACAAGGATTAAGAGTCATTTATGAAGTTAGGCTATCGCAATACGAAAATGGCTCGATTTTGTTAATTAAAATCCTTGTAATCGTATGAAATAGATATTTGTAAAACAATATTTGGGTATTAACTTCCCGAGGGATTTCAATGTAAATTAATATTTCCGTAATTAACGTTTTTCGTTAAAATAAACCCGCAAATCTGAAATATTTACAAAGCAGGTAGCAATTCGTGCCATACTTCTAGCCCTGAATCAGCGTGTGACATTTATTGGCTTATTGATCTCAATCCAATTCCTTGTTACTCATATGATGATGTCTGGTTACGAAACCAAATGCATGAAGTAAATGGATGATAAACAAACACTTCCTAGAAACATAGTACACAGTATAAATGTTAACAACATTTCCATTGCTTTGGTTGTGCAAGAAATTTCCAACCCCTTTTCCAACAATATTTTCCTCTTTGTGCCCAATGGATTGCCCATTTAGAAACTCATGGATTTGTTTTTTGTTGCCTAGATGAAGACATCCGAGGAGGTTACCCATCATTATACCACTTTCATTTGAGCATGCTTTACCATGGGGTTCTCATCTGTGCCATTAACAACTAAGCCCAAAATGCGTTGGTGAGGCAGGACATTCCGTATGAACCAAGAATCTCTCATATCAACGGCAAAAGCCAATGTGATATTTGCCTATGGTGTAACAGTGGGTCATGTTAATCTTCTCTATGTCATTACATATTGAAATAAAAACTTTTCCAACACTTATACGGGTTGTTAGATTAGCGTCAAGATAAATGATTGTAATCAAATTACCTTCAAGCGACATACATATATGCAACATATACATCACATTGATCATTTTTTTCATAACAATCAGACCGAACTCAGAGTCGAGGCAAATTGACCTGATAAACCTAAGATTGAATTAATTATACATGGTTGGGTCCTCTATGTTGATCCATTAACATACATGTTAGGGCTGATGTGACATTCGTCAAAATCGGGTCCCGTTTGTACTCGTTATATTCGTTTTATGATCCGTAAACCGACCCATTTTGTAAACGAAACTTATGATATAATCAAAATGATAGATTTTATGTTACAATATTATTTTACACTTGTTGGGTCTTGAAAACATCCTTTTCGAGCCTTAAAACGCGTTAAAATCACTTAAAACGAACTACAGGGGCCAGTTTTGCCAATTTTGAAAGTTTGAAAAATCCACTAGCTACCCTCATTGCGCTACGCAATGGGGAGACCACTCTATAGTCACGTGGCACGATGGGAACAACAGACCAGCAGACCAGAAATGTTTTCTTGGTTTTATTATTATCCAAAAATCGGTTTTTGCCCACTAAATCACTTGTTTTACCAAATTTAGCTCTTCCTATAAATATAAGACCCTCCCTAACATTAATCCCTGCTCATAAACACTTTCCTCTCTCAAATTCGAAGACATTACAAGGTTATTTTCATGATTTTGTTGAGTTTGACTTCCAAAGTCAAACTGATGAAGTTTTACATTTTTGTATGTTTATCTTAGTCTAAATTAATACTTGAATCATACGGCATAACATATATATAATACAACCCTTGTTACCTTTGGTAGTTACTTATCCGGCCTCGGTTTGGTTAAGTTTCAGGCCTCGTAAGGCAAGGCTACATGGAGGACTTTCGTAGTCTTGGTTGTATATTTTCCGCATCTAACCATCTAACTTTATTATTGCATACTAACCATGCTAACTTATACTTATCTTACTTATTTATCAAGTTCCAAGGTTATGGGTTTGAAGAGTCTATGCCTCGGTTTAACCGTAAATAGCTCCAAACCGTAAACCAAACTTTGTTTACTAGTTTTGTTAAATAATTGTCTAAACATGCTTTATGTAGGATTTAAGTTTCTAAAATCATTATTATAAGTTCTATAGTTATGGGTATGTAGATTCTAACCTCGGTCTTAACCCGATACTAGATCCGAACCGGATACCAAACTTTTGTTTAAAGACTTTATTGTTAACGTTTTTGTTGTAAAACTTAACTTTCATCATTTATAAGTTATTATACAAGTTCTTTGATATTGGGACATGTGGAACCCATCTATGAAATTATTGTGAGATGGAAACCGAACCAAACCGAATTAAACCGATTTTCACTCGCCTAAGACACACAAGTGTGTTTTTAGCTATCAAGACTTGTATTTTTATTTAAAAATACTTCTACAAAGTGATTTGAAATATTTTATTAAAGTACTTTGAATGTTGAATCCAACTTGATCTTATAACAAAGTTTGGACCGACAAAAAACCGAACACTCGCTTAACGTGCGTTTTTAGTTCTAAAACAATATAACTACATACTTCGTTAAGTGTTAATATATTTTTATGAGTTATCTCATAACATTTAATATTTTAGAAAGTTGACTTTGGGTTTGACCAATTATCAAGACCCGAACCAACAACCCGAACACTCGTTAAAACCCGTTTTAGTATCTTTATTCTAAAGGGATTTGCATTCTTGCATTTTTACCCACCTTATTACTTAACATAGGTTGAGTAAATATTAAGGTTAGATACTTTAACCGATTTCGAGCAAACTTACATTTTTAAAGGATTATTTCTATAATTTCTAAAATAGTTACTTTATAAATCTTAAACTTTAATTGTTTTCTTTTATTTTAAAGCTTTCCCAAAACAACCCTTCTAATTCAACGCTTTTACTTTTATTTAGGCCTTGCTCGTTAGACTCCATCCTCCCGATTTCCCGTCTTTTAACCAACCAAGTTTTATACTTGAATGTGAGTACTTTCATACCCCGTTTTCCATCTTTCGTTTTGGGGGTGACACTTCATACTTATCCAAATTAAATGCTTTATACTTGAGTCTTAAACCACAACGCTATTGTATACTTTACTTAAATAAATGCTCGATTTGGTGTTCTATGCTTACATGCTCATGTGTTTATGTGTTTACCGCTTTTGGTAGGTTGATCTATAAATCCTAGACTATTTGGCATCCCCTTATAGCAAGGTGTCGCTAATGTATTCTTATTAACGATAACTATAAATCTTAGACTATATGGCATCCCCTTATAGCAAGGTGTCGCTAACGTATTTCTATTAGCGATCTCATCCCTTTATCCAAATTATTGCTATTTATTTATTGTTTCGTATACAAGATTGTGGACATTTCTTATTATACACATAGTGTTTCAAAACTATGAATTGCTCACCAACCTTTGTGTTGATAAACTTTATTTTATGAAATGTTACATGTTTGACTTTTGGTTGACTCGAGACTTGGAGAAAACGCTATCAAAGACCGTTAGGATATTAACAAAAAAATTAACAATATATTTATTTACTATATTTATAAGCTATATTCTGTCGGTATTTAAGGCTTATTGTTGGGTTAATGTTGTACATCTTGGATTTTGCATGGGGCTTGAGTTGGTGAGGGTATACTTTTGGATGTTTAGGATTTCATTCATATTGAGGAAAGACTTGAGTACGTGGGAAAACATTTGCAGTGGAAATATGGTTTGATTTGAGACGGTAGTTTGAGAGGGGATACGGGTGTTTGGGAACTTGTGGTTGCGTTTAGGGAGATTTTTTTGACTCATAATAAATATTAAATTGAAAATATCATAATTTATAAATAATGTTTGAAATGTCCATGAAATTTTTTATTTATTTTTTGTTTTTAAAGAAAATTTTCCATGAAGTTTTGCATGAGTATTTCAAGAAAATTACAAGCTATAAGTTTTTGAATTTCTTGAAAAATCATGGCGAAACTACCATAAGAAATTTAAAACGAGAAAAATCGTAAGATGCAAATTTTATTCGTGAAAATTTATGATGAACCAAGGATTGCATGGTGAAAGTTGTTATGAAAATAAATTTGGGTAACGAAAATTCAACCATGTATATTATAAAATATAGTATAATTAAAAATGTCGTGAGAGATTTAAATAATTAAAAATTTGAAGTGATCGTCCAAAATAAACTTCATAGTTATAATAATAAAATTTTTATAAAATTTTGTACAAGAACTTTAAAGACAATATAAAGTTTATACAATAGGAAATTTACTTGAAAAGTTGAGGTGAAATTTATCATAAAACCTTCTTAATATGATGAAATTTGTATAATAAGATTTTTGTTTGTAAATCATCTTAATGAAAATAAATGGCATATTATAAATCATTATGAATAGATCAAACTCTATATATACATATATTTATTTATGTATAATGAAGAGATTTTAATGAACGAAATTTGCAATAAAAATCCCTGTGAAATCAAAATGAGTACATTGGTGTAAAACTTTACCATATAAAATCGAGATATAAAAGAATTATTAACAATAAGAAAAATATAACATTTATAAATGAAGACTTGTGATAAGAATTTATAAATGAAGGAAAAATGGTTTAAATTCTTGAAACGTAATAATAATGTTTTAAGATTTAAAGGTGGAAAGATCGCGCACAAGCCACCATGACTTGATATTCCGACACTAAAAACCTTTTTTCAAAACTACCATGTTGGGGTCTAAACATGTGCACGTACCACCGCGTCTTTTTCATGTTTTCGACACAAATAACGATTGTAACAAAAATAATAAATCAGAATACAACGTCATGTCAAAACGCCAGTCCACGAACCACCGCAGTTCTATTGTTTTGACACCGAAAATTAGGATGGCAAGCGGAACGCTCGCATTCGACTACCTAAAGTGGTAATCTCATATGAGACAATCTTTAAGGAGATTTGAAACAACGGGATCCAAGTTAAGCTCGTGATCCATAAAACACAATAAAAACTAATGTTTTTGTGTTTTAAGGTAAGGATACATTGGAGTACTATGAAAGTGTGTGTATGTGTATATTTATGATTTGATAAAATAAATAAGTATATAAATAGACATGTGTATTGAACAATCAAGTAGGGTAAACACGTATAGGCAACACGTATAAGGACCCTAAAGTAAAGACTATACTAGGTCGTTACGTCTAACCACCTATCATATAGTCTTGTGGCTCTGATACCAATCTGTCACTACCCGACTAAAGGCGGCGGAACATGCCGGGGTGCAACCGATTGCCCAAATACACAAGACACTATTTAAAGTGACAATATTTAATCAACTCATTTTATTTCATAAATCAATAAACAACACATCTCGTTCATATAAACAAATTTGAAAACAAGTAGCAATCATATTGTTCGTTTTACTAATACCCTAATAGTCTTGATAATGTTTTTCGTCAAGTCCTCGAGTCAACAAAAGTCAAACCTGTAACATTTCATAAAATAAAGTTTGTTAGCACAAATGTTGGTGAGCAATTCATAAGTTTGAACATATAGATATATAATAAGAAAAATCCACAAAACTAGTATACGAAACAATAAATAAAAGCTATAAACTTGGATAAAATAGTTATCACTAAACAAGTTAGCGACACCTAGATATAAGAGGATGCCAAATAGTCTAGGATTTTATAGTTATCGTTAATTTCATTACGTTAAGGACACCTTTCCAAGAGGGGTTGCCAAATGGTTTAGGATTTATAGTTCCACCATCCAGAAGTGATAAACACATAAGCAAGTAAGCATAGAACACCAAATCGAGCATTTATTTAAGTAGAGTATACAATCACGTTTGTGGGTTTAAGATTCAAGTAAATAAAGCATTTATTTTGATAAGTATGAAATGTCACCCCAAAACGAAAGATGGAAAATGGGGTATGAAAGTATTCACCTCGATTGACGGATTGAGAAACTAATAAGTGATCGACATATAGAAAGCTTGTAAACGAAACGAACGAATCCGACTTGAAAGCTAATTGAAAACGAAGAAATAAAATATATTAATGAACTTGAACTTTAGTTGAGACTACATTTGAAACATTGGACAAGAAGGTTCGGTTGTTATCGGTTTAGATAAATAGAATATGAATTGGGCTAGTGTTGGGTTAAATGGATATGGGTTATAGACTTGGGTTATGAAAGAAAGAAGGAAAGACCATGGGCTTAAGCCCATAATCCCTAAATATATAAACCATAATCACCATTTAATCCCTCATTTACACATATCCCTTACACCACCCAAAACACACACTTAAGCTTTCTCTCCAGTCTTCTCCTTACCTAAGCTGAAACCAAGAAGGAAACCGAGCACCGACCCGAAGTAATGATAGTATGATATTGTATAACCCCAAACCCGTTAGATATGGTCACGAAACGACGAGCCGACACCGTTAAACCGTTTAAGTCACGATATCTGGATGAAATCGGGTATAAACCGAACCTAAGATGGGCTTAGGGATCACCCTAGCTCAGATCTGGATCGAACGGGGCGAAAAAACGGTGAAAAACGAGTCAAAACTCGTTTTTCCGGCGAAACCGCGTTTTTCCGGCAACGGCGCCGGAAAAGATACGAGGTTAAGGGAATGTCAGAGAATGTTCTGACATTCTCTGACCTAACCCTAGTTCGTTAACGGAGGATTAACGAACTAGAGGCAATTCATCAGCTGTTTCGCAAAGGAAAGATTATGGAACTAGCTTTAGTTCGTATCCAATTCGTTAAGGGAAAAGATAACAAATTACCCTTGATTCGCTATAGTCATTCGTTAACAAAGATAACGAATTAGAAGGTCCAATTCGTTACATGGACTGATTCGTTATATGGACTGGTTCGTTATATGGACTGATTCGTCGAAGGACCAGTTCGTTAGAGGGTTCAATTCGTTACAGGGACCGGTTCGTTATAACGAACCAATTCGTTAAAGAACCAAGTAACGAACTAGAAGTTTTATGAAATGACACAACAGTCCCTAGACTTATAAAAGAATGTTTTAATTACAAAGAAGCCATTGGACTTCTAAGTTAACAAATTTAATGATGATTCAAAATTCTAATGGAAAATGTGTTAAGACAGTTAATGGAAATAAAATTTTTCCAAGCTGACCTGGCAGCTCGACCCCATCCAGGGGCTCTGCCCCTTGGACCCTGCTAGGGGCTGTCGACCCTAGACCCCGCTGCCAGGGGCGCTGCCCCCGGACCCCTATTCGTTGAGGGTTATAATTAGACTAGAAACGCGAGATGAGTAGTGATAGTTAATTGATGCATGTAATTATTATAAAGTAAGTCGTGCTCAGCTGAAGAAAGGAATAACTATTAGTGGTCAACGTAACCGACTTCAGGTGAGTTTCTAGCCTCATTCCTTGTTATGTTTTCGGGGCTGTGTGCATACTCGATGTGATTAGTTAATACGCTTATCCTAAGTGATAAGTGTATGCCATATATGTTTTATGTGAAAGGTATGATTGACTGCTTGTAGGTACATGATCGATCTTCGGATATTGCATGTACTGCTAAGTAAAGGTTTGATGATAAAATTGTTGTATATGAAGAATGGATGATGTATGTATGTATAAAAACTTACAATTAAGTATATAGAAAGGTATGGAAGAAAGGGTGACCAGACCCTAATAATATCCGAGGATGGAGGGTACCGGACCATAATAATATCCGAGGATGAAGGGAGACCGAACCCTAATAATATCCGAGGATGAAGAGAGACCGGACCCTAATAATATCTGAGGATGGAGGGTACCAGACCCTAATAATATCCGAGGTATGTAGGGTGAAATGCCCTTTATAACGTAAGGCTAGCTATAAATGTGTATGGATGAATGAAGTACAGGTTATGTATGAATGATGTGGTGGAAACAGTCAATTAAATATTAACTAAACTAAACAAGTAATAAAAACTAGACTTAAGACTCAACTACACAAAACAACGGCAAGTGAACCGGTCAATTGTACTAGTGCTAAGTAAGTCCGGAATATCGAACCCACAGGACTCTATAAATTACGTTAATTAACTAATTAGACTCGACTTACGACACGACTATTTATTATTAATGTTTAAAGGGGGATTTTTAAACTAAGATTAATCTAAGAAAGAAAATAAACAAGTAAACGATAAAAACAAGCAATTAATAACGAGATCGAAACCAATCAGTGAAGAAATCTACCTAGGTAAGAATCCCTTGTATCAACAATTATCAAGCAATGGAAAAATAACATGATTATGGAAACTGATTTCTAAACGTATTCATCTAACAAACCCTAAAGGACCCTCAATCGCATCAAGTAAAATCCTAAAGAATGAATATTACATTATTAAGCAATCAGTTGTATTGATTTCCTCACGGTTATCAAATAGGGTTAATTAATAGTATCTAAAGCAAGCAATCTCACGAAACACTAAACCCTAGATAACTTGATAAGCTAAACACGACATCATGAACAAGGATCAACGCAATAAGCAAGAATATTGTCACTGTCTATCCTAGCATGCAATTGACCAAGACACATGAATAACTCCTCAACTTACAGCTATTGGAATTCAGCAAAACATTCAAAACCCTAACCAACTATCAACTAGCTTCTATGATCTAATGGGCCCATTCAATCACAATAATCAAAACACCAAGTAATGATTAAACATAAACCCTAAATCTAAAGAACACAATCAAAAGATTAAAGATCTATGTGAAGCTATAATTAACAATCAATCAAGATAATAAACATTCATATGCATCATGAAAGCAAAATCAAGTCTTTTACTATTAAAATAACGAAACCATAATCAAAACATTAGTCCAAAGCAAGAATCATGCATCAAACATGTTCATCAAACCTAGGTAGACATGAAGTCTAGCCTAGAATCATTATTAAAAACAATCCTAAACAAGTATTAAAAACAAAGAGGAAAGACATGATAAATAATGAACAAGGAACAAAAATTAGAGTGATAAAACCCTTTGCGATTGATCCTTGAACACCCGGATGAAAGCTCTCTTGATCCTCCTTAGTTCCTAGCTTCAAATCACCTTCAAACCCTTGGAAAACCTTTTAAAATCGGCTGCAAATGTTGTTAGATTTGGCTAGGTTTGCAAAAAGATGTTTATATAACGAAAATCGGGCTTGGGCTTGCAATTTTTGGCTGAACAGAAGGCCTAGGTGTCCTGCGACGGGAAAGGCCTTTTGCCTTAGCGCGGCGCGGCTTGCTTTTTTAGGAGATCCGGAATTGTTTTTATTATTTCTTGATTATTCTTGTTAAATCTTGATAATATTCATTCTTGAACTCCAAGTAACGAAAAGAATCTTCTAGAACTTGCTTCCCTTTCTTCTCCAAGCCACCATATATATGAAAACATAACAAAACATTAGTGAAGCAATCACGTAACCGTTTGACGAACAAAACGAAGATAAGCTCCGCATGAAATGATAGAAAGAATTAAGTTTAATCATGCAAGATACCAAAAGAGTTAAAACACGATAAATATATAAAACTTGACTCAAAACCTTAAATAATAAAAGATAAACCAAAACACGAACTAAAACGAACTCAAAACATTAAATAAACATAACTTTACAAGGGATCCAATATGTATAAATAGACGTATATCAATGTAATACGTACCTTCGGGCACGTATATGTGTATGTAAAGTAAGTTATGTGATTAATTAGAACTCACTCAGCGTAGCTAACTTTTAGCATGCACGCAAGTTAATAGATTTAGACAGCTGGTTTGAGATGGACACATGGCAGGATTGAAGAGGCTGGCATCCGAAGATTGTCGTGATGTTTTGAATGTTATAATTTATGTTATGTTTAAAAAGACAAATTATGGATATTTGTAACGAATGGTTGATGTTTTATATTATTCCGCGAAAGTTATAATTAACTTTGATATTTAGAACTGTATTTATGAGTAAATCCAACACTTAAGTAGGGCTACTGGTAACGGGGCCTTACACTTGCCATGAGGGGTTGCCAAATGGTCTAGGATTTATAGTTCCACCATCCAGAAGCGATAAACACATAAGCAAGTAAGCATAGAACACCAAATCGAGCATTTATTTAAGTAAAGTATACAATCACGTTTGTGGGTTTAAGATTCAAGTAAATAAAGCATTTAGTTTGAAAAGTATGAAATGTCACCCCAAAACGAAAGATGAAAAACGGGTATGAAAGTACTCACCTCGATTGACGAATTGAGAAACTAATAAGTGATCGACATATAGAAAGCTTGTAAACGAAACGAACGAATCCGACTTGAAAGCTAATTGAAAATGAATAAATAAAATATATTAATGAACTTGAACTTTAGTTGAGACTACATTTGAAACATTGGACAAGAAGGTTGGGTTGTTAATCGGATTACCGGTTAATTTGTTAACGATTAGAGAATCGTACTTAATTTATAATTTAAAATAAAATAATATTATTTTATTGGGCTTTTAAATAACTAACCCAAATGTTGAATAGAAAACAAGACGGATTTAAATCAAGGGTTCGGTTTTTATAGAAAAGAATTGATAATAAGGTTTAAAATAATATTATTAATGATAATGGTAGTAATGATAATAATAATTTTAAAAAGATATGTTATGTATGTATATATATATATATAGATACATAAGATAATAATGATAATAATAACAACAATAATTATTTTCAATAACACTAATATAGTATAGTAATTATAACAATAATTATTATTAATAATACTAATAATAATAGTTATAGAATAAAAGTCTTGGTATTAATTAAGGTGTTGTTGATAAAAATGATAATAATAGTAAATAATATTGATAGTAATAATGATATCATACTCGATGTGGGTTCAATTTTTAAACGAGTTCACAAAATACATATAATAATATTATTGCTAATAATAAATGATAAAAATATAATTTTAATAAATAATAATAATATGATCTTTAATAATAATATTAACAACTTTAATATTTATAATAATAATGATAATAATAATAACATTAATAATAATAATAATAATAATTAAAACTAATGAGTTTTATATATTTAAATAGTTTTATACTAATTATACGACTTTTAACAACGATAACACAAAATCGGTTTTAACGTGGGACTCGAACTCGGGTCTTGACGAGACGACTCAACAATCTAATCCCGAACACAATCTGTTAACAATCCAATTCCATATTTTAAATAACAAATTAAAACTAAACTCTTCCTCACAACATAAACACCCAATAGCCTAAACTTATTACCTTTAAAGGTTCGTATGGCCGTCGGAGATGAAGGCTGCCGGAGACATGCCGGAAAAACGAACCAGAAAGAGAGAGAGAGAGAGACTGAGAGAGGGAGGGCGGCGGGGAGAGAGAGAGGGAGTTACCGGTTGCCGAAGACGAGAATAGGGAGGAAGACGGGATGGCCCGAAAAACGTGAGGGGGTTATGGGTCCGCCGGAAAACGAAACCCAAGAAGGGAAAGAAGGAGGTTTTGGGTGTGGGGTTACCGGAGGTGGGTGGTGTTCGTCGGAGGTCGACGGTCGCCGGAGCCAATTCCGATCGCCGGAAAAATGTGAGAAAGAGATGGGCGGCTGATAAGTATAATGATATTAGGGTTAGGGTTTGGGTTTGGCCTATATATACATATTACATATTTTCATAACACCCCCTCTAAGTTTCAATTAAATTTTAAAAGGAGTTTAAAGGTTTTTAAAACTTATAACAACTTTACAAAAAATTAGTTTGGACCTCTTAAGTTTTTTTCTTAACACACTATAATATGACCAATATCGATTTATTGATGGTCGAGGTATCTAATAATATTATATAATAATTAAATCATCATCATCATCGTACTCAGTATATCCCACCAATAGCAAAGCTATGGTAGGGTCTGAGGAGGGTAAGATGTAGGCAGCCTTACCTCTACCCCATAGGGATAGAGAGGCTGCTTCCGGTGAGACCCCCGGCTCGATAGTAGTTTTGCATCAAGCCTTGGACATAAGGCACATAGCACTCAATCATCGGGACACCGGCTGATCGGTGCATGTACCCTTATCTTTCAGCTATCAACGCCACTACATGATGCCTGATTAACCATCCGTCACTTTTAACGTTATTTTCACGAGATTAGTAAAATAACGTCAAAATTAGTGCAATTTCACTTTTGCCCACCCATAGGTTCTAAAAATATTGATTCGGGTTTACAATATGAAAGTTTACAAAACGAATATAAATCGAGACTCAAATTTGACGAATGTCACAATATCGGGTTTGTAGCCATCATAGCAAACGAGACATTATAAAATGACCATTTGACAAATAGATTCCAAGAATCGAAGGTGATTTACTTACCTGGGATGGTTTGATTATAGTGCTCGTTTTCTAGGAAACAACCCGTGTTATACATGTCAATACTTTAAGTAGTCGAATGCGAGCGTTTCGGTCGCCATCCTAATTTTCGGTGTTAAAACAATAGAACTACGGTGGTTCGTAGACTAGTGTTTTGACATGACGTTGTATCTCGAATTATTATGTTATTATCGTTATTTGAGTCGAAAACATGAAAAAGTCACGGTGGTTCGTGCACATGTTTAGACTCCAACGTGGTGTATTATAAAACTTTTTAGTGTCGGAATATCAAATCATGGTGGTTCATGTACGATTTTCTGACTCTATAAATCTCAAAATCTCAAATTTTCAAGCTTTAACCTCTCAAAAATCATTTACGTTGTTTTCGGTTTTGTTGTTTATATACAAAGCTTTATATTTTATCTAACACGAACATATTCTCCTCACTAACTCTAGGATTCACAATCAAAAAATTTAAACTTCATCTTATTTTATTTTATACACCCTCATATTCATTTCTTTTTACCTCAAACTTATTCCCATTTCTCTATAATCTTTTTAGCATGCCTCCGGTAAGCCGTCATCCACGCAAGAACTCCAACCGACATATGGCTACTTTTATCGTCAAGCAAATGGCCGCTGTGATTCCCGAACTTGAAACCCAAATCCAAGCTACCCAACCTCCTCCACCCGTTGTTTCACCCGTTGAACCCAAACCCGCATTTTACTTGTTTAAGCAATTTACAAGTGCTAACCCACCCGAATTACTTGGAACGAACTGTGCGAATACTTTGTTGAAATGGTTCGAATCGATCGAGAGTGTGTTCCGACACGTGCCCCGATGCAAAAAAGACAAATTTCGCTTCGAGCACATGGTGGGGTAGTGTTATGCACCTCCAAGGTTCGGAAACGGCTATGGCTCTTCCATGGTCCGATCTCAAGGCACTCATGATGAAGAAATTCTACCCTAAATACGAGCTCCAAAAGCTCGAGGAGGAATTTTGGAATCTCAAGCAAGAAAGTGGTGATAATGCCGCTTATTCACTACGTTTCCACGAGCTGAGCATCCTCGTCGCTCACTTGGTTACCCCTACCGAATGTGAACTTGACAAATACATTTAGGGCCTACCAAATGCAAATCTGGGACTCAGTAATGAGTAGCAAACCCGTGAACCTTGAGGACGCTATCACTCTAGCCGGTGCGCTATCGGAAAACCATGTGAATGCGGGTACACTAACCCTCAAGAAACCAAGTGAGAAAGCCAAGCCTGAACCCGCAACGCAAGCCAAAGTTGACCCACCACCTCAAGCCATTAACTACTCAAACTCTTCCCGCCACAACAACAACAACAACAACAACAACAAAAAGAAGCCC
This sequence comes from Bidens hawaiensis, assembly GCF_021521415.1. Taxonomy (NCBI): domain Eukaryota; kingdom Viridiplantae; phylum Streptophyta; class Magnoliopsida; order Asterales; family Asteraceae; genus Bidens; species Bidens hawaiensis. Next base: position 1,257,502 of record NW_027491503.1, read on the forward strand.
AAAACTAATCACCAAAACTTTGTTGTTACCCAACCTCAACCACAACAACAAACTCAAGCTTCATCGCAAACCCGAAGACCTTACACCGGTACTTACCCACTTTGCAACAATTGCCAACTTCACCACCCCTCACACGTGCCTGGTCGCCATTGTACCATTTGTAACTGTTTGGGTCATCTCAACACTACATGCCGATCCGCACAACGAACCCAACCTAACCAACCAAGAACCACTCCCAAAAATTTCCAAAACCGATATGCACCACACCCACCAAACCAACCCCAACAACCTCGAGCTTGCTTTAACTGTGGTGATCCCAACCACTTCCGCAACAATTGCCCTCGCCTAGCCTTTCCTAAACAAGCCCAAACCGTGACCGTGCTCTATTACCAAACCCAAGCCTACCAAGTCCAAACTTACCAACCCCACCCCAACTCAATGCACCACTCATCCAACCCATGCAAGCCATACAAGCACCACCTCCTCCTCCACCTCAAGTAACCCAAGGAAACCATGGCAATCAAGGGCGAGCTTTTATGATGAATGCTAATCAAGCTCAAGTGGCAAACGATGTTGTGAACGGTATGTTTTTTTGAACCATAATTTGGATTCTATTTTATTTGATACTAGTGCCGATAGAAGTTTTATTTATTTAAAATTTGAGTCTAAACTTGCTATGCCTCGAACCAAGCTTTCCCGACCGTTTTCTGTTGAAGTCGCTAATGACAATTCTATCACCATCAATTCCGTCGTCCGCGATTGTACTCTCATCCTTGCTAATCATAAATTCTCCATCGATCTCATCCCCATGCAAATGGGAAGTTTCGATGTCATAGTAGGCATGGATTGGTTATCTTTGCACCGTGCCGAAGTTGTTTGTTTTGAAAAATTCATTCGCATCCCGCTTGTCAACGGTAAAATTCTTAAAGTCTTCGGCAAAGCAACTTCGAGAAGGCTTAATCTCATGTCGTGCTCCCAATCGCAAAAATACTTACGCCAAAAGTATGATCCAAGATATTTCTATTGTTCGTGATTTCCTCGACGTATTTCCCAATGATGTACCCGGTCTTCCACCCGTTCTTCCGATGGAATTTTGAATCGATCTTGTGCCCTGCGCAATGCCTGTGGCCAAGGCTACTTATCATTTCGCCCCGTCGGAAATGCAAGAATTAACGAACCAACTTGAAGAAATTTTCGATAAAGTATTCATTCGTCCAAGCTCTTCTCCTTGGGGCGCTCCTATTCTCCTCATGAAAAAGAAGGATGGTTCATTTCGTATGTGCATTGATTATCGAGAGCTTAACAAACTCACTATTAAAAATCGTTATCCTTTGCCACGAATCGACGGTCTCTTCGACCAACTTCAAGGCGCAACTTGTTTCTCAGAAATCGATCGTCGATTTGGTTACCATCAGTTGCATGTTCGCGAAGAAGACATTCCGAAAACCGGTTTCGTACTTGATATTGACATTTTGAATTTTTGGTCATGCCCTTCGGGTTAACCAATGCACCCGCGGTGTTTATGGATCTCATGAACCGCGTTTGCAAACCATTCCTTTATAAATTCATTATTGTCTTTATTGATGACATTCTCATCTTTTCTAAGACCAAAGCCGAACATGATCATCATTTGCGTTCCATTCTCGAACTTTTTAGAAACGAACAACTCTACGCCAAATTCTCCAAATGCGAATTTTGGCTCGAGAAAGTTCAATTTTTGGGACATATCGTAAACGACAAAGGTATTCATGTTGATCCCGCTAAAATTGAGGCTGTTAAGGATTGGAAAACTCCCACGGAAATTCGATCTTTCCTCGGTTTGGCCGGATATTATCGGCGTTTCATTCGAAATTTTTCCATAATCTCTTTGCCGCTTACCTCCCTCACCCATAAAGGAAAACCATTCGTTTGGGGTTCGAAACAAGAGGAAGCTTTTCATACTCTCAAGTACATGCTTTGCAATGCTCCTATTCTAACCCTTCTCGATAGAAACGACAATTATGTTGTATTTTGCGATGCCTCTCATCAAGCCCTTGGTTGTGTTCTCATGCAACGAGGTCAACTCATTGCTTACGCATCAAGGAAACTTAAGGTCAACGAGAAGAATTATACGACTCATGATCTCGAACTTGGTGCCCTCGTTTTCGCTCTCAAAATCTGGAGACATTACCTTTATGGTACAAAATGTGTGGTTTTTACCGATCATAAAAGCCTTCAACATATTTTTGACCAAAAAGATCTTAACATGAGACAACGACAATGGGCTGAATTACTTAGTGATTACGATTGCGAAATTCACTGCCATCCTGGTAAAGCGAATGTAGGCGCCGACGCCCTAAGTTGAAAGGTTAATGTTAAATCCCTTTTTCTTTTCAGCGTTGTTGTTCAAACCGATCTTCAAATCCGTATCTTTCAAGCTCAGCGCACCTCCATTGAAGAAGGCATGTACGACGAAATATCGTGTGGAGCCGAACTTCAACTTGAAACCAAACCCGATGGTCTTTTGTACTTTCTCAATCGTTTGTGGGTTTCTAGTCGCGATGACCTTCGTACTTGTATACTCGACGAAACTCATAATTCGCGGTATTCCGTTCATCCCGGTGCGGATAAGATGTATTTTGATCTTCGTGCTACCTTTTTGTGGCCGGGTATGAAAAAGAACGTAGCGTTGTTTGTATCTAAATGTCTTACTTGCTCAAAATTCAAGGCCGAGCACCAAAGACCTTTTGGTCTAGTCGAGCAAACACCAATTCCCGTTTGGAAATGGGAAGACATTGCTATGGACTTTATCACTGAACTACCCAACACCCAAAAAGGAAATGATAGTTTTTGGGTGATTATTGATCGTTTAACCAAGTCTGCTCATTTCATTTCGATTTGCGAGAAATATTCTGTTGAGCAGCTTGCTCAAATCTATGTTCAGGAAATTGTGTGCCGACACAGTTTACCATTGTCTATCATCTCCGATCGCGATGCTCGTTTTACCTCCCATTTTTGGCTATCTTTTCAAGAAACTTTGGGAACACGTCTCGATCTTAGCAACGCTTACCATCCTCAAACGGACGGTCAATCCTGACGTACGATTCAAACACTCGAGGATATACTACGAGCGTGTGTTCTTGATTTTGGTGGGAATTGGGATTCTCACATTCCTTTCATCGAGTTTTCGTATAACAACAGTTATCATTCTAGCATCGAGATGGCTCCTTTTGAAGCTCTTTACAGTCGTAAATGTCGTTCCCCAATTAGTTGGAATGAAATCGGTGAAGCTCAAATCACGGGACCTGAAATGGTTCAAGAAGCCACCGACGTTATCGATCGAATCCGTAAGAACCTCCTAGCCGCTAGAAGTCGTCAAAAGAGTTACACCGACAAACGGCAAAAACCGATCGAATTTAATGTTGACGATCTTGTCCTTCAAAAAGTATCCCCTTGGAAGGGGGTAGTCTGTTTTGGAAATTAGGGTAAGCTAGCTCCTCGTTTCGTTGGTCCTTTCAAAATCCTTGAACGTGTTGGGAAGGTAGCTTATCGACTCGAACTACCGCAAGAACTTGTCGATGTTCATCCGACTTTCATGTTTCGAATAAAAGTGCTTAGCCGAGGGTAATATCATATACCTCTTGACGAAGTACATGTCGATGACTCCATGATTATGGTTGAACGAACAGTTGAGATCATGGATCGCATCGAGAAGAAAACCAAGCGTAGTCGTATTCGGTTAGTCAAAGTTCAATGGGAATCACGGCATGGCGCGGGATTCACTTGGGAACGAGAATACACAATGAAAGAGAAGTATCCACACTTGTTTGAACCATCGTCTTCGTCTTAAATTCGGGACGAAATTTCTTAAAGTAGGGGATACTGTGACATTCGTCAAAATCGGGTCCCGTTTGTACTCGTTATATTTGTTTTATGATCTGTTTATCGTGTAAACCGACCCTCTTTGTAAACCGAAACTTATGATATAATCAAAATGATGGATTTTATGTTACAATATTGTTTTACACTTGTTGGGTCTTGAAAACATCCTTTTCGGGCCTTAAGACGCGTTAAAATCACTTAAAAACGAACTACAGGGGCCAGTTTTGCCAATTTTGAAAGTTTGAAAAACCACCAGCCACCCCCATCACGCTACACGATGGGGAGACCACTCTATGATCGCGTGGCGTGACGGTAACAACAGACCAGCAGACCAGAAATGTTTTCTTGTTTGTATTATTTTCCAAAAATCGGTTTTTGCCCACTAAATCACTTGTTTAACCAAATTTAGCTCTTCCTATAAAGACAAGGCCCTCCCTAACATTAATCCCTGCTCATAAATTCTTTCCTCTCTCAAATTCAAAGACATTACAAGGTTATTTTCATGATTTTGTCGGGTTTGACTTCCAAAGTCAAACTGATGAAGTTTTACATTTTTGTTTGTTTATCTTAGTCTAAATTAATACTTGAATCATCTGGCAAAACATATATATAATACAACCCTTGTTACCTTTGGTAGTTACTTATCTGGTCTCAGTTTGTTAAGTTTCAGGCCTCGTAAGGCAATGCTACATGGAGGACTTTCGTGGTCTTTGTTATATATTTTCCGCATCTAACCATCTAAATTTATTATTGCTTACTAACCATGCTAACTTATACTTATCTTGCTTATTTATCAAGTTCCATGGTTATGGGTTTGAAGAGTCTATGCCTCGGTTTAACTGTAAAGAGCTCCAAACCGTAAACCGAACGTTGTTTACTAGTTTTGTTAAATAATTGTGTAAACATGCTTTATGTCGGATTTAAGTTTCTAAAATCACTATTATAAGTTCTATGGTCATGGGTATGTAGATTCTAACCTCGGTCTTAACTCGAAACTAGATCCGAACCGAAAACCGAACTTTTGTTTAAAGACTTTATTGTTAACTTTTTGGTTGTAAAACTTAAGTTTCATCAATTATAATTTATTATACAAGTTCTTTGATATTTGGACATGTGGAAACCATCTATGAACTTATTGTAAGATGGAAACCGAACCAAACCGAACTAAACCGATTTTCACTCGCTTAAGACACACAAGTGTGTTTTTAGCTATCAAGACTTGTATATTTATTTAAAAATACTTTACAAACTGATTTTAAATATTTTATTAAAGTTCTTGTAATGTTGAATCTAATTTGATCTTATAACAAAGTTTGGACCGACAAAAACCGAACACTCGCTTAACGTGCGTTTTTAGTTCTAAAACAATATAACTACATACTTCGTGAAGTGTTAATATATTTTTATGAGTTATCTCATAACATTTAATATTTTGGAAAGTTGACTTTAGGTTTGACTAATTATCTAGACCCGAACCAACAACCCGAACACTCGTTAAAACCCGTTTTAGCATCTTTATTCTAAAGGGGCTTGCATTCTTGCATTTTTACCCACCTTATTACTTAACATAGGTTGAGTAAATATTAAGGTTAGATACTTTAACCCGGTTTCTAGCAAACTTACATTTTTAAAGGATTATTTCTATAATTTCTAAAATAGTTACTTTATAAACCTTAAACTTTAATTGTTTTCTTTTATTTTAAAGCTTTCCCAAAACAACCCTTCTAATTCAATGCTTTTACTTTTTATTTAGGCCTTGCTCGTTAGAATCCATCCTCCCGATTCCCGTCTTTTAACCGACCAAGTTTATACTTGAATGTGAGTACTTTCATACCCGTTTTTCATCTTTCGTTTTGGGGGTGACATTTCATACTTATCCAAATTAAATGCTTTATACTTGATTCTTAAACCATAACGCTATTGCATACTTTACTTAAATAAATGCTCAATTTGGTGTTATATGCTTACATGCTCATGTGTTTACCGTTTTTGGTTGGTTGATCTATAAATCCTAGACTATTTGGCATCCTCTTATAGCAAGGTGTCGTTAATGTATTCTTATTAACAATAACTATAAATCCTAAACTATTTGGCATCCCCTTATAGAAAGGTGTCGCTAACGTATTTCTATTAGCGATCTTATCTCTTTATCCAAATTATTGCTATTTTTTATGGTTTCGTATACATGATTGTGGACATTTCTTATTATATAGATATTGTTTCAAAACTATGAATTGATCACCAACATTTGTGTTGATAAACTTTATTTTATGAAATGTTACAGGTTTGACTTTTGGTTGACTCGAGACTTTGAGAAAACGCTATCAAAGACCGTTAGAATATTAGCAAAAAAAATGAACAATATATTTATTTGCTATATTTTGTGATGATTATTGTACGAACAAGTATGTTATGTGACGTTATGATTTTGTGAAATTAAATGAGTTGTTAAATATTATCGCTTTAAATAGTGTCATGCGTTTATGGGCAATCCGTCACATCTTGTCATGTTCCGCCGTCTTTGGTCGGGGTGTGACAGCTGACAATTTAAACACGAATACATGACACACACAAACACGACTTTAACAGGTGTCATATGTGGCCTTAACAAGTTTCGTGCACTAAACAGGTAGACACGAATCGGCCTGATATTTTTCGTGTCTAAACAGGCAATATACACGTTTACTTGTTAAGAACGTGTTAGTACATGGTTAGATTTTTTTATAAATAAAAATATATAATAGTATAATATGTTATATACCCTAAATAGTTAACTCTAAATTTTTATACCAAATAATTGAATACGAAGTACATCATTCCAATCCAACATAAGCAAACGGGGTACAAACCCTTCTTCGATTCTTTCTCTAGACCTCTGGTAGTTCGGTGGTTTCCCTCCACGTCTCTAGTAGTTGCATCCCTTCGATTCTCCGATCTACCTCTCCACATGTTTGATTCTCCGGTAGTTCGGCCTCATCGCAGTTTCAGCGGCGCCACCGGCATTAACAAGTTCATGTTTTTTCGTGTATACCTGATGTTAATAGGTTTGTGTTCGGGATACAGGTACACGATAAGTTTTTGTGTCGTGTACATGTATACATATTTCGTGTTCGTATCTTATTGTGTCTGTGTCTTCTCATGTATGAGTATACACGATATGCCAGCTCTAATACATGTGTCCTCATAGTTGTGTAATTATTGTGTGTGATTGATTTAATATTTAATCATGTGGGTAATTATGTATAGCACATATACCATTTGCCTCAACCACATGTCGTATTCTGATGGCTTCGTGGCTTCTCATGATAATAATCATTTGTCTAACAACTCAACTCTATATGTGTAATGTATGTAAGTATGCATAAACGTACTAGAGGGATAACACATGTTTGTGAAAGACATACTGGGTCATAAAATCATCTTAGATTTTTGAATTTTTTCAATGCGAGTACACCTAATCCTTTAAAAAAGGACGATAAACAAAAGGACGACAATAAAAAATTATAGTGATTTTTAATTATTGAAAACTGTTGATTGATTACTTTCAAAAATATTGCCACCTTTCTTTCCAAGACATATTATTTAATTATTTATATAAAATTCCGGATCCGAAGTTTTGTTTAGACCCGGTTTTCCGCACTTTTAGAACCCGTGTAGGTGTAGGGTACACTGATACAGTGACGTAGCGACCCATAAAGATTCATCCCTCGTTGTCATGTCATGTTACAGCATAGCACTAGTATATTGTCTATGCTTCGTATATTTTTATTTTATTCTACACGCATGGAATAGTTAATTTTTTTATATATTGTTTATATACGTACATGTATAAGAAAATTTAACTACAAACAAAATATGATACCTCTATGCTATCCAGAAGTAAAACATTCTGGAAGAGTTTAAAGAAAGTAATGTAAGCAAAACCTACTTGTCATAATAAGTTAGGATCAAAACCTTTTTGGTTTAATAGGCTGATTGATCACACTTTTTTATTCATGTTTTTGTGTTATATGACTATCAAATGAATTAAATATAAATGTACCCGGGCCACTATATGTTATTAACCCCAAAAGGGGTGTCCCAAAAGCAATGGTTTGAAATAACAGGTGAGGTATGGAAAAAAGTCTTGAATAGTATGGCCCATCATTTAATAATCCATGTTCCCACCCCTCCCCATGTCTCATTTGCTATTCATTATTAATTACTTATTCTTCAGACACAAGTCATCTCCATACACACACCAAATCTTAATATCTTCCTACCCCAATCTCCCCTCAAAAACCATAAAAGTCTCTGAAAAAATATGGTCAAGTTTGGGGATATGAGAAGTGTTAAAAGACCAGGCTGCCCTTCATTGCTCATATGGATGATGTTCTTGATATTAATATGCTCTTGTGTTACTAAAACAAAAGGGTCTTCAAGAGGAGTGTCAAAAACAGAATTCTTCAAGACAATGAGGCCTCAAATATTGCCCCATAAAGTTAAGTATGTGTATGATGGTGCCACAGTTAAGGGGTTTCTTCCAAAGGCGTTACCGATACCGCCATCGGGACCTTCACACCACCACAACTCCATCGGCATCAACACCATGCATCCATGAACAAGAACTCTTGTTTTGCAAGGGCATATTTGTCTTTTTGTACATGATTAAGCTCTTCCAGAGTTAGTTATCGGCCTACTCTAATTATTTTGTTTCTTGAATTACTTGTTTTACTTTTTTTTTGCTTTAATTAGAATATGAAACTTTATACTATATAGTTCAGATATTATACTTATGAAGGTTTTTTTCTCTCTCTCTTATTTTAAGTTTTTTACTAATTTATTTATAACTTCAATGGTAACACGAGTTGTGTATTATCATTCTTTCTATGCTACTTCTGAAAATTAAAGTAATTATGTTTCTTTTAATCAAGAACTGGTTTGTATCTCGATAACATTAACTAATATACAATAAAAATATTTAAATCTCAATGTTAATTTAGATGGTGTTGTTAGTCAGTTTTATTCTTCATTTAATAATATTAAATTATCAATTGTCTTGACAAAAAAAAATGTATCAAATAATAAATCTTTGAATAAAAATGTTAAACCATTTATAAGTAGTTAATATAACATTTTAGTGATACAAGACGATGAGCAACTGTGATGGGACTAAAATTCAAACTATTTATCCTAATTAGTATTTGATGTGCGAAAATATATATAGATAAGACACAAGTCGCAACTAAGCTTTAAAAACCAAACAATCTATCCTAGTTCACACAAACGGCAAGTGTACCGGTCGCGTATAGCACAGATGAGGAAAGTCCGGATATCGAACTCGAAGACACGTGAAAACGTTTATCATCACTAAACTCTAACCAAGACTCACCAAAATATTTAATTGATTTATTTTAGAATTAATTTAACTACTTAACTTAATTAAATGAAAACTTTTGACAAAACTTTGAAAACTTTGGTTCAAATTCAATATATAAAGACGTCTACCTAGGAATGAATTATGTTGATAGAAATAACAAGACAACGGATTGAAAATATTCATGACACCGGTTATAAAAGATGACACAACTAAAACTTGTTTAAGAAAGTCAAATTACCTCTCAGTCTCTCTAACAATCTCTAACTTATCTTAGTTGATTTTAAAGAATAAACCGGAAAAACAATTATTAACGTGTTCAAATGTCGACTCTCCTCTCGGTCTCATCGACACACTATTCTAATGGAGACAAATACTATGTCACAAAGGATAGAGGACCAATTTAACTTAACCCAAATTAAACCAACTAATTGCACATAAACACTCAAACTCGACAAGACAAAAACCCGCTCTCGCGCGGTCTTAATTCTAACAAGTAAAAGCAACGAGACAATATTACTTCTTATCACCTCTCGGTCTCAAAGAAAGTGTATTTTAACTGATTTTAGATGATTTATATTACCCACTTGTACCTACGGTTGTACACCCCGCAAATAAACCCTAAACACCAAGTCAAGAGTCTAACAAGCAATCAATTAATCAAAACTAATTCAATTAACTAATGCAAGAGGATTATAAGTAATAACACATAAAACACAGCCATCACACACAATCTAATTTATGGTTTAGTTAAACTTTACATCAATAATTCAAGTCTTGAACATTAACAATCCATTATACAAGTCTAAACTACTCAACAATCATCTATCCTAGGCAGAACAAGCAAGTTTAGGTACTCATAGATTTTGGACAGCCATGTATACTTAAGAAAAACATCACAAACATCAACTTAAACATGATCAAATTCATTCAAGATTCAAACACAATCAATCACAAGTCAAACTATCAATCACTTGCAAAACAATCCAAAGTAAAAGATTAATTCAACAAAGTTAGGGTTCTTGAACAATAAACAAAGTTTAAGATGATTACTTAGGGTTATATGGCTGAGATTTATGATGTATAAGATCTTTAGCTGCTGCCCCGATGTCCTCCTTGGCTGTCCCAATCAACACTTGATTTTACAATACTTAGAAAAATTATTTTCTTTCTTCCACTTGTTGTCCCGATCGGATATAAACCCCCAAAAGGGTTTTTTAGATTTCTCTTGATTTGTTGATGAATGTTTCGTGAGATTTAATTTCAGCCACACACAAATCAAATGGCCTTGTATCCTTAAAACAAACAAAACAAACTCACCACCTCCTAGCCGACCAATTTTTTTCCTTTGTTTCTCCTGTTCCGATCGCGAGATGTGTAAGGAGTTAGGGTTTTTCTTTTTTTTGTGAATTAATATATATTAACACATGTAAGACTTCATCTAGCGGGCTTGGGTCGGGCTTTAAACTTGGTTCTTCAAACTTGATCATACGAGCCTCTTTTGACTTCAAAAACCCGAACTTTTTCTCTTTTAAAGCTCGTCACCTACACAAAATATTATACTTTGTAAGATCAAGTTAAAACGAGTTAAAATCATTATTTATTATACGATTAAGCACTTAAAACATGATAAAAAGGTACGGAAAACAAGTGTGTTTTACAACACATCAGTATTACACGTATCAGTTTTTTTTTTCAGATATTCAGATAACTGTAGTTATCGGAAATGATGTCAAAATATTTGTAAAATTCTTGGGAATAATATAGCATTATAAAAACAACAACAAATATACATATATTCTCAGTAGTCTAGAGGTTATACATAAAGAATCCAAAAATAGTCAATTTAGTTTATAAAAAACATGGATTTGCAATCCAAAAGATAGCTAGCGACGTAGCTTATTGTCCGTTTGTCTTTTATTTCAATTTAAAAACACATAAACTCTAAAAAGAATCAACATAGTTGGATAAAATTCAAACTATTAACATATCGATGTAAAAACACAAAAAAGTTGTCTGATGTAGCCTAAAAAATACAGTTGTGTTTTACAATATCGTTTAAAAATCATAATAATGAATGGTACCGGTTTTGATAATAAACATATGATACGGATGTTGTTCAATTGGTATCGATTTCGTTCATCACAGTACCAATACGTTGTCGGCACTTGATGTACCTTATGTTAACAAAAAAAACACCCTGGTTCGAATATAACTCCTTTTTCAACAAAATTTATACCCGAATATCTTGAGAGAAAAAACAGAACCGCATATTTAACTTTTAAAAAATATTGAATAAAAATTAACGAACAAAAGAAAATTCAAATTAGAAAATAGTTAGATGAATTATAGTCGTATGTTGTATATAGTAGTATAAACTATAAAGGGTGAAATTGAAACTTGGAATGAAAAGTTTTAACATATGTGAATACTCAATGTAACAACAATTTTATATTTTTATTTTTCAAACACATCTAATATATCTTATTATGTTAAAAAAAATACAACTATAACGAATTATAGTCGTATGTTGTATATAGTAGTATAAACTAAGGGTGAAATTGAAACTTGAAATGAAAAGTTTTAACATCTGTGAATACTCAATGTAACAACAATTTCATATATTCATTTTTCAAACACATGTAATATATCTTATTATATTTAATTTAATAATAATAATTTAAAAATATATATAGGCAGCGGATTGTGTTATATATATATATATATATATATATATATATAGGGGAGGGATATTTTGAGAACCATGTTGAGTTGTAAGAACTTTAAGAACTCAAATTTGGACCACACATTTAATTAAATGACATGAAATATATGGCTGAGATTAAATGTAACTAAAAAATGAAGCGGGAGAGAGAGTAAGTATTTTTGATGATTACACAAGTTTAACTGTTAGTTACACATGTGTAATAAGTCGATTCGGTGTGTAAAAAAATACCATAATATTTTGTACATCACTTACACTTACGTATTACACATGTGTAAAAAATTCAAAAAAAAAAATTGTTACGTTGAGTTCTTTGTCGAAGCCACCATCCACAATCATCATACATCGTCGTCTATTATTTGTTCACATGTTTGTAAATATTTTGATAAAATTGAAATTGATGAACCTAATTCATCAATTAACATTTAAATTGATCTAATTAATCATCACTTTGAAGATTCGGTCGATTAATTTTTCAATTTTTAGTGTGCTATGCCTGAAAGTTTAAACTCTTTTGCCTGAACGTTTAAAGGTTTAACATTTGAAAAAACACAACATTTAACATTTGTTAGTTTAGAAGTTCTGAACTTCAGGTGTTTAATTTTTTTTTGTTAGTTTAGAAGTTCTGTTTAAAAGTTCAGAACTTCTAAACTTTTTTGAACACCCAGAACTTCTTAGAACGTTTAAAGATGTTCATGATTTTTGAACACCCAGAATTTCATTGAAAGTATTAGAACGTTTAAAGATGTTCATTTTTTTAACACCGAGAACTTCATTGAACGTATCAGAACGTTTAAACATAACATTTTGAACCTTAATAAGAGCTCGATTGAGTGCGTTATTTCTGCAATCCCATAATCGATTGATGATTCTAAATACTTCTACACATCAATTTGATTGATTAAAATCATCATTTTGGTGTTTATTTGGTCAGAACGTATAAACTTTGAGTAGAACGTTTAAACATGAACCCTAATCATAGCTAAATTAAGTGTGTTAATCTGTATTTTCATAATCGATTGATGATTCTAAACCCTCTTACGCATCAATTCGATTGATTAAATCATCAATTTTTGATCAATTTGAAGATTTTTAATGTTCAGTGACGTTCTATTTCAATTTTGGTTTTTGACTTTTGAGATTTCATATTTTAAGCTGTGATTAGAGTTTAGAAATTGGATTAGATTGAGCGACAAGTTCCGAATTTAGATCAGAGTTGATTTGTAATCGACGAATTTTGATTGCGAACTACTGTTGGGTTATTTACGAATTTGCCACCGCGCGTGTTTTAATCAAACGTTCTGGAATGTCGCGTACCTAATATACGATAAGCCATTATTGTACATTAACCCACCCCTATATATATATATATATATATATATATCCTAAAAATAAGTAGTTTCCTAGAAAAACTAGGAATAAATCATAGCCATTGGATCATGTTAATCAATGGTTGAGATTTAAATCACCGATAACCGACATAGTTTCCTAGAATTACTCTTTCATCATTATAACCGACATAGTTTCCTAAAATTGTTCTTTCACCATCATTTGTAATGCCAAATGTCAAAAATTTGTTGGTTCTAATCATTCTTAGGAAACTCTTTATTCTTATTTGAATCCTTTTCGTCGGTTATTGGTGATTTTAAATCTCAACCATTGATTAACATGATCCAATGGCTATGATTTATTCTTAGCATTCATTGAAAACAATGTATTCTTATTATAACACACCCATATATATATATATATATATATATATATTACCCAACATCAAGTTTGCGAATAACTTTTTGAGATAAGAATAATAATAACAACAATAAGATTACAACATAAAATGAATACTAGAAGTAGCCCTTTTCTTCGTATCATTACATTTTTAACACTAGGCATGATTTAAGCAACATCTAAGTTTGTGTATAAAGTTTTTGGTATAACAACCACCCTATAGCATAAAAGAAATAATAGAAAGTAGCCCTTGTTTCGCGTGATTACATTTTTAACACATTGTGAAGAAAGAAGACATTTTTAGTGTGCGTACATTCATTCGAAATTCAGATACACCAGTTTGATTCACCTATAAAAGTCTACTACAAAAGTTCTCTTTTATTAACCAAACACATGGATAAAAATTAATTCTTTTGTTTGTTCATATGTTACAACATGTTTTAGAAAAAAATAAAAGAAGTTAAAAAAAAAAAAGATGTTGAAAAAGAAAAGACTATGATTCTATGAAGCTTTGTGAACAAAATATAAAAGCAGATAAAAGGGGATAGGGAGAGCTGTTGACAGTTTCTTAAAAAGTATAAATAAATAAAATAAATAATTGATAGTTGTTGAGAGTAAACTTTTTTCACGACCAAATGTAAATTTATGGTAATCAAAATCTCTTTTCATCTTCTTATACTAAATATCTATGGCGTAACGGTTTTTTGTCATTGTAGACATTGAAAGGATTTCGATTGATATTCATGATGCAGCGTTTAGGGGCAATGATGACGATGTTTATGATGCGGATTTTGGATTGTTTTTTATATTATGTTTTATCTATACGAACTCGTTGTTTTGTACGAACTACTTGTTTTGATGATATATGTATTGATTGTTTTGGATAGTTTTTTTAAAATTATATTAATAATACACCAAAAAAAAAGTAAATAAAAAAATATTTATAAAAAATTATTATATTAAAATAAGAAAAATGGAAAGAAAAAAAATATAAAAGACAAAAAAAAAGTGGGGGTTTGATAAAATAAAACGTCGGCCTATATGCCGCGTATAGGGTTCTTTTTTTAGCAAAACCTCCCAGTGTCTCTAGAAAATTCGTAAATATATAATATTAGGAGAAAAGGGGTAGTTTGATGACTTTTCTTGTTTAGAGTAAAGTGTTATTTTCGTATCTGAAATTTAATCAGTTACACGTACAACTTTAGTCCACAATTTTGTTTAGAGTAAAGTGTTATCTACTTTTACATCCTGCTCCTTGAGGTTTTCAAATCTTGAACTTTTCATTCGTTTCATTAACCCCGTCTATATTGTAACGTTAAGTTGGAGATAATACATTTTTTATCACTTAGTTTATTTTATAAGTCTTTAATACTCATTAAATAATAAAATAGGAAATCAAAATCAAATCTTGAAGATGACCGATGACTCATCTCCTTTTTTACGGAAAAAGACAGGCACATGTGCGGCGGTGGTGCGATAACATTGTAATGGTGGTTCAGATCTCGAAGAGACCAATCACAGCCATCTTCAACATCTAAACCATTGTTATTGGCTTATGCACCACCGTTGCACTTTTGCATGTTCTTCTTTCGTTTGAAAAGAAGTTGAATCCCTTGTCATCTTCAAGAGAGATGATTTTTTTCTTATTTTATATTATTTTAATGGGGGTTAAAAGAATAAAAAAAATATTTTATTATTGTATAGCTTAACGATATAAGATAGACAGGGGCGGCCCGGAGGGTGTGCGAGCTGCACCTCCGGCCAGGGCACGTTATTATCGGGGGCCAAAACTTTATATGCGTATATATCTTTTCCGGTAAAGGATCCCGAGTTAAT
This sequence comes from Bidens hawaiensis, assembly GCF_021521415.1. NCBI lineage: Eukaryota > Viridiplantae > Streptophyta > Magnoliopsida > Asterales > Asteraceae > Bidens > Bidens hawaiensis. The sequence continues at coordinate 1,273,008 of NW_027491503.1, forward strand.
TGGCATCGTCCATAGGTCGATTCGGTCGTTAGTTTTGATGTTTAAAACTTGCCGGAATCATCAGAAAATTTTTGCCGGAAACCAAAAAACTTGCGATTGATTTGAAGGTGATGACTCAAGTTTGAAGAAATGACAGAAATGACCCTTCATCTATTTTTCATAATTAAATCTACTATTTACATACTTAGTCCTTTTAGTTTTGCTTTAGTTATATTTCATCTTTAACTTAATAACTTTTATTTCAACTGTAAAGAAATGGTTGTAGTGAAGAAATGTTTATTACTTGAAGGTGTGTGAAATACATAAGCAACTACATCTATATATATACAACTAAACCCTAGCTAACAGCCCATAAAAGGCCCATGGGCTTTAGCCAACTATATGGGCTAAAACCCTAACTAAATACAATTAACACTCCTCCTCAAGTTGGAGCATAGATGTTAATCATGCCCAACTTGTTACAAATAAAATCTATCTGAGCTTTCCGGAGCGGTTTAGTTAGAATGTCTGCTAGCTGAAAATTTGTCTTCACATGAACTGGTGAATGGAAGGAGGATCAATTTGTGTGCCTACTACCCGATCTTTGATAAGGTGGCAGTCGACCTCAATATGTTTTGTCCTCTCATGAAATACTTGATTCTTGACTATGTGAATAGCTGACTGATTATCACAGTATAACCTCATCAAGTCATTAGAAACACCCCCGAGCTCTCTGAGAAGACGACGAACCCATGTCATCTCTGATGTTACATCTGCCATGGCTCTATACTCCGATTCGGCACTCGACCGGAAAACCGTGTGTTGCTTCTTACTCTTCCATGATACAAGGTTTCCTCCAACAAACACACAATATCCGGTGGTAGATCGTCGAGAAATTGGACAACCTGCCCAATCTGCATCTAAGAACCCTGATATCCGACCATCTCCTTCTTTCGTGAAGGCACCTACACGACAATGACCCTGATCGGAGTATAATATACCCAAGCCAGGTGAGGTCTTAAGATATCTTAAGACACGAAGAGCAGCATCCCAGTGACCAGTGTATGGTGTAGCCATAAATTGGCTCAGAACACTGACAGTAAAGGAGATATCCGATCGTGTGACGGTTAAATAATTAAGTTTACCAATCAGCCGTCTGTATCGCTCAGGATCTTTCATTGGATCTCCTTCCTTTGGGAGGAGTTTCTTTGTAGGAAGCAATGGGGTATCAACAGGTTTACAACCCAGTAAGCCACATTCAGTTAACATATCAAGAACATACTTTCGTTGGGAGAGAAGTATTCCTTGTGGAGAGCGGTATACTTCTATGCCAAGGAAATACCTCAATCGACCTAAGTCGCTGACCTGAAACTGAGACTGAGACTGAAGAAACTGCTTGAGTTCGGAAATCCCGACCTCGTCATCACCTGTGATTATAATGTCATCCACATAAACAACTACGATAATCCTCTTCGCTTTCTGGTGTCTAAAGAAGACAGAGTGATCGTAGGCACTCCGAGTCATCCCAAACTGTTCCATAACACTAGAGAATCGACCAAACCATGCCCTGGGAGACTGTTTAAGACCATATAGAGAATGACGTAGTCTACAAACTTTCGAGGCCTCCTCCTCAACGACGAACCCTGGGGGCTGCTCCATATATACCTCCTCCTCAAGAACACCATTAAGAAAGGCGTTCTTGACATCAAGCTGGTGGAGCGGCCAATGATTAATGGCAGCAAGAGCGATACAAATACGGACAGATGGCATTTTAGCAACCGGAGAGAAAGTTTCATCGTAATCAATGCCATATGCCTGAGAATACCCTTTTACAACCAACCGAGCCTTTAAGCAGTGTAGGTAGCCATCCGGGTGTAGTTTAACCGTAAACACCCAACGACAACCAACAATACGCTTCCCTTTAGGAAGTGTTTCAAGATCCCATGTATGATTGGACTTCAGAGCCCCAATTTCATCTTCCATAGCCTGTCTCCATCCTGGGTGAGCGGGAGCGCTCGTCACATTTTTGGGAATCGGGTAGGAATCAAGGGTAGTGGTGTACGCATGAGATTCAGGAGATAGGTGGGTGTAGGCAACATAGTCCTGAATTGGGTAACGAGTACATGTCCGGGGTTCCTTGCGAAAGGAAATAGGTATATCGGGAAGTGGGGCACCAGGAGGATCATAAACGGGTGTATCAGAGGTTGGCGGATCGGGTAAGGATGTAGTAGTGAGAGGTGTGGATTGCTCAGATGTAGGCGGAGTATCGGAGGGTATTTCGGGGTCGTGGCCAGGGTGTGATTCAAGAGTCGCTGATGTTTGACCCCTACCTCGCCTAGCATATGTGAAAAGCAGTGGCGGAGATTCTGTCGGTGGGTCAGAATCAGTAGAGATTGGATCGGTAGAAGGAACTGACACAGGAATGGTGGGGATGAAGGGAGATGTGGGTATATCGAGGTCAGGAAATGGGTCAGAAACAGGAGTGGAACACTCAGGAAAGTAAGGACAGGGCTCATTATAAAAAACATCGGCACTAGTAAAGTATCGGTGAAGAGATGGGCTATAGCACCGATACCCTTTTTGAACCCGTGAGTAACCAACAAAGATACAACGAAGGGCTCGGGGATCAAGTTTGATTGTTTTCGGACGATGATCATGAACATAGGCAACGCAACCAAAGACTTTAGGTGCGAGAGGAAAAGGAGTACCAGTGGGACATAGTACAGAAAACAGTGTTTTACCATGAAGAACGGGTGTGGGCATACGGTTAATCAGATATGCGGCTGTGAGAACGACATCTCCCCAAAAACGATGAGGGACACGTGATTGGATCATGAGTGTGCGAGCAACATCCAATAGGTGACGATTTTTGCGTTCGGACACACCATTTTGTTGAGATGTATATGCACATGATGATTCATGAATAATACCGTTGTTTTTCAAGTACGAAGAAAAATCGGTAGAAAAATATTCCTTAGCATTATCGGATCGGAGAGTTTTAATGGTGGTGTTAAATTGGTTTTGAACATAAGCATTAAATTCTTGAAATATGGAAAAAATTTCACTACGAGATTTCATCAAATAAATCCAAGTAGTGCGAGAATAGTCATTAATAAAGCTAACAAAATATTCAAAACCCAAAGTAGATTTGGTAGGGCAGGGCCCCCATACATCATAATGCAAAAGTTCAAAACAAAAACTGACTCGATTAGACACTCTAGGGGGAGGGACGCCTGGTATGTTTACCAAGTTGACACGACTCACAATGAAAATTAAAAGTCGAAAGTGGTAAATCTGGACGCATTTGCCTCAAAACCGCTGTAGAGGGATGACCTAACCGACAGTGGTCCTCCTTGACTGAGGCAGTTGCTGTAGAACATGTAGGACCTGACGGGAAGATTAAGCGGTACAGGCCTCCAGATTCAAAACCTGTGCCAATCAGACGGTTCGTCCCTAGTTCCTGAAAGATACAGTGAGTAGGATAAAATTTAGCAGAGCAATTGTGTTGTTTAGTAAGTTGGCTTACCGAACAAAGGTTATCGGGAAATTTAGGAACATATAGAATAGACGAGAGGTTTAAGTTGGATGAGGTGTTAATGGATCCAACCCCCAGTACAGGACAGGAAGACCCATCAGCCAGTCGAACAGGTTGGTGAGAGATTTTATTAAGGTTGGACAGAATACCCGAGTTCCCAGTCATGTGATGAGTGGCACCCGAATCAATAATCCAAGATGAAGAAGGATTAGGAAGCGTACGTGAATCGGCTGTATTGGTACATGGAGCAGGAACAGGAGCAGGAGTCTGAGAGGCTAGAAGCTGCTGGAGACGAAATAGTCTTCTTCGCTAACTGTGTAGGTGGGAGTGGCGGTTGGACCTGAAGTCTCACCAGCGGCAGCCAAACGAGCTTTGGGACGAGGAGGTGGCTGACTTCCAGGAGGGCGGTTCGGGCAGTCCCATTTCGTATGACCTGGTTCCTTGCAATAGTGACAAACAAGACCACCGCCCCGTCCAATACTCTTTTTGTGGGTCATATGAGAACCTCGACCAGTACCCCGACCAGTAGATGTATACATAGCTGATGTATCAGTAGGAGGCAGAGTTGCACCAGGACCATACATTTCCCGTAACAGGTGAAAGGTTGATGCAACTGAAGATGTAGCAGCGGAGTTGCTCAAAAGTAGGGGTCGGGCGCTTGAATACTTAGGTGATATCCCGGCAATGAAGGTCATGACATCCATCTTGGCGTTTCGCTCCTCCTGAATCTTCAAATCAGTAGTGGGTGGAAACATAGTGCGAAGCTCATCCCGGAGTTTGCAAAATCGTGTGAAATAGTCGGTAAATGTAGAATCACCTTGCTCGGCCCGACCATAGGCTTGAACCACAGAATAAGCATGAGAGATAGACTCCTTAGCCGAAAAGGATGAAGAGATGTGATAACACATTTCTTTTACGGTGGAAAAGTTCTGAGCAATAGTAAGGATTTGTGTATCCATAGCATTCCATAGGGCCATTAAAATTCCGCTATCATCAATTTTCCATTCTTTGGTAATCGGGTCCGGGGGTGGTTTAGTGAGATGATCATCTTTGTCCATACTTTCAAGACCATTTGGACAAAGAGACTCCACGAACCCCAAATTTTTGAGTCAAGTTTGATCGGAATGCGAAGAACAGCTGAATAATTAATAATACCTGGAGCAATCTGATTTTCTGAAGCCTTTTTATCAGCCATTGGATCTGAAAGTTTCTTATCCGAACAAATACACACGCGAACTGAGACTGAAAAACTAAAAGATCCCGAATTGAAAAACTAACAACACAGGGTGGTGCGGAAGCAAAAAATAAGTAACCTGGAAAAAGTCCGGTGGCCGGAAAAAGTGTCACGCGCCCTCACGCTGCGGCGTGAAGGGCAGAGGCGGAGCAGGGGCGGCGCGTGGAGGCACGTGGGATGGCGTAGCGACGGCGTTTTTTCAGGTAAGGTTAATCGGAGCTTTCTGGTGGTGATGGTGGCAGCGGTGATAGTAGGTGATATCTGGAAAAAAGATTTCGCGATGAGGCAAGAGGTTCAACGATACTGGAGTTCGTTTAAGATCTGGTGGCTGCTGGTCAGATTCAGATTCTGGTCAGATGGCGGCTAGGGTTTGGATCAAGAGCCGTAGCTCTGATACCATGTAAAGAAATGGTTGTAGTGAAGTAATGTTTATTACTTGAAGGTGTGTGAAATACATAAGCAACTACATCTATATATATACAACTAAACCCTAGCTAACAGCCCATAAGAGGCCCATGGGCTTTAGCCAACTATATGGGCTAAAACCCTAACTAAATACAATTAACATCAACAACATTCTAAATTTTTTAAACAAGTTCAAATAATTAAGTTAATATTACATTAACTATATTAATTCTCATAAATTTTGTATTAGCAAATCATATATGCATTCAATTTTAGGGTTTCGAAAATTGGGGTGTTACATTAACACTATATGTTTTTTATGTTTATTGTTATAACATTAATCGTCGTTTGTAAAAATTAGTTTGTATATTTCGTTATTTGTTAAGGCTTGCGGGCCTTTTTATTTCGACTCGGCCGATGTATTAAAAATCTCGGAGACACCCCTGAATATAGAGGTTAGTTATATAGATAATGGTAATATTCGGAAATCCCAATGAGCTATACATAAAAAGAAATTAGAGTATAGTTATGTACGGAGTAGTTGACTAGACATAATTAAAGACGAAAATAACACTTTATTTTAGTTGTTTATTAAACGAAAATGAATTCCATTTATGATGTATGAACTACATACAAAAAGTTTAATGTTGAATGAGGGGGAGATGACGAGATATCACTAAACTTTGATTGATTTTACTGTTCACATCCCATCAATATTGGCCCCAAAATCATGACATCTTTTATTAGGCTGAGGGGTGCGGAGCGCTAGTCAGGACGCGAGAGGGAGTTCGCTCGCGCCCCGGGGCGCGAGAGCCACACCACCGGGGCGCTAGAGGGGCGCGAGAGGGGCGCGAGAGCGGAAAACGAGGCTGGCGCCAGGAGGCTCGCGGGACAGGTTGAGCGTGAGGGGTGTCTTGGGATGCAAAATAGAGCCGTTGGGGTTTAAGCTGGGTGTCTTGGGAATGTTTCAGCATATATATATATATATATATATATATATATATATATATATATATATATATATATATATATATATATATATATATATATATATATATATTCGTGCAGAAAAGCTTCAATTCAACCACCGAGTGTAGGTGACGCCGATGGTGGTGGAGGTTACGGTGGTGGTGAGGAGGAGGAGAGAGAGTGAAGGTGCCATGGTTTTGACCGGATTCCGGTGGAGGTTACGGTGGTGGTGAGGAGGAGGAGAGAGAGTGAAGGTGCCATGGTTTTGACCGGATTCCGGGTTGAGAAATTCCGGTTTTGACCGGATTCCGATTGAGTTTTTGAAGACCGGATTCGTTGAGGTTTTGACCGGATTCCGATTGAGTTTTTGAGAAATTCCGGATTCGTTGGGTAATACATTTATAAAAAAAAAAAAAAAAAACCGCTCGCGCCCCCTCTCGCGCCCCTCCACACCATGCCCCGGGGCGCTATCACCACTACCAATACCCATCTTATCAAGTTTCTCTCTCTGCCACACGTCACAATATTATTGGATGGCGCCCCCACTCACGCCCCCTCTCGCGCCCCCCCACACCCCTCAGCCTTATGGTTTTGAATAGTTTGAAGGTTTTTGAAAGTGGGGCCCTGACATTTCATAACTCTCTAAAGTTTCAGCGTCTTTTAATCTTGTACTACATACACGTACGCAAAAATAGTTCATAACAAAAGCAAAAGAACATAAAGGTAAATTCTAGCTTTTAAATGTCTTTTAATTTTTTATGATTTATTTTTTTATAATTTTCTGAAACAAATTTTTGAACAATATACTGCATTTTCTCTTTTGAATACCATTTTTTTTAATATTACTGTATTACATCTATGTCACCTTCTTCTAAAATAACTTTCAAATGTATGTCAAGTGCAGTTAATTTAGAAATAACTAACTTCTACAAAATTAACATATTAACAAATTACTCCTCCAAGAATTTGATTTAAACAATTATAAAAAATAAATTATATAAGTATTGAACCACCCCCCTTTTTTCTCGTGCCTTTGTTTAAGTTTCACCACTATATATGGGCACAATCCAGTCTCTTATATGAGCACAATTAGGGTTGTCGTACGGGCACAATAGCGGCTTTGGTCATGTCACAACCAGAATAGTTAGTAGGATTGACAAGATTAGTTTGATTTGTTTTAAACATGGTAAAGTGAAAGTTATGTTTTATGCTCCGGTGCCACTCCATATTAGTTTGGTTGCCCACAGAGCCACTCAAACAGGTCTTTTCGAATTTATTTAATAACGTCCAAAAAAAGAATTGTGTTGTTGCAGATTGTTTTGAAATGCATGAGCATATTTGGAATTGGCGGTGGAAAAGAAGGAGTTTAAACGTTACTGAAACATCCGAGTTGGTAGATTTAGTAAATATGTGTAACCAGGTGGTTTTATCTTGCCATAAAGATAAATGGGTATGGATTGAGGATTCATCAGGAAGTTTCTCGGTTGCCTCAATGAAGCGAGTGCTATTCAACGCGATTGGTCACAACGCTCCGTTCTTTTTTTTTTTGTGGTTTGGAACAATTGGGTCCCGAAAAAGGTTAACATCATTGTCTGGCTAGCGAAGATGGATCGTATTGCTACCCGGGAAGGCCTCGCTTTTAGGAACATTCCTGTTGACTCCATTTCTTGTCTATTTTGTGAGGATTACATTGAAAATACAGGTCATCTTCTCACGTCTTGTCAAGTTGCGGTTCGGGTTTGGCACGCGATTAGCTCATGGTGTAAAATTCCTGTCTTTCATGCTCTCTCGGTTCGTGATCTTTTATCCATTCACAAAACTGCTCCTTTGTGTTCTAAAAAGAAAAAAAGTTGTTCAAGGCATTATCATGGCAGCGTCTTAGAGTATTTGGAAGGCAAGAAATGATGTAGTTTTTGAAGACAAAGCACATTTGGTTTCAGAGTTGTTGGAGGACATCAAATCCTTGTCGTTTTTATGGATTAAAAATATATCTTCGTTCCGCAGCTTAAATTGGAGCGAATGGCATATTTTTTCTTTTTAACTCTTGTACTGTTCTTTGGCTCTAGCTTCTTGCCAGGTGTTAATGAAAGTTGTCGTTCGAAAAAAAATGTTTTATGCTTGGGAGCGTATGTGAAGAAACGTGGATCGGCTCACTGGTAGACGATCAACTTTCCTCGGGTATGAGTATGCTATTTCACCGATGGTTCTCCGGAGTATGAGTTCTTCCACCTAAAAAACGAGCAGCACCGTGAACTTACCCCTCAGAAAGGGACAGAGGGGTCCTCTTTGGGGTAACCCTTCGGTGTGAGAATAAGAGATTGTAGGAGAAGATAATAATAATCTGAGAGTGAGTAAGGAATTGGAATGTATTTTCTTGCTTACCTCCCCTTGTGGAGGTGGTGTGGTATTTATAGTGTTAGGGTTTCCAATGATTGGGCTCAGATCCCATTAGGGCCTTTTTGGCCTCCTCCTATTGCTTTGCGCCACGTGTCCTTAGGACACCTGGTGCTTTTTCATTGATTATTCTCTGACCCAGGCATTTTACCTGACCCATGTGCAATCACGTGGTAGCACATGGGTTTTGCTGAGTTGTCCACCTTTCATTGGCAGCTGTCAACATCAGCATATTCTTATTCCTTAAAGGATACCTTCTGTAAGGTTGTCTGACGAGCACAATCAAGGTTGTCCTTATCCTGATTTGGATAAGGACGAGGTTGATTATGTGCACGTGTGATATGCGCCTATCCTGAGGATGCGCGAAGTCTTCTCTTTATTCTCACGCGCAGATGTTTCATGCGCAGATGTGATATGCGCAAGCATATGTAATATGCGCCATGCGCAGATGTGATATGCGTGAGCATATATGATGCGTGAGCATGCGATATGCGCCACGCGCAGATGCGCCACGCGCAGATGTGATATGCGTGAGCATATATGGTGCGCGAGCATGTAATACGCGTGAGCATATGTGATGCGCGAGCATATATGATATGCGTGAGCATATGTGATGCGTGAGCATATGTGATATGCGCCGTGCGCATAGGTTTTGGCTTTGTGCCTTCATGATATCTTGATTTCAATCCTCTTGTCTATATCTTGTGGGTTGACCCGCCCCGCTCGATGTTAAGGCGGGTACATACCTCTTCAAGCCCCCCCAGTCTAATGTGTGTCTTGTTTCGCGCGAGCGAGGTAAGATAGATATTAGACTTAATAGTTCTCTTTTAATAGGGTTTTGTCTTTTCCTTTTTTATTTCTCATCGTTGCGCGAAATTCTATCCTTGTGGTTGAAATGAATCGTCCATGTACGCGGTTGGTTGGTGCTGACATGCGTCAGAGATGGAGACGTGTCAGACTTTTCGTGTGCTCGAGGTGCTACAGTTGCCTTTCATGTCCCCTCACACAGTGTCAGGAACACGTGTCGCGCTCGTGTTGGCCTGCACCTGCGAGTGGGGGCGCGTGAACTCTGATCAGTACCTGTTTCGTTCCCTTTCATGTCCCCTCACACAGTCAGGAACACGTGTCGCGCTCGCGTTGGCCTGCACCTGCGAGTGGGGGCGCGTGAACTCTGATCAGTACCTGTTTCTCTCTCTCCTGGGCCTATAAAAGCAAGCCTTTTGAGTTATTATTCTTCATCTTCATTGTTATTTCAGAGCTTTCCTTTCCTTCCATTTTTATTCCGATTTCCGTTCTTGAAGTAACCTCTGTTTGATTTCACAGTTGTATGTCTGATAACCCAGACACCACAATCTCCCCAAGCAAACGCCGTGTAAAATCATTAGTCATGTCCACTTTGAAGAAGACCGGCAAGGGAAAACGGGCTGCTGAGGCCTCGTCGGAGGAGGTGGGGAAGGGCAAGACAGTAAAGAGGTGGGATGAGATTCCCTGTAAATTGAGACAGTCTGATTTTGACAGTCTCATCGCCTCTCAGGGTTTTCTCCCTGAGTATGGCTGTATGCTTCCGGCGGCCGGGCAAACGGCGGCAGATCCGCCCACCGGCTATATCTCCTTATATTGCCATTTTTTCACTCACTGCAACCTTCGTCTCCCGATGACAAGGTTTATGGGTGCGCTGCTTCAATTCATGGGATTCACATATCCCAAGTCCATCCTTTTGGACTTGTGCGCATGACTCATTTTGAGTTCATGTGCAAAGCTCAGCGCGAGGAGCCAACCCCTCGGCGCTTTCAATTTTTTTATAAGCCAAAAATCCAAGATTCTTGGTTCTCATTCGTTCCTCGCAGTCAGAAGGTCAAGTGCTGCACTGTTTCCTTCAAGAGCCTTCATGACTGGTCTGAGAAATTTTTCTATATTAAGGCTGGTGTGATTCCCATCCGCATGACCATGCGCGCGATCACTTCTGCGCCCGCGGATGTGAATGTTCTTAAGAACCCAACTGGCGCATTGGTTAATAAGTTGACTGCTGAACCATCCCCCGTCAAGAATATTTGCGAGGAAGCGCTGGTGGGGGTTGGCATGAGCAGGAGGTGGGCCGACAGCGCTACTGAGCCTGTTATCCAAGTTGATGGATTATGTGAGTTATTAGCTCATTGCATTATTTCTGCGTGAATATAATTCGTTTTGCTGATATCATTTATCTTGTTTTATGCAGTAAGCAAGGAGTACGTCCACGCCGCCTATGATGAGCATATGGAGGGTGGCTCTGTCGCGCTGGGCGCTGGGGAAGTTGGCTTCCCCGATCGCTTCGCTGATATGTTCATCCCTGTTGATTTGGGATTTTGCTTTGACAGCGATGCGCCTGGTAGGCCTTTGTACTTATGCTTATGCCTTTAGAATACCAAATTTGGTTAACATTTCTGTTGCACGTATTGTAGATGAGCTTGAGAACTATGAGCTGGTACTTATGCTTTGCCTTAGTTGTGCTTAGGTATTTTTATGGTCTAGCTGCGCAGCATGTAGGATGGATCTTGTGAGTGATTTGAGCTAAGGCTCGTATTATTGGGCTAAGGCCCTGAGCTAAGGCTCATATTATTGGGCTAAGGCCCTGACGTTTTAGAGTTAAAACTCGTTAACGCGTTTGAGCTTGAAGCTCGCGCATGTATGTTTTACTTTGTTTTATTTTTGTTTTGATGTCAATACAATGTTGTCATATTGCTCAAAATTAATAAAGGGAAGTGTGAAACATGTATGCAAAAGGTAATAGAACACACATTAAGAGAAGATAGCGCGTATCATTATTCATAATGGCTTAAAAAGCCTTGATTACAAACTTGACAATTTTTACATGAAACATTTTCTAAGCTGTGCTGCGTTCCATGCGCGCGGGATCTTCTTTCCATTCAAATCTTTTAAAGCGTATGCGCCTTTTCCCAATTCTTCCGAGACTTGATAAGGTCCCTCCCAATTGGGGGACATCTTTCCCGGGGGTATCGCACGGCTAGCTTCATTGTTTCGAAGGACAAAATCATTCTTCTTGAAGTGGCATTCTTTCACGCGCTGATTGTAATACTTTTCTAGTTTTTTTCTTGTATTTGGCTTCACTGATGATAGCCGCTTCTCTGCGCCCTTCAAGTAAGTTGAGATCCAACCTTCTTTCGCGCTCGTTATCAATCTTACTCATCATGAGCACTCTATGGGATGGGCATCCAATTTCTGCTGGAATCATAGCCTCCGTTCCATAGGTTAGGCTGAACGGGGATTCGCCATTGCTGGTTTTGCTTAATGTCCTGTGCGCCCACAGGACATTAGGTAGCTCCTCGACCCATGAATGGGATTCTCCCTCCAACCTTTTCTTCAGCCCATTTAGCAAGCTTTGGTTCGCGCGCCTCCACTTGGCCATTCCCCTGAGGGTGGTATACTGAAGTGAAGATTTGGTTGATGCGCAATTCCTTGAGCCAGCTGGATATCTTCTTGTCGGTGAATTGTTTGCCATTGTCGCTCACAATTTCCATGGGCAGGCCAAAACGGCATATGATGTGGCTCCAGATAAATTGCTTCATCGCCTCGGCTGTGATTTTTGCTAGTGGCTTGGCTTCAACCCATTTTGTGAAATAGTCTACTGCCACTACCAAAAATTTTACTGGCCCTTGCGCTTGCGGTAGGGGACCCACAATATCGATTGCCCATTTGTGGAAAGGCCATGCGGAGGTCACCGGAATCAAGTTGTTATTTGGCCGCATGGTGTTTGGCGCATAACTCTGACACGCTTTGCATTTTTGGATCTCTTTTAACGCGTCCAAGTACATGCCTGGCCAATAGTAACCTGCGCTCATTGCCTTGGCAACCACCATGCGCGGGCCAGCATGTATTCCACAGATTCCTTCGTGTATCTCTCTGATCACATAGCTTGCTTCCTCAGCATCTAGGCATTTCATGAGCGGTCCAAGATAAGAGCGTCGATATAATGTACCATCAAGCAGTTCATAGTTCTGCGACTTGTGTCTTATCTTCCTCGCCTGTGCGCGATCGTCCGGTACCTTTCCCTCCTTCAAGAATTCCATTATTGTAGTTATCCATGATGAAGGGGTTGTATGAATTACAAGGACAGACTTCGCTCCCACCGATGGGTTGCTCATTACTTCTACCCTGACATCTTTGCCAAAGTGATCGAAGCTGGTTGATGCCATCTTACTCAGCGCGTCAGCAGACTTGTTTTCACTGCGCGGAATATGTATGATTCTGAAGAAGTCAAATTGCTCGATGAGCTTTTTCGCCTGCTCTAGATACAGAGGCATGGTGTTCTCCTTGGCATCATAAAGGCCATTGACCTGTGCTGCTACCATGTATGAATCAACATGGGCCTCTAGCTTTTTAACTCCGAACTTGTGCGCGATGCGCAGACCAGCCAGCAGGGCTTCATACTCAGCTTCATTGTTGGTGCTTTTGAAATCCAACCTGATTGCGTAGTATACTCATGACTTTCTGGATCCACCAGCTTGATTGAAACGAGTTATGTAGTCTTCAATCGTTTCATCATTCCTGCGCACGCAGTGCATGATGTCATCAGGGTCGCGCGTGTGTCTGCGCTGCTGTACGAAGTGAGCTTGGAACTTCTCTAATAGCTCTTCGAACCCATCGATTTGCCCAGTCGGCAAGCTTTCGAACCAGACACGCGCTGCGCCCGTGAGGCAGCGAGCAAACATGTGACACCATGTTGGCATCGTCCAGCTTTCTAGGTTTCCAGTGTTGTAAAAACCTTGTAGGAAATCGTCTGGATCAGTTGTGCCGTCGTACTTGCCCAAACCACTTGGCATCTTGGTTTGTGCTGAATGGGAGCCTTCACGATGCGCTCAGTGAATTTTGAATGCTTCACCAAGATGGCTGGCCTGTATGGTGTGGTTACGTCCACTTGCCCTCTCGCTGGTGGGTTGTACGGTGTGTACAGATCCAGATCGGCTTTGGCTCCAGGCGCCATGTTCATGTGCGCTCGGAGCTGTGAGCCTCCTGCATGAGTATCTCGCGTCTTCCTCATGCTGTGCACTTCTTCATCACTAAAATCAGCGTGTTCAGTGTGAACAGAGTGACCATCTTCCGGCGCGCGCGCCCTTTTTGTTGTACCTTGAATGGTTTGCTTATCAAACGCGAGCCTTTGTGTTAGGTCGGCTAACTTTTTGTGTTTGACCAGCTCATTTTATTTGTCCATTAAACGCCGTTGTTCGTTTATGAGCCATTCTTTAGGGTCATTTGTTTCATCTTCTGGACCCATTGGTCCTTTTTGTTTCGCGCCGGTCAAATTTTGGAACGTGAGATCGTCTGGAGGAGTTTCAGTCTGGCTATGAGGAGTTGTGATGAAGGGATGGTTACTGGTGGTGCTCGCAGAATCACGCGA